>NC_088183.1:2783000-3089333 GCF_028769735.1 Zonotrichia leucophrys gambelii
TTTTTTAATTTTCATTTTTTTTACAAGAATTGTTATGAGAGCAAAGCTTTGTATTTGCCATGAGGGGAGACTCATCACTTCCATTTTTCTGGTCTCCCACTCTGGTGTTTTGCCCATCTATCTGAATTATACGACAAATTCAGTAAGATTTTTGAGGGAGAGACACAGAGACCTTAACTGTGTGAACTGAGAAAATTGAGTGCTGCAGTTCTGGGAAAAACCCTCTGTTTCATAGTTCCTGAAATGAATTTAGATTTCTGTTTGACAGAGGCTTTGCCTGCTGGGTGATTTTTGGAGTGATAGGGTCAGTGCTGCTCAGGTACTTGGGATGCTGTTGGGTAAAGAGCCACAGCTCTGTCACTGACCTACCCCCCTCACTGCTGGAGAGTGAATCAAATGCCTCCTGCACCAGAATTATTAATTGTTGGTATGAATTAAGATTAGGGTTGGTGCCTGACCATGGCACCCATCCCCATGGGACTGTTCTTATCCCTGGGGAACTGAGCTGCCACTTTTGCTGAGGGAGTTCCATCGCAGGGCATGGCCAGAGCTGTCCCCAGGAGTGGGTGAGGGAATGGGACAGCTCAGGAAAGGCCATTTTCCATCCCCTGGCGGAGTGTCCCACGTGTGTCTCCATTTCCCCTTGATCTGGTGAGCCCTTGGTGCGATGCCACAGCTCCTGATCTCACCCCAGCTCCCTTCTGGCATGCAGGGAATGCCAGGTGAGGACCAGAGCTCACCTTCTCACCAGCCAGGGAGTGACTCATGCTCCTGAGAGAGCTGGATTTATCTGGGTGCTTATGGAATCTACTGCACCATCAAAACAGAAAGGAGAGGCCTGACCCACCTCCCCCATCATAAACGCATTGAAATCAATTAAGTTAAATATATGAAATTAAGATGAGGCCCGAAGTCAGGAATCTGAGCTACTCAGACCTAAACCACTGCAAGGCTTTTATATATAGGAGATTTTCCAACCCCTGAAAACTATAGGTTCCTTATCATTGCTGTCAAGGAGCAACTCAGGCAGAATAAGTCTTGAAAAAGTTCCTGCTTATCATAAAGCTCTCTGCACTGCTTCTGTGGTGGGTGAAAGGCCTGAGATTGAATATCCTCAGGGCAAAAAGCAGATCCTTTTATGGAAAAACATCAATAAGAGTACAAAAAACTGTATTAAAGGGTATACTTCACACACTTTACAGCATTGTAAGAAATTAATACTGAATTAGTATACATGGAATAATTTGGAAGTTTTATTTTGCCACTTGTGCTTGTTTACCTTTAGGAACTCGATCAGGGTCAGAGATGCTGCAGCCACACACAGGCTGAAATCCAAGGCCCTCTGGAGTCAGTGGGAACTTTGCCACTGGATGTCAAGAGTTTTAGGACGCCAACCAAGCAGAAAACCCCAAATCTAAATGGCTCAACGTATTCAGCTCTGTCAGAATGTTCAGCACTGCTCCTGGTTGGAAAATGCTTTATTGTGCCATGGAAATTTATAAGGAGAAAGGGGTGGGAGGGGAGAGGTTTGTAGATTTGTTGTTGCCAGCTCAGTCCTTGATGGAAATCCTCCCTGGGGAAGGGAGAGGGCAGACCCAGGGACCTGGCACAGTCAGCCACAGAAATTCAGTCCCACAGAGTGAGACTTGCAGAAATTTCCTCAAATAAGATTCCAGCATTCGCTTTCCAGGAGTTTAACTCATGGGCAGGCTGGTGCATCCCAATGGCTCTGCTGAATTCAATAACGTGGGAAGAAAGTTGCTTTTCTGGGCAAATAAAAACGTGAGGTTGTGCCCTAGGTTTAACAAGGCAATGGGAAGCTCGAGATGGGCTGGGGAAGGCAGAGGAAACTCCAAGAAGAAGGAGGAAAAAGGAAAAAAGAACAGTCAGGAACAGAGCCATGGTTAGACACTGAGAAAAAAGAGGAAAAATAAAACCATGTAATGGTGGAGCAGCACGTGGGGAGCTCAGGAAATAAAGCAAGACTGTGCAAGAGACACAGGATCCTAAAATGGGCATTCTGGAGGGGAGTGAAAAAAAGAATGGAAGGTTTTAATGTACAGCAAAAATACTTTCTGCATGCAAGCAACTCTTTTCATTAGAGAAACTGCCAGAGCCTTGGCCAGCAAGAGAAAAGGAAGGAAGAGCATAAAGACAGTTGAAAACAGCAAAAAAAACACCCAACCCCAGCACTGAGGGAAGAGGAGGAAGCTCAGGAGATTAAGTGTTTAGCAAGGATGAACTCAAACAAGCACACACAGGGGATACTTCTGAATCAAGTGGAAAATACTCCACATGCCTTTCTCTCAAAATCCCACATATTCCCGGAGAAAACTGATCACCACCAAACCTGACCAGCTGCAGTTTTAAAAAGCACTCTCTCCACATTGCTCAGGGTGGGACAGGCTTCCCATTTGCCTCACTTTTAGCTGGCTGGCCAAGGGAGAATGGGAAAAGCAGAGTTTCCTTTTGGCCCAGTTTTCCTTGAAGCCTGGGAGCTGAATTCCACTCCTGACTTTGAATCATTGAGACTTGCTGTTGGAGCACAGTCAAGTCACATCCCTCACCTCCCTGTGATTCAAGAAGCCTGGCTTTTAAGGGAAAAAATATGCAGAAAGAGCCCGTAAAGGCAGGCTCTGGATCCAAGAAGAGTTGTGGTGGATTAAGAGATTAAAAGTGTGGAAGTCAGTGAAGATAAAATTCACAAAAGGAGGAACGTGGTGCTCCTGTCAGATGGAGCTTTGTCCATTTTCCTGGGATTTTGGAGATATTTCCACTGCCTCACAAGAGGCTCTGGTCCCAAAGCAGGCTGTGGTGATGGTGTGTGAGGATGTGTGAATGCCAGCCTGGAACCAGCTCATTACCTAAATGGGGCTGGTGTCTGATGGCAACGGGGAGAAGCTTCTCCCACCTTGTAAATTCTTTGCATAATAGAGGAAATAAACCCCATTGTTTTTATGAACTGGTAATGAAGCAATGTAAATGGGATCCCAACAGGTTCATTATAGCCAGGGTGGTTGGTGCAGCTGGCCTGATCCTGATCCTGACCTGCCAGGGGACTGGGAGCAGGATGTGTCACTGCCTGCCTCAGTTTCTCCATCGGCACAACAGGGACAAGGCCTTCACCCTGCTCATGACAGGCCCTGCAAGAGTTCCCTAATTGGGGTTTGCAACACTTTGGGTGCCGTGGATGGAAGGGGGGGCATGAATCACTGTTAGGCACACGCTGCTTTTTCATGGATTTTTGGGAAGATTTTGTCATGCTGGGCACTGGGTGGCACCTCCAGGGTGTCCTTCAGCTCAGATCCTCACAGTGCCTATCAAGCAACCCTTCCAACCCTTCCCTCTCGAGGGACAGAGGATCCCTGTGCATTTGTCTGTGCCTTTATTTAATGAAGCAATTATGCCTGCTAACGACATTCTTCGAGAAACATCCTATCTAAAGTTTCCCACCATTCTTGCACTGGTAGCTTTCCCCCTTCCCTCCTCCTTTCCCTTATTAATTTATGAAGCAGCTAATTATGATCCCTGCAGGCTAAATAACTGTGCAGTTAGAGATGCACTAGATGAGTGGGTATGGCAAGGCAGCGCAGAGCATTTTTCTCTTCGCCTATTACATGTATTGTTTTAGGTAATTAACATCCACTTTGTAGTGGCAACACAGACGCCTTGCTGTCTGTACAGCTTCTTGGCTCAGCTCCTTGCAAATACTCCCTGGTACACTCCTTGCAAAACCATGTGAAGTGTTATATAATGCTCTAGGTTGAAAGGCAATTGTGTACATCCAGGTTATTAAACGGATCTGGATGTGTGTGCAAAGCCAACGTGTCAGGCCTCAGCTGAGGTGCCTTCAGCTTAGGATCACTTCAAATCACTAAAAGCAACCCAGGGAGACTTTCTCCCTTCCTTCTTTGCCTGTGCCTCCAGAAGTTCCCAGTTTATCTCTGTAAAGACCTAGGAGAATGCTCATGTTTCAGGTCAATCCTCAGCATTTTGGATATGGTCTGTGTGCTCAGCACTGGACAGTCAAAAACCCAGAGATTGTCCTCATCTGATAGAGGTTCCTCTCCCCTGAAAAACAAGAGAGTGGGCTGAACCTGGAGATTTAGCTCAGTGTTCTTGTTCCTGGTTCAGTGTGTTTGTGGGAAAGCTTTGGAAAAGCAGAGTGGAGGGATTAGCAGGGAGGAAAGGGAAAGCCATGCAGCCTACATGGGGCAAGGTCAAAAATGTGCTAAGCTCTGAAGGGGTTTAAATGCCACACAAGGTCAGGGCAAAGAAAGCCCTGGAAGCTTTAAGATGTCCACTTTTCCTGTTGCCAAGGAACACTCAGGTACATTGGAGTAAACAGTGTTTGAGGCAGGAAAAATTTATGGACGACTGCTGAATGGGATTGTTGTTATTATCGATGGGGTCTGCGTGCCTCTTGCACTCGCAGGCTTTTCACACTCCACTGTCTGAGAAAATTGGTGCTCTCCAAGCTGAGTGAATGCCCAGAAGTGCAACCACAGGCCAGGGTGAAGGAAGGGTCTCCTGGTGCTTTGTGTTGGTACAAAGCCCTGGTTTTTGCTCTGCAGGGAAAGCATCTCCCCTTGGCTCAAATTCCTCTTTGCGAGGGCGGCATGAGAAGAAGGGCAGAGACCAAAACTCAGGCCCAGAATTATTTTAATGAAAGCAGCAAACCTGGTCATTTTTGCCTTCCCTCTGCCTACCAGTCAATGGTGTGTGTCAGCCTGGTTGCTCGTGGAGGATCAGATAGGGCTGTCTGAGTGTGGGCTGGTGCTTTGCAAGTTTAATTGCACAACTCTGGAGCTGCTGACCTGCAGGGCCAGCCAGGCCCAGAGTGGGATGGCCACAGGGCCGGATGGACACACAGGGGTGGAGGGACAGACCCCGTGAGTCAGGGCAGGACGTCAGCCCCACTCCCTGGGCCTTCCCCACCTGGGGCTTCCCTGGAGCTCCGATCCCTCCAGACTCGCTCGACACCTTCCTCCCCACCTTGTCACCCGTGCGTGAACCCTGCGTTTGGATTCAGATGGAAAAAAGGCTCATCAGCATTTCGTGGGTATCATCTGCTGCTCTTCCTCGTGAGATAGAGATCCATCCCCTCCCAGGAGATGTGGAATTATTAATTGCTGCTGTAAATCAGCAGAGTGTGCTGTGAGCCAGCCGTGACAGAGCTCTTGGGGAGCAGCCATGCAAACAAGATGGCTGATAAACACGCAGGAAGGAATATATGGGAAGCTCTGTGGAATGGAAAAAGAGGAATAATTGGGGTTTTTTTTAAAGAAAAACAGTATTTAATGGGTAATTTCAAAATGAGGATTCATTACCTTTCCTTATTATGTTTTTTGGTGTAAATTGCTAATGTACAGCTTGATGAGTTTTACCAAGAGCAGTGGAAAATCTGAATAATATAATAGGATGCCCACAGGTAAAGGTGGGCAAAGACTGGGAAGGGCAGAAAATGAGGACAATTTAGTATTTTCAAGACACGCTACACCACACTGGGCAAGGTGGGATGAAAGATCTCCACACAGAGTGTCAGAAATGGGGTCCAAGGGAGAATGGAGAAACAAACAGAGGAAGATGTCATCCAGGTCAGGAATATTGGGTGGGGCA
This sequence comes from Zonotrichia leucophrys gambelii, assembly GCF_028769735.1. NCBI lineage: Eukaryota > Metazoa > Chordata > Aves > Passeriformes > Passerellidae > Zonotrichia > Zonotrichia leucophrys. The sequence continues at coordinate 2,788,620 of NC_088183.1, forward strand.
GTTCTGGGCTGAATTAGACCCACAGGAGGTGCTAGCTGTGGCTGCAGGACACAGACACGTTCCTGCAGTGCAGTGGGACAAATCCAGTGGAGGAACCAAAGGAGCTGCAGTCTGCACCAAGGGCTGCTCAAGCCAATGCTATTATTAGGTACTCTCATTCACAAGCCTCAAATTCACTAACAAATTATTCTTTAAAAAAATATATATATCCTCTCCATCTGTTTTCCAGCTTTTATACCAAAATTCTAATTTAAGACATTAACTAAAATGGAAAAAAGATTTTCCTTTCATTAACTTTGAGTGTATCCAATTTACGTTTCATATGTTTCCATTATTTTTTTTTCTTCTTCTTCCTGAAGGGTTTGTTTTCTGAAGCACAATGGAAACACCACACTTCTTTTTTTTCTTTTTTTTCTTTTTTTTTTCTTTTTCTGAAGCATTTCTGAGACTTTAGAGGGTGCCACCTACACTTTATGAACCTGTCAATGGCTCTGGGCACCTTCCAAGTGCCCTGGGGCAGGTGAATGTTAAGGAATTGAAGCTCTCAAGCAGAGGTACCATCATGATCCAGGACTATCCAGACCTTAATTATGTTTCTTAGTGCTGACACCTGCCAGTAAACACAGAAAGGGATGCACCACTTGTGTGTTTATTTCTGGAGAGAAATGTTTGGATTTGCTCTTCCCAGAAGCAGCTGCTGGTTCGGAATGGACATTTTGCAGCTCTCATAAACACACTTCGTCCTGCACATGAAAGTGCCTTTCTGCATGTTTGATGTTCTTGGTTTGGCAGGAGGCAGCTCTAGCTGGTGATACCCCTGAGCCACAAACAGCTGGAGCAAATCCTGGGGAATAATCCACAAAATCTGCTACTGAGCAGTGCTGGGGATGGACAACCAGGAAAAAACTCCCATTTCACCTGGTGCAGCTGTGCTGGTGCTGCTGAGGCACACAATACCCAGAATAAACCACTGCCAGGAGTGCCAGGGGATTATGAGGAACTGGTGGAGTTTACAGAAGGCACTGACAGCCCTGCCAGTCATGCAGCCACGCCAGGGCCATGCCAAGAAAAGCATTTTGCAAAGGATCCTGCGTTCCCTCCGCTCTGCAGCAAGCAGATTAGAATTAATGCTTTGTAGTGGTATGTAAAAAAGCTCAGTGTCTCTCATCTGGAAGGCTAAAAATAGGTTGGCAGTAAGAAAGGGGACAATAATTGCCAAATTAAATCAATATAATTTTTAATCAGCACACAGAATAAATGATACCATTTTAGACTGCGCTGTAAAAAATGTCCCACAAACTTTTATGAGGAAACAAACACAATTCCATTGGCTGGATTTCCCCCTGTAGGTTCAGAAATTTTATTTTATTTACCAATGTAAATACATTCCGTTTCCATACCCAGGCAGCCAGTCCAACATACATATTGATATAAGGATGGCCAACCTTGCATTAATATTAAAAACTCCTCTCTGCAATGGGTAATGATGATTTATGCAAAAAGCTTACTTTGTGGGAAAATGAAGTTTTGTGGGTTTGCATTTCATGCATTTGTCCTCTCCACGTTATGAATTCCTGCTGTTTGTTTAAACTCAGTTATTCCTGCAGGGATTTGAGGGGATTCTCCTGAATGCCAAACCTTCTGCTGCTGTCATCTCCCCATTAACTTCAGGTTGTCCTGAAGTCAAAAGGACTCCACAACTTTACACAGAGAGTTCTTCTGAAAATATAAAATGAAAATAAGATGGCAAACCTTCTTTTTGAAGCTTCTTTGGCTGCTTCTTCCATTTTTGAGGGTGGTTTCCCCAGCGAAGAGGCTCTTGTGCTCACAGACCTGACACAAATCTGTGTACCATTTTATGAAAAGCTGCAGGAATGCCAGCTTGAGATCATTTTTGTAAAATTAACATCTGCCTAGCACAGAAACTGCACTGTCTGAGAGTTTGTCAAGGGTTTATTGTGGGATCATTTACAGTAAGGGAGCAGCACTGTGGTCATGCTGGTCATATTCAGATCGAATAATTCTTCCCAGTTCTGACATCCTGCCTCTCTGGGACACCCCTGACACCCTCCTGGGTGTTTTGGAGCTCTCTTCCCTGTGTTTTCTTCCTTGTGTCATCACCAGGATGATCAAGGGGATATTTTCAAGGCACAGGAGGAGCTGCCACACAATTTATTGCACACATAACTTCCTCCTGAGCTCACACTGCAGGTACCCCAAGTTTACAGAAACCTGTGTGAATTTTGGTTTCTGGAGCTCCTGGAATCTCAGGGTGTCCTGAACTGGAATAGACCCACAAGGATGATCCAAGTCCAGCCTTGACCCTGCACAGGACGCCCCAACAATGTGCCCATGGCGTGATTCACACCAAATCACACACAAAGCTCAGGGACTGCTCAAAACCTCAAGGAATGCTCAAATTTGGAAGAATTTTGCCAAACCCAGGCTGAGTTTTAGGGTTGCAGGGCCATTTCTCAGCTGGGTGAAACCAAATGGGCACTGTGGTGGAAAATGCAGCCGTGCTGGAGGATCAGGAGATTATTTCCTCATCCCCACTCACACACAGACACCTCCTTGTAAACTGCAGCACAAACCCTCCTCCCAGTTTACACAAAGCTGGACAAAATAGCTTTTTATCTAAGCTCTGTGGGCCACGTATATGAAACGAAGTTGCCAAACACAAATTAATGTGTAATTATTTTTCTTGCCTGAATCACTTTCTTTCATGTGTCATAACATGCAGAGTAAATAGCACCACACCTTTTTACTTTAATTGTGGTAATCTGATCTCTCAGCCACAAGAAAGCCTCCTCTAATGCCTTCTTTAGAATGGACTTTCAAGGCAAAGCAAGAGCAGTAACTGTAATAATCACCTCTTCTTTTCTTCTGCTGTCAAAATGCAGGGGGGTTGTTAAACTAATCAAGGACCAGGACCACACTGCAAAAAAATAAATGCCCTAAAAGACAAACAGAGGTAAATGTTTGACAGGTAATTTAAGGTGATGGTGGGATTATTTTTATTTTTTTTTCTGATTTGCCTGGTGACTAATTATTTATGGGGTAAACATGAGGCTGTCTGGCTTTATGGTAATATCATAATGGGAACCATGTTGTATTGTTTATCTGCTGGGATTGTCTCAGAGTTTTGAGAAGCAGAAGTTAATAGTGACAGGTGTCAACCCAGTTTGATCATCAAGGATCTCCTGTGCCCAGAGGATCATTAAGATAAATAGAATTTCATTAGCTGGGTTTGGCCCATGTTTTGCATTGAGGCCTTGGAAAAGAAAGGACACAGGGATTTACTTCAGGGCAGAAAATCTCTTTTACTACTTAGAAGAACAACTCAGTTTCTCCTTATTTTTTATCACCTTCATTCCCTGACTAGTCACAGCTTAGGAACAAAAACCTACATCCAAAAATGATCCTATGACAAAATTAAGTGGAGAGCACCAGAAAGGGCGGCCCCTCCTGCTGCTTTCATGCTCTGATACCCACTGAGGTGAAAGAAAGTCTTCTCAGAGACCTTGGGGACAGCTGGGTGAGTTCCAACCCTGATCTGCTTGAGCAGGTCTTGGGGAAGGTGGGCAACGACTGCAGGAGCTGGAGCAGCCTTGGGCCAGCACCATGGAGACAGCCTGGGACCGAATTCAAACATGAGGGTGAAGAACATTGCTGGCCTGCTCTGTCCACGAAAATCACTGCTTTAGGTGCACTAAAATCACTGCTTTTGGTGCACTAAAATCACCTTTTTTTGTGGTGGAGAAAGGTAGGAAACTTGAGATTGAGTACAATCATCTACCACTTGAAGCCAAGCAAAGCACTCCCTGTGCTGGTGGGAAAGGAGGTTTTCTCTGCACAGAGCTCTGGGCGAGGCTCTCACACCATCCCTGCATCTTCTGGGTCTCCTGCTCTGCTCGTAGCTCCCTGGTGGAGCTCAGCAGCCAAAGGCCCTCCTTGGCCTCCTGTTTAGCTAAGATGTAATTACACCCCTGCTGCCTTTGCTGGGTTTGGTGCTGGTTGCACTGAAAGCCCTGCAAGTCGTCACATGCTGATCTCAGCGAGTCTCCTGATTTCTGCAGCCAGGATCCAAGGAGCTGGTGTCAGCTCATTATGCCTCCTGCACACACCTCTCCTGCCCAGCAGAAGGAAATGACCAGCAGGTGGTTGTTCAATTTGCTAGGAAGAGTTCTGGGAAACCATTCCTTCCCCCAGCTCACCCCGAGCTGTGTACACTGATCCACCCTACAATACACTTGGGGGGAAACCTATTTAGCTGGTGAAGTGTCAGTTCATTTATCTTTAAATCATTTCTGTACTAACAACATCACCGAAGTCACAAAGATCTTAGAAATACCTTATCAAAGTCTTTGATGTCAGATTTACCCAACTTATCAAGCGGCTTAACCAAACATCCTCATCGCCCAATGCCAAAACATCCTCCTCACCCAGTCTAAACACATTCTGCTCACACAAATTAAAGCCTGACAAGGCCTTACTCCCTCATTACCCAGCTGACAAAAAACCCTCCTTCTGTGTCAGGAGCGCAGTGTCAGTGTCACCCTGCTCCTGTTTCTGCGGAAGGTCCCCCTGTCAAAGGTTCCACCTGTACAGATCACACACAGTCAATAATCCCAGCATTGCCTACATTTTCTGCTCCTTCATGACAGCCAAGATGGAAAATTTAAAAAAAAAAAGAGAGGAACAAAAGAAATTAATCAGTTGTTCCAAATAAAAATCCTTATATTTGCAGAGAATTTGCTTGGTGGTTTGGTTATCCCCAGACTTCAATCTCGGGATGGAGAATGGCCTTTGAGTCTGTGCTGAGGGCAAAATCACTTCTGGCACGGCCAAATCAAAGAGGTCATTCCTATTTACCCCAAAAACATTATCAGTGCTGCAGGAGGCGGTGGATGGAATGCAAAGGGCGATGTCAGAAGTCTCCAGATGGAGCTCCTGCAGCACCAAACCCCAGCCCTGGGCCCGGAGCCTCTCTCTGCTTTTGGGGTGAACCATCCACCCACAGCCATGCACCCAGCATGGGCTGGTTTATAATAAGAGCCTCTTTCATCTAAACTAATCAAAGCCATCAGTTTACAGGAATCAGTGTCTGGAGAGGAGCCTCCACCCTCTGCGTGAGAGCGAGATGTTGTAGATGCAAACAGGACGGAAGCGCCGCGTAAACCTCGGCGCAAACAAAAAAGCTGTGAGGAAAACAAGAGGAGCTGTAAACTCCAACCACCCAGAGGGCAGGTGGAACTCTGGCAATGAAAATTTGTGCAGCTCCTTCTGTGGATTGAGAAGAGTTGAGCTGTTGAGCAAAAACTTGACTCCTCGGAGTCAAAATTTTCAAAGTTTGTGTCATGTCCTCACAGCCTGGTGCAGGTGTGAGAGCTCAGCCCCACAACAGGCACTGAGATTGAGCACATACAGATTTGAAAATCAGAAAATGCCAGCACTGTGTTCTCCTACTTTCTAAGATTTTTGTTATTTAGAACCTTCCCACCTCCAGGAGGGACACCAGAAAGGGTGGCAGTGGTGTAAGGAGCAAATGGAACATCACTTAAAGATAATTCCACAATTGGACAACCAACTTTTCTGACTGGAGGAGGAGAACAAAGACAAATGTGTTGTTTCAGGTCCATCCCTAGCAACAATTGTGGCAGCAAGAATAAAAACAGACGTGCAGCAAAGTGGAATAAGGAATAAAAATGTATATAAAGTACTTCCATATCAAAAATGTTCCTTCTAAAGGGAGTGCACTCACACGCTTATGGCCTTCTGCATTATAGAGCTGGATTTTTAATTTTAAATTGAATATGTTTAAAGTATAGGGAATATGTATAATATATAAAAAATATTTACAAAACATGTAAATAGTCTCCAGCCCTTTCAGGTGATTGAGATGCACATATTTCCCATAAATTATTCCAAGGTGGTGCAAATTTTGCCTTAAGTCATAGTCCCAGCAATGAAACAATTACTTCACATGTTTATAATTGTGAGCAAGTGGTTAAGTATTGAAGAACTTTGTTGGTTAAAAAACAAATCTGTGAAACAATGAATTTTTAATTTTGATAAATTAATCATTCAAATCACCATTCAAATGTCCAGGTTCAGTATGTCCTTTATTATTGGGACAGGAATCCTTGGTGCCTTGGAAGGCGCAGATGCAAGACCAGGTGTTTATAAATTATACAGTAAAACAAATATATTTCACTGAAGGCTCATCTATTATGAATTAAAACAGTAGCTTTAATCCTCAAATTTTATTCCCTGCTGGGTAAATAGTTGTGGGCTAGTACTAAGGATGAGAACAGAACACAATGAAGAAAAGCAAAACAAAATATTACTTTATGTTGTTTGCATTCCCCAGTAGTCAAAAGGTTTAGAATAACAGGAACCTTTCAGTGATTTAAAGTGATGTCTCCTGACAGATTTTCCTGTGCTCTCTGCCTTCCCCTGCTTGGCATTCCCAGACTCCAGGATCCTGCTGAGGCTTCCCTACAGACAGGACAAGCATGGACAAGGTGCAGAGGATATTTTATTAGGCACAGGGGATTTCCTTAGATCACTAATGAGGAATTAGATCTTCCCCTTTCTCAGACAAGAAATATCAAGGGAAAGAAAATTGTCCCCACCCTTTACCAAATGCCTCCCTCACTTCCTAGGAACCTGAAATGATTTTCCAGAAGTTCTCCTCGCGGCTGCCAAATCTCATTTCTGTTGGGTAAGTATTTACTGCAAGCTCAAGACAGGCTCCTAGCAGAGGTTTTTTCCACCCCACCCTTCCACCCTGCATGTACATAACAAGGCAGTTATTCACGGCCTGGGCACAGGATGGGATGGAAACTCCTGGGCTGGAGATGGGATTCAGACAGGCTGGGCAGTGTGGCAGCCCTGGAAGGATGTTGGCCAAGAGCTGAGGACAGAAGCATCTGGCAGAAGTTGTTCTGCTGCCTGTTGCTCTGGTGGATTATTTTTAGCCCGGTGTGGTGCAGGAGAAATCCTGCTGTCCCAGCTCCCTCCAGGGATGGAGGGGGAGCTCTGCAGGGCACAGCTCCACCTGAGAGCTGGACCTGAAAGCTCTGGCCTGAAGGTTGGCCCAAACCCTTGATGTGCTCTCTTCTGGGTGGATAGATCCCATTTCTCTGAGTCCAGATGGATCAGGGGGATTGCTGGACAGCAGTGAAGCTCCACCAGTGCTGCCATCCAAGTGGGTCTGGTTTGAGTCACTTGAAGCACTTCTGTTTCAAACTGTTTGAAACCTGAAAAGGGTACAGAGCAAAAAACTTCACCTTTGGATCAAGTTCCATACAGGCATTTACCCAGCAGGGAATAAAATTTGAGGATTAAAGCTACTGTTGTAATTCATAATAGATGAGCTTTCAGTGCAATATATTTGTTTTATTGTATAATTTATAAACACCTGGTTTTGCATTTGTACTCCCAAGCTGCACACAGTTTAAGAAATCAGAAAATGCCAGTATCTTCAAAAAATAACTCCTGACAAACATCAGTGTTTACACACAGAGATGAATAAACATCTCTTTGCAACACAACTGTGACAGAGGAAGAATGCTGGAGGTGAGGGCCATCTGCTCTGAATCCTGGTCCCAGAAGGCTGAAAACCTTCTCAAGGATCCCTTTCCATGTTCCCTCACTCCTATAATCCTCTTCTTTGTCACCTTGTGCTTGTTTTTGCTGTAAGAGCACAAGCCTGGTTTTGTCTTTGATCTTGGCTGTGGATTCAAGGTGCTGTAAAGGCACAATAATTATGTCATCAGCAGCCTGTTGCCCCATGTGCGCTTGGGGATATCGTGTACCAACAGCAGCATTCCTCCCTCCACGTGAGGAGATCAGCCTGGAGATTATCTGCCTCTCATTAATGCTCAGAGCTCCTGTGGGACCTTCAGTGCTGCTCCTGCCTCCCCTGTCCCTGTCCCACCTTTCTCAGCTGGACAGGTTTCTAGCTCAGCTGTTAAAGGAACGTTGGCAGATGTTTCTTCTGTTTTCTCCCAATTATCATGAGGAGCCAGAGGGCCAGACCAAGCTGAAAGGTGTTTCCTACACAAAGTGTGAGATCCTGTACAAGACAACAGTGAGGAAGGGCTGATGCTGAAGGGCATCAAAGAGAACCCTTTAGAAACCAAAATAAGCTCTTAAATTATATCACTGACCAGAGATGAAGCAGGAATCCCAGCAGGTCTGCAGATCACTTTCCCAAACAGTGAAATTCCAGCTGGGATTCCAGCAACAGCATTAACCTGAGCAGGTACAAGGAATGTGGCTACACCCATCTGCCCATTTTCCCTCCCTGCCTCTCACAGCCATGCCCATGATCCACTTCTTCCATTTTGTCACCTTTAGCATTCCCTTGTCTCTCTTTTCTCATCACGTTCTCATTCAGCATAGCCATGCCTGGAGCTCTGTGCTTCAGCCTAGGACAGAGAACACTTGAGTGACCAAGAACGTCTCTGTGGGCAACAAAATCCTTGTTCTCACTCTTTGTTTTTGCAGGATCTATGTGTTTGATTGGTTATAGGTTGATTTCTAATCTGAGTAACAATTTCCATAGTTAACCAATCCCTCCTTTTGAGACAGAAGAGAAGCCAAGATTTTTTCCTATTTCCTACAAGACAGGGCAGGGGGAAATGGCTTCACACTGACAGAGAGCAGGTTTATATTGGGTATTAGGAGGAAATTCTTCCCTGTGATGGTGGGGAGGCCCTGGCACAGGTGCCCAGAGCAGCTGTGGCTGCCCCTGGATCCCTGGAAGTGCCCAAGGACCTGGGATAGTGGAAGGTGTCCCTGTCCATGGTGGGATGATGATGATCTTTAAGGTCCCTTCCAACCATGATTTACTCCATGATTCTATTTCCCCCAAGTTCCACTCCTGTTCTGACTTCAGCATCATTGCCTCAGTCAATGGAACCCTTGAGAGCAGATGTCCACCACTGAAGAAACCTCTCTTAAATATAGAAATATCATTGTATTTAGGTGTTAGGACAAACACAGGCACCAAGGAGTCTTCTTGATCCCCACCCTCCACCTCTGCTGGTAGAAAGAATCAGTCAAAAATCCATCCCCATCAGCAATGCTGAGAGATGGTGGGAAGAGGCCAGAAAACCCCACAAACCAAACTCCTTTTCATAACAAGCAATAAAATCATTGCTCTCCTAAATTAGAGTGATCAGTTTGTTAATCAGTGAACTCAAACAGGCTCAGTGCCACTGTGAGCTTTGAAGGTATCCAAGCACATCAGCAGGGCTGTAAAAAACCCACAGAAATTAAAATCCTTCCCCAACACTGAGAGTGCTGTGTGAAAAGCAGTGTTTAGCCAGGTACCTGTGCCTGAAGGTAAATGTGGCTGATCCCTGCTAGGCAGCATGAAGTGACTTTGGGATTATTCAATCCTTGGGTCCCTCCTGACAGTGAGGCAGACACACAACCCACAGCCAGCTCTCCATTCAGAGCCCAGCTCATTTGTCAGCAACATTTCATCAGAATCCCACACTTTAAACTCAGCCCTGCTTTGGCATCAATCAGGATTCTATTGTGGTCCATGAGAAAAATAGCAACTCAAACATTTTTCCACTTTATTCCCACTCACTGGTGAGCCAGAGATGTCCACTTTTAAAGAAGAGCAGGACATTTCGTTGACATTTTTCCATTTTTATGCCATCCCTGAGCATCTGCTCTTAGGAACTGAGGCAGGCCAGTTCAGACCCAGAGGCTTGACCTTTTTTATCCATTCACCTCCTCGCTGACCCAGCCTGGGAGAAGAGCAGGAAAGCAAGGAACTTTCCTCGTAGTGAGGAAACCAACAGCAGCACCTGTAGAGGTTCCAAGAAGTCTAAGAAAAGATGTTAGGTGTGTTAATTTATTTTTGATACTTCTGGGTGGAGCCCTCCCACTCATGGCAAGCTGCCACTGCATCACAAGCACGTTATCCTCTTGCTTCAGAGCCTCCTTCCCTCTCCCCCAGGTTTGGCTCAGTTGCTGTTCCCACTGCAGATGTCTTTGAAAACGTTCAAGCTGTCGTTGGTAGATGGAAAAGGAGATGCACAGCGTGTGACCCCTTTTGTGAAGGAACTGTCTCTCTGCTCCAACACACGCTCAGATCTTGTTATTATTCTCTGTGGTGGTGCGATTTTGTTTCTTTTTTTGGAAATCATCCCTACAGACTCGTTGTGATTAAATGTCTGATGTTTAAAGCTTCCATGAGCCTTTTAAGTCCTGTTTTGCAGTTTGGGCTTTAGGCCTGGGAGGTCTACAGTTCAAATCTCAGCACATTCCTCACTGCTGTTTTTAATTATGATTTGATATGGACATTATTGCTGCAGGGATCTCTCTCACACTTCAGAACACACAGTTTACCAAAAGTCAGGAGACGCCAATCAAATTGGATCCCAGTTCAAAAGAACAAGGCCTGTAGCGGCCTCATTTTGTGCCCAGAGAGGTATTTGGTTGATGTTTAGAAGTGACATACCTAGGGGAGGGAGGAAACATGAAAAGACCAAGGGGCAACCCAAAACCAAAAGGCTCCTATGGGGTGAGAAATGCCCGGTCCTGGATCACCTGGGGAAGCAGCTTTGTACACTCAATATCTGCCCCTCCTTGGTCACATCACTGTAACACAATAGTGCACCTTCCTTTCTGCAGCTGGGGAAGTGAGGGAAGGGAAAACAGGCTGATTGTTGGGAAAATGAATCCGTTCTGTGGTGAGGAGAATTCATTCTGCCTTTGCATCCTCAGCTCTGAAATGTATTCTGCAGAGATCAAGGCGTGTGCTCCATCTGAGCCTTGTCTCTCCCTGCAGCTGATAAGGGAAACAGAGGAGCAGTGACCATCCCATCTCATGGCTGCTCACAGCAAGCCCTAACTCTGACTGCTTATGAAAATCAGTTATTTTCCACTAATAATAATAATAATAATAATAATAATAATAATAATAATAATATCATCCACATCTCCATCCCAGCTCTCCCTGTCTTTAATTCCTGATACTGAAACAGCAAAAAAAAGGTGTCTGGTTTTACACCATCTTTTCTGCTTAGCTTTGGGTTTCTAGGGAGTGGGTCTGAGCCATCCCAGCTGAGAAAGAAAGTCCTTTTCAGCAGAGCACGCTGTCGGGATGCTGATGACTTTGGCTGCAAGGCAGCTTTGATCAGGACCTCTACACTGGGTAAGTTTAACCACAGACACTTTAGGAAAACTGCTTTTTATTATGTAAACTATACCCAGGGCTGCCCTGAATTAAAACAATTTTCAGATGGGAGTCTTTCTATGAAGGGACCATTTCATTTCACTTTGCTTCTTTTCTGGTTTCCTGCATTAAAAAATGGGGAGCCTTGAAAATTGCTTGAAATATTGCATATTCATTTCAAGATCTGCCACTGAGTCATATTTTGCATCAATCAGGCAGCTAAACTTTTATTTGTCAAGCTTTGATTGAATTTTGTAGTTCAAAATAAAAAGAAATGAGAGAAATAGGACCAAAACTGTATTTATAGCAGTCTGGGTTGGAATATAGAGTAATGATAAGGAGTGGGTTTGGGAGATGAAAGAATGAGATTGGAACCTGTGTCTAACACCAATGAAATGAAAAGAAAGTCCTCTGGGTCAGCAGACAAAGAGGGCACTGAAAGGCCAGTGGAACTAAAAAAATGTCATTTTTCTCAGTGTTAAGGTTTTTGCCAGGCACTGGGACAAAGATTTTGGAATCATTATACAAGTCCTGTATAAACAGTTGGATTTCCAGGTTCTGGATTATTCACTTGGGATTTAGACATGACATTTGCACTCAGTTATCTCCCCTCTGTACTCATTTATGGGTGTGTCAGGTATCAGAAAAATCAGACACTGACAGGGACATCATAACATCAATCTGGGCTCTTTCTTTAGGAGGAGCATTTCAAAATCTTGTTTGGAACTTCCAGGCCCAGGAGATGCTTTTCATACCTTGGTCCCCAAGCTGAGCCTTCTCCCTGAGGATGGTGGGGGGTTGTGGCACTGAAATTATGACAAATGTCCCATTTTCCCCTTGAGGATGGAAAGTGAGGCTTGGGATCCCAGCTTCTTGACGTTCCTGCAATGCCTGTGTAATCAAATCCTTTATCACATTGCTGGCTGAAGAAGGCATGGAGACATGATTTAAGTGCATGTCTATTTTATGGCACATCCCTCCACTGCTGTGAGACACACAACTCACTTGAAATCCAGAAATTAAGGAACTGGAAGTGCTCAAGACTGTAATCTGCATAAATGTGGGGATTTTGTTTTCCAGGGAGTCCTCTGCGAATGTACAAAAAGACAAAGAGTTTGCAAATGCTGATAAACAGTGACAGATCTGGGAGTAAAACCTGCAATGGCTGAGGCAAACTCAGACACCTCAGAAAAAAAAACCAGGTTTTCTTACCTGCATTCTTCAGGAATATTAGCAGTGACAGACCATCATCCTAAACAGTGTTCATATGTGAACTATAACACAGGCAGACCCTCAGTCTGAAGTTTTGGATTCAGAATTGCAGCCCAGGAACCTGGAAGGGGGTCATGAGAGTCACAAAGGCTCATGAGAGTCACAAAGGCTCATTGGAGTCAGGGTCCTGCTCTGTCTGCAGCACTGACAGGTGAGCACACCTTGTCCCAGGGGGATCTCTGGGATGAGTTAATCTGCCATACACACAGATTTTGCTTTTTCTCTCAGGATTCTACTCCCTCCTCTCCCAAACTCTCCGTTGCAAATGTGCCAGCCTTGTCAGGAAGGAATTTTACTGCTCCTTCCCACCACGAAAACAGCAGGACTGGAACAAAAGAGAGATTTTTCTGACTTCAGTTAATTCCTTCTTCTCCTCTGGTTTCCCATCCTCACACACTGAGTTATTATTAAGATTAAAACACTTGCACACACTATCAAGGTATCTGCATTCAGAATCAAAAGAATACTGTCATACATTGCCAGTTTGCCAGCACCATGTGCCAGACTTTCCAGGCTTCCAGCCTCAGATATCATCATATCAGCAAAGAGGAAATATCAGACGTTGGAGAAGTGTTGTACTCCCAGGAATTCACAGCCTTGTTTCCCAGCCAGCTTTCTGTTTCTATAAACACTGAAGGAGTTGCACCCAGCTCCTGAAGCCAGTAACAGGCTGGGCATGTGATGACTTCCCAAAGCCACATGGTTGCAGTTATATTTCCATCCAGGCTCTTGAATATTTCCAACAGCTCCAGCCTAAGCATGAGGGTTTGTGGTATCACTAACCCAGACCTTGCTTCTTGCTGTTCTTTCTGTAACTAAAGCTTCTTAGGGATTTTTAGGGTCATTTATTTGTTTTGAAGGAAAATGTAATTTGCAGGTTAAGGGAGAGTGCAGGGGGGGTCAGGTCTCCTGGGTGCATCCCCCTGAGTTCAGTTACCAGCTCCTCCATGAGCACCAGCGTGATAGGAATTGCACTTAATGACTGCATATAGAGCCCTTTGAGATCTTGGATGAAGCAGCTTATTGAGATGCAAAATATTCTTTTGAAGAAGAGTATTTCCTCATACTTCTGGGCATGAGTAAGAAAAACATGAGAGTAGATGATGTAACCCTGGGCCTGCACTGCTGGCTCCGAACACTCCGGTTGGAGCTGAGTTAGTGAAACTTTTATTTATGCTCCTATTCTGGCCATGCTTGAGGGACAGAGCAGCCCAAAAATGCTGTGTGCAGCCATCCCTCGTGTGCTGCAGCTCTCTGTGCCATCCAGGGCTCAGGGATGGGCTCTGAATTGGCATTTCTACCAGTCAGCCTCTGCTCCTTATTAATTAGCCTGTAAATCCCTCTGAAATCCCTCAGGGCAGAGTGTCTGTGGCAGTACAACACCTTTGCACAAGGCAAGTAAATCTTTTCCAAGCCAGTTGATCCCGGGATGGAGGAATGGGAGCCTGGAGGAGCCTGGATTTGGGTACAGTGCCCTGGCAGAGGAACAACGAGGCACCAACACTGCCATTGCCAGCAACATGGAGCAGATCATCTGTGCTGGGTATCAACCTGCTGAATTTCCCATTTTGTTTGCACAAAATCCATCTAAACCTTCCCCTCAGCCCCCACACCCTGAGCCTTGTCCAAGTTCAGCCCATGCAGGCCCAGCTTTCAGCATCTCCCAGTGGTTTTTTCCAGTCATAAAAGCTGTTACATGTTCCTAGAAAACTGAAGAAGTGTGATCCTTTCCTGCAGATGTCTGAAAAATCCAATTTACAAGTCTGCTGTGGCTTCCATCCAGTGTCCCAATGCTAACACAGCTCTGGTGCACGAATTAATGCTGCTGAGAAAAAAATTGTATTTCTGAGGGATAAACCATTAGAGGCCTGGGGAAATATTCATTTTGGGGTGAAAGAAACCCAAACAACTAAAGCATGAAATGAAGCAAAACAAAGAGCACAGCTGATTTTTATAACTTCATTTATGTGTTCTTTGTGTATCCTAAAGAAAAAGTTTCCTGGAATTTTTTGTGGGGTAAATCCACAATTTCTTTGACTCAGAGCTGTCAGGCTGGCCTGCCCACAGTGGGCATGTGTTTTCCATCCATGAGCTCTTTTTATGATTAAATGCATCGAGCATGTGTGAGAGCATGGCAACGCACAGCAGCTGAAATTCCAATTATTGAGTGGCTGCTAGATGGGAATTCACTTTCACTCAATGTGTTTGAGGTGAGGACAGGAGGAAAAGGAGCCATCCAGAGACATGAGGGATGGCAACCCAGGGGCATCACGACTTGGCAGCAATTCCCAATTTTGCTGCCTCTGGAATGGGGAGAGAGGCCCAGACTAAAGCTCTGATCTGGAGGAAGGAAAGATCCCTGCCCAAGCCAGGCCATGTGTTTCAGCTCCTGGAAGAAGAAAATACAAGGATGGTGCATTTTTTGGTGCTGTGGAGGGGCAGCAAGGCTGGGGCTGCTCAGAACCTCAGCAAACCCCAGCTCCACCTGCACCAAAACCCAGCTCCAGTGTGCCTGGATAAATAAATAAATAAAACATCAGTATAAATAAAGAAAACACCAAAATAAAACTTTTAATAAAACACCAGTGCTAAATTCTGGCATAGCTCTGTGTCATCCTGCCATGGGGAGGTGACAGAATAATCAGGGAGCACATTATGTCCAGTGTCCCTGTGGTCTCAGGAGATGACAGGTGGACAGAGGGCTATTCTTTGATTTTATTCTGCTTTCAAGCCATGAGTGAATGGCCTGGTGGGTGCTGCAGAGGAGAAAATGTAAGAATTCAGGCTGGGAAGACAGACAGAAGCTGGCTGAGGGCGTGGGTGTGTTTGGGTCAGAGCAGGAGTGGTGTGGCAATGCTCTGAGGAGGAGCTCAGCAAAACTATGTGGAACCAGACAGCAGCTAAAGAGGAGGAAAATGCAACAGGAACTGCAAGAATTGTTATTTTTAAAATTCTTTCTCCCCAGGTCATTTTTTGACCGACTCAATTTTTCCATGTTCACCTTGGTTAAAGCATTATAATACCATTCGTGCTTAGGAAAATGGGGATATTTGTAATTAAATGCAACGTAGCCAGTCTGTATTGCACTGTGTCTAAAAATCCTTTGGTGATAGGAAATCTCCAATTCAGCTCACTGAAAATGTTGCCTGAAAAAGAAGTCACTAAAGCCTGGGTAAGGCTCTCATGCACTGTTTCTAGATCCAGCTCCTTTTAACCCAACCTGGGTTTTTTTGACATTTATCATACGAACTGCTTTGCACCTTTACCTCAAAGCAGGGATTAACCTGCAGGATTTTTCTGAGTTCCCCACCACTGAAAAATAAAAAAGCCAAGCAACCCACCAGTGCCATGGTTTACCTCTGTGTGATTTTATAAACAGGGGCGAGAGGGGAAGAATTACACTTTGCCCCCAGGTTCAGACTGCTTGGTAAGAATCTCAGACACTTTAAGTAGGCGCCACAAATTGTGTAAGCCCTGACCTGCTGGCTCTCTGCCTAGTTCACATGACAGAGATATCTGATGGTTTTGGCAAGGCAGATTGAGGTGGAAAGGTGCCTAGAAACCAACAGAAACAGGGCAGCCATCCTGAGGGGGTTGGAAAGGGAACAGACCTCTTAAGGTGCAGTTTGTATCTGGGGAGAAAGAAAGGAGTGGGATTTTTATTAGAATAAATCTGCTTGATTCCTTTCCTACCTTACAGATAGGAAGCAGGAGGAGTGCATTTATATTTTGAAGGTAAAGGAGTCCCTTCAGTCCTCAGGAAAGTTTTTTAATGAGTATAACAACACTGAGTTTGTGCTTGGCCCAAAGCAAATCCTCCCCACTTTTACTACAGCTCCTTTCCTTGTGCAGCATCTCATCTGCAGGGTTTGGGAGTGTGAAAAACAGAATAACACACATATAACTATTGGTGATCTGGGGTGCCTTTTCAATCAGGGCATTTCCCCCTCTCCTCAAGCTGCTGCAGCACTAAGGTGGAGGCAGGCAGCTGCCAGATGTGATACTGCCTCAGGGCACAATGTGATATGAAGTCAGGAAAATAAGATGTTGGATGCAGGAAGCACCAGTCATAAAATTGCTGCTCCCAAGAATTCCCCCCACCTTTGGCTGAAGTGCCTCTCTGCCCTGACAGTCCAATACTTTCAAAAGTGAGCCTCAAAAAAGATTTGCCTATCTGCATTCAAGCACTGCTAAGAAGAAAGCAGGATCCATGAAGTGCTTTTTATCTTCTGCCACTACAATTCCACCACTCTCAAACCCAGGGACAGTGCAGCAAAGAATAGATCAGTGAGGAACAAAATCACTGAAATCCAGAAAAAGTGAAGGGTGAAAAGAAGGAAAAAATCCACTAAAACCTTCCTCAAGCTCTTTCTTTCAGCTATCACATGTTCTCAGCCTCTTTCCACAGATACTTTTTTTTCTTTCCTAGGTTTCCTACTAGGAAATTGATTGGGGCTTTAACTGCCATTAGCAAATGAAAGACAGCGAGGTAATTAGGAATGGGGATGTCAGAGAGGGAGAATTATTTGCTGAGTGATTTATTGATGATTAATTTTGTTCTAATGTTCTTGCACACACCGAGCTCACATTACTCACAAGCAGTTCATAACCAGGCAGTTCAAAAAGCAGCTTTGTTCTGATTGTGTTCATAGAAACACATCCTACAACAGCTTTGTTCTGATTGTGTTCATAGAAACACATCCTACAACTTGCTCTGACTCCTCCACCACAATGGTGTCGTTTTTAAAGCCTCTTCCCCACTGCCATATTTATTTGATTTACGGGTAAAATTTGTCAAATAGTCCCATCAGAAAAGGAATCCTTAAAGCATCTTAGAGAATCTGTAACAAAAAGTATTCACCAAAGGGCTCCCCTGTGCTATTAGTATTTGCACTGCTGTGGTGCCTGAGGCCCCAGCTGAGATCAAGGCCCCGGTGGTGGCCAGTGTACAACAAGATAATGAGAGACAGGTTTCCCTCCCTGCCCTGCCACGACCAGGAAAAAAGGGAAATAGACTGAGAAAAGGTGGCTGAAGAAATAGAGCTCAGGAAAGAACCCCTTCTCCTGTTTCTAAGCCAGATCATCGCTAAGATCATTAAATATGCCCCCAAAGTATCATTGTCAAGTATTGCTCAGGCTGGAGCTTCAGTTAGTGATGCTGGCACAGGTGCAGAGCTCCTAAAACTTGAATTTTGGAACAAAACAGCTTTGCCCTCTCTCAGCTGCAGGTTACTGAAGAAAGAAGAAGATCCCAAAGCAAGTTTGGTGCTGTAAAGTGAAATTCTTGATGCGCTGGTGCAATGTGAGGCAGGAGCAGAAAGGCCTCTCTGGAGGGAGCAGGAGCTCGTGTTACTAACAAGGCATCATTACTGATTTCTTCCACTTCTCAGGTCTGATTTAGAAAATCACTTGTGGACAATGATAATTCATTGACTTAAGTTCTTAAACAGAAATCCACAAATTGTGCAGTTGATTCTGCCCGAGACAACGGGGCTGGCTCAGGGTTTATCTCCAAGGATTATAATGTGTAATTGGCAAAATGTCAATTCCTTATTATTGCTTTTCACAAGCCAAAAGAGCTGTGTTAAATTGGGGTTAAGGCTGACCTTACAGAACAGCAATTTAGGGTAATACCAATAGCCTTTAAAACACTGTATCACTAAAGCAAATCTGTTCAAATCCAAGAGGTCAAAATTAAGGTTAAAATTACAGCAAAAGAAAACATGTATTAATGGTATGGAAATTCCATGCAAACATTCCTGGCTCTGCCAGCTTCAGAAGAAATTCTCATGTGAAG
Organism: Zonotrichia leucophrys gambelii; assembly: GCF_028769735.1. Lineage (NCBI taxonomy): Eukaryota > Metazoa > Chordata > Aves > Passeriformes > Passerellidae > Zonotrichia > Zonotrichia leucophrys. The sequence goes on from NC_088183.1 coordinate 2,806,895, forward strand.
TAGCTGGTTTTTTAAGTCATCATCAAATGTCATTATCATTTTCCCTCAAGAGAACGTTTGCTGTAACTAAAAAAACTCTGATTCTATTGGGATAATCAGAGAAAAGAGTTTATTTTAATGCGAGAAAAGACTCAAAGAACTTTCCATCTTTGATCAGAGTAAATCAAGCACGATTTATTTAGGCAGAGGATATGATTGTTCCTTATAAACATCACAGTTTAGAGACAGGGAAAGGCATTAAAGCATGATGGTAATATAAGAATAAATGGGAATAAATTATCCAGGAGTGAACTTAGCTCTGAGTGAGGAGGCTCCTTGCTGGCAGGGCACTGACATCCTGAGATAAACTCATAGTCTGAAATATTTGGGAAGGGAAAACAAGCAATATTCTGAAATATTTGGAAAAGGAAAGCTACAAGTTTAACTATTAAGGTATAGGTTGATAAATTCATTCAATAAATTACTTTAAGGGGTTTCCTGTGACAGTCCTGACCTGAGGTAAAAGACCTCTGGGATCTTTCTCCTTGTCCATGACACAACTGATGCCAACAGCTGGTTCACAGGAGAGGGAAGCAAGAATTCATCTCGGTTAGGAGCTGCCAAGGCTTCATAGCTATTTGAATTAGATTTTAAAAAAAATGTGGGCATTCAACTGTGTACAAATTAATACTTCATCATGACTGAGATCAATAGGAAATGGCAGCCAGTCTGAGAACTGGAATTCGTGGGGCATTCCCGAGGGAATTCTCTGTATTTGCTGTTTTGGCAGCTTCTACCAACTTTCAGTTACTAAGAAAAACATGGGAAAAAATGACCATTAGGGCCATAAAATGAATTCAAATATAGCCCTTGTGTGAGATTTCTATGATTTTTAATTTAATGGGGAATGTCTGTAATGTTCTAGTAAATGTTTCTGGACAAGGGAAGTCAGATGTGGAAGGCAAGATTTATTGGAGAATCTATTCCTTCTTTATTTTAAGTTCCACAAGATTAACTGCTTCCCTTGTAAGTTTTTGGAAAGTTAATTCTGCCATCAAAAAGTAAATGCTGCATTCAGAGGGAGAAAGGTTTAGCAAGCACTAGAAAATGAATGAACCTGTGCTCATATGAAGCATCCAAGTTCAGTTATTTCATGGTGAAAAGCATTTTCATGGCAGGGGTTTTGAAGTGCTCCGTGTATTTATGAAAGGAGAGACACCCTGAACTTCCCACGTTGAGACTTTTTAAGTCTCAACACAGAGCAAAAATAATAATTTGCCTTCAGACTTGCTGCTTTCAAGAAGGATTTCTTTCCCTGTTTTCACAGCAAGTCCTGTAAAGGAAAGTGAGAGGAAGAAAAAAAAGGAGAACAGTGAGTGAGTGTTGGCTGCTCTGAGCCCATCCAGGATTCAGGGAGGTTCCCAGCTCCTGCTGAAATCCCTCTGAATATCACAAATCTTCTGCTCAGCCAGGAGAAATCAACTCACCCCTTTTAGCATCAAGGCAGACACAGGTGAGGTTTTATCTCTGCAAAAAGTAATTATATTTTTTTTTAATTTTTTTTTAACTTTTTTTCCCTTAAAGGCTTAGGAAACATCCTGAAGAATCTCTGTGATGAGAGCAAATTTAGTAGGAGAACCTGAGATATTTGAACTTCCTTTATTTGTGCCCCCTGATTTTTGGGGCACAAATACCTGTGAGTCTCTGCCTCTGTGTTGTTCCACTCTTGATAAAACAGAGGAAATCCCTGAGTGCTGTGAAATATTCCCATTTTTGGAGCAATGGGTTGTCCCACATTTGGCAAGGGAGACAAAAACCTGACAAAAACCCTTCTAATAAAGGAAAATACCAGCGTGCTTCAAATATTAGTAAACAAATTATTCAAAGCTGCCACTGAGGCCCACAAGGCCAGATTGACTCCTATCTTCTAATTTTCCTTTTTAGAGCCCAAACCATTCCATGACTCCATGATTTTATAAACTTGTTCCTTCCTCAGAATAGCTCAGGTGAGATTTCATTCCACTTCCCTGGATGGGATTGATTTTCCTAAAATGCATCAACGTTATTTCCACCCCTGCCATTTTCTGTTAAGTCAAGCAGCTCTTATCAGGATTGTGGAACTGAAGAAATCCACATCAGTTTCTCCTATTCCTTTCTGCTTGTGTGATTAAAAAAATAATAAAATAATATAACTCTTTTATTACAAAGTGCATTTCAAAGGCCTTGGCTTGTTACTCTACAATTAGTGATTTTGTGTTGGCACCCCAGGCCCAGAGCCAAATCATAAAACTAAAGGAGAGAGGATGAAATGTGCACTCTTTTTGTGATATCATCATAGGTAAACAAAGAGGCAAAGCAAAGGCACCAACGTGGAGCTGCCAGGACTAATTATTGGGTGGGATGTGAGGCACAGAGTGAACAAAGAATGAGAAAAAGCACCCAGTGTTCCATGGCTGCACTTCATAGGTGTCCACAGGACACTTCTCCCTAAATCCTGGCACGTTCAGCTTCCAGGGGTTACAAAGTTGTAAGGCTCTGTCAGCCTTTAATCATGGATATTGAATATTCTTTTATCCTAAAAGCAACTTAAAGCCTCATGGTGCTGGAATATTTGTTAACCAAAAATCCTCTAAGCATGAAGAAAAAAAAATCATTTTCTAAGAATGGGGACTTAAGTTATAATAAATATGAAAGCTCACACTGGCATGTTTTTATTAACAGGGATTTTTTTTCCTGGTTATCCACTTGCTCAATACTTGTTGGGGGTCAGTATGTTTCAGCTTTCCACCTTTCTGTAAAATAGATCTGAAATTAATTCATGTGTTCAACAATTAATAGAAATGCAGAGATAAACACACAGAGGAAGAGAAACTGTGAACACCTTTCCCTAGAAAGAAACATATACAAATGGTATTAAATGAGATGCAGTGTTTGGTATGGAAAACACTGCAATAATTTGTGAAATAGGAATTTATTATTTTTAATTTTAAGCAAATGTTTGTGTAAAAGGGTTGGAATTAGATGTGTGATACTGTTAGATGGGATAAATCACAGTTTACACATTGCAAAAGGGATCCTGTGTCAGGAGTTCTCAAACATTTCCACTTGAGGAAATAGATTTTCTCATAGATAATTCTTCCTTGCTTTTGATTATAAAATATCTCATGTGTATCTAGAGTAATTTGCTTGCATGGGATCCAAGTGCGAGCAGGAAACAATTCAGACTATTTTACATTGTCTATTAATTAAAGCAGAAAGAAATTAGGAGGGGTCACAAAAATGTCATCTCTTTGAACCAACCTCAAGATGCAGAGGAAGAGCCCATAAAGGGCAGTAAAAGCTGTGAGACACAGAATAAAACACCTGAGGTCAATGACTGTGAGGTGCAAATGAGGCCCAGGACACACCTTGTGCTGAGTGAACGGGCTGTTTATTAATAAACACAGATTGGTATGTGGAAAACAATATTTTTCCATCCTCATCCTGAGTCAAGTAAGCAGCATTTAAGCCAGGGTTTAATTGGGCCTTTTGTAGGCAGCAACTCCTTTTGAGAAATTGGGATTTGAAGGAACTCTGAAGAGCTGGAATTTTCCAGTGCTGCAACTTTGCTTCAGGGGGTCTTGGCTTTCATTGAATGGTCCTTGGATAGGAGCAAAATAAAACATGGCCTTGGCAGGGGAAGGGGATAACGTAAGAGGGAAAGACAATGGTGCAGGAGTCCATGGCAAAAAATCAAAGGCAGGAGTTGTTACACTCATCAGATTGAAAGCAGTGAGGAAAAAAGCAGTAGCAGCAGGACGTAGCTGTGAAAACAGAGCCATTGTTTTTGTGCCCTGTTAGACTCAGCACCTCTTACTGGCACTTTCATATCAAAGTTCTTGTCCTGACAACTCATTTACCCCCAGTGCCATAAGAAATGGGATATTGGCACATTGCTGACGTTACCTGATTCATTAACTAATAAAATATCACTAATTGCAGAGACGGAGGAGCAAACCAGGCCTGTGGAATATTTATTTTGATGGCTGATAGCAGCGCTGAGCACTGAGAGGGGAGGCAGATCTGATGTGTTTTGCAGACAGAATCACATTAATGAGGCAAACTCTGACTTTTGCACAGTGGAGAGATCAAGACGTAAATATCAGGGTGTAACCCAGCAGAGGAAAATCCTCTAAAGACTTGCTGAAAGATGTGGTATCAAATGAATTGCTTACTTCTTAGAGACTGCTTTGATATTTATTGGTTCAAATTGCTCCACTGACTCACTCTTGCATAAGCTTTCATGCCCCATTTTAATCTTGACATTTCGGGAAGCCAGGCTGAGGCAGGGTAATGACTGGCTTTACAAAGGATCAAAATGAAAAAGAAGAAGCTGGGTTGTAATAATTATAGCCTGTGCAAAAAAAAAAAAAATAAAACATACATACATTGAGAAAACAGAGTGAGAAACGATCATCCAGTAATGAATGGGGCAGTAATGCCAAGATGTTTAGAAAACAGAGCCCTGACTTTGGGAAATCAGGCAGTGCTGGATTTGTATTTGAAGGTACACAAATAGTTTTAGTGTCTGTCTGGGAGTGTCATTTTCTCCACACAATCTCCTGAGATCTTGGGGATTTATCTGGGAAATAAACTTCACTTGCTCCCTGAATCTGGGGGACATGGGACAACAAGGGGATAGGGAAGGCACTAAAAAGGGTGAAATCTACTTTAACCCTTCCAAAACATGTTCCAGCAATGTAGCTTCTATTTCTCTTCTATTGGTACACATAAAACGAGATTTATTGTTCAACTCAAGGCCTAACTGTGAGTAGGCCACAAGCTTCACCAGTGCACTCTGTCCAACAGCATCAGTGGAGAATGGGATAAAATATGGAATAAATGCCAGACATTCAGGAAAAACCTGCCTTATCACGTCTTGGAAGGGCCATTTTTGGGGGTAAAACAGGGCAGAGTGAGGCCAGGTCGGCTTTCACATTTCTAGGTTCACCTCTGGGATGTTTTATCTTGGCCTATCCCCATTCCCTGGTACTGGATAATGGTGAGAGTTGATGCCCACTGGAGCAAAGAGCATCCAGGCATTTTTAAGACACCAGGACTAAAAGTATTCCTGAAGCAAACCCTTCTAATAAAGGAAAATACCAGCGTGCTTCAAATATTAGTAAACAAATGATTCAGAGCAGCCACTGAGGCCCACAAGGGCCGTGATTCAGCACCTCAGGAATCCATGCCAATTTAAATTCTCACCTGAACAGTCCCTGGAGCTGCTGGATGCGCTGGAGCAGCCTGCAGCTCCCTCTCTGTCACTGCTCAGTCTCACTGTCTGGACATGCATTTCAGAGCTGAAACAGCGAGGATGGAATCAGAAATAGCTGTGGTTAACCCAGTCATTCAGGGAAAGACCTGAGCTCTGCATTCAGAGCAAATGTGCCCTCTTGGAGCTGTTGGTGCTCCTTATTTTCCAGTTGTTTGTGAGATCTCAGCTTCCTTTAATCACATCACAACCTCAGACCAGCAGCCCTGCAGGGCAGAGATTTCTCTGTGTTTCCTGATGTATATAAATTGTCCAATATTGTCCAAACATGATTGTTGGGAGTTCTCAGAAAAGCCTGAGGAGCCTGATGCACTGGAAGGAAAAGAAGGAAGGCTCATGTAGAAAATTCCTTGTATTTGCCTGGAGCAGATGCACAATCCATTCTAATAAACTGCATTTCAGATAAAATTTCATTGTAGATGTGTAGTTCATAAGCACAATTTGGGTTAATAAATTGTAGTGGAGGTGTTTCAGAGAGTGCCATTTGAAGTTGTTTTTCCTTCTGTGTTATTGTTCCATGTCATTCTACAAGGTTGTGTTGAAAGCTGGGGTGAAGGATGCTGTTATGATGGTGTGACCTGAGTTTTCCTATACATCTTGGGCTAGATAAAATTTTCACCTAGCTCATAAAATAGGTAACATCATGTTCTTAGCCTTGCCAGGGAAACCTGGGAGCCAGTCTCTTGATGCCAGGTCTGTTCTGCACAAACTGAAAAACAGCTTGGAGCAGAATAAATCCAGTTTAGTCATGTTGTTTACTGTTTCTCATTATTTTGGAGTGTAAAATCTGTCAACATATCTAAAAAAAAAAAAAAAACTGAGGTAAAAAGACAATGACCTTTCAAGACTTGACTTTTCAGTTTAAAGTTTATCTAAAATGCTTTTCTTGAAATAAATTAAGTAGTGACCAACTTCCCATATAAAGAACTCCTGTACCTGTTGTATCAGGGAAATGAATATTTCAGCCTTCATATGTGGAGTATTCATCCCTAAGAACAGAGTAGAATTAGGAGTGGTTTTCTGACATTTGATATCCAGAGCAAATCCAGCAAGATGTGAAAATAAATGGAGGTTTTAATGCTTTAATGCTTTTTTATGGTGTTCCATGCCACCTTTTAGCAGAAATTGAGTACCAGGTTCTCTCAGCTGTAGTTTAAGTGGGAATAACTTTAAACTTTTGTGAACAGGATGGAAAGGCACAAAACTACTGATCCCACACTAAATCTGGCTTTGTCTTTCTTTAGATATCCATAATTTTACATCAAGGCCAAACGTGTCCTGAACTTGGGTCAGACAGAAAGAAGGAAAACTGGAGCTGGAGGTGTCAGTTCATAAAGCAAAGTGTGGAGATCTGATCACCAAACCCAGAGCCATAAATGTTCCCTGATTATTGATTCCCCCTCCTTGGAATGAATCCTCCCTGGAAGCGCTTTGAGCGTTAAATACCGTTGATCAACATTTAATATAGATCAGCCTTGATAGAGATCTAGGCTGGGCTTAATTTCTTTTAGCCTGAATACTCCCACCTCCCTGAAAACATGTGATTAAACTGTTCTGATTTCTGTTTTAGATGAAGAACTCTGTCTCCACCGAAAACAAAAGAAGGTTCTGTCGCAAGACAAATTGAATCAAATTCTCCAGGAGTTTTGCAGTTCAATTAAGCTGTGGGATCGTCCCTATCTTAGGTGCAAATCTCTCTGTGCATTACAGGACCACAGACAGGGATGTGGCAAAAGGTAAAACTGGGAGTTATGTCTTTAAGGGCTGGTTGGAGACACTTGTAATCTCGTTTTATTGGTGGTACCCTCCCCAGCATAATGAACTTTGATGAAATTGCTGTGGCGCCTGTGAAGCTGAGCAGGCTTTGCCAGGGAAAGACCTCCCATGAACAAAATCGCCTGGGCAACAACTCCACACTGCAGCCAAGCCAGAAACTCTGGCAAAGTCACCTCTTCCCATCCCTTAACTCCTGCAAGTCTCCTTTTCAAGCCTTGCATATTAAAAAAAAATTTAAAAAAATATATTTACCACTTATGTGCATGGCTGAGGGATAGAGCTTAAAAACAAAATTAATAAATTTTGTGAGAGTCCACTGCGTGGTTGAAAATGGCTCCAAGTTCAGCAGCCAGCAAAGTTACAAAGACCAGAAGGCTCTGCCATTAGTTCACTGTCTAAGGAAATGAATCTGTGGAAGACTTTAAATAGCAATATTTTTAATTCAGCAAAGTTTCCACCCCCTGCCAGACTTGGAGAGATGGGAATAGGAATCTGTAAATTCATCATTGTTGTTTTTAAGGAGTTGGATCCGGGGAGTACAAACATTTAATAATGGATATAATTAAATTCTTTGCTAGTCAGTTTGACTCAGGAGCCAATTGGCACCATCATGTCATTTCATTTACATAAAATATGGAGTAATTCTGATTCAGAGAACTGTGATTTCACAGAGCTGGGACTGCAGATGAAATAAAGGTGAAAGAGATCGGGTTTAGGAACATCTCTCTGATAACTTGTCTCGGGTTTGCAGTTTAGATATTCAAACTCTGATATTTTACAGTAAAACTCCAGTCCAAGTCAGCTCCAAGCACAATAATTTTCAGTATAACAAATTACTTTGGGCACTTTAATTTCCAGATGATTAAATGAAGATACCTTCAAGTGACCTGGTTTTGATAGATTATATTAAACCAAGCCTGAAAATCAGACTCTCCTTGTGGTGGAAAACCTGAGGGATCAACTAACAACGAGATTTCTGCTGTCTTGGTGATGAACTGTCCTAAGAACTGCAGTTTCAGAGAATATGAAGTGACCTTTGAAAACTTCACTGAAAGTTGATCCAGATGTTTAATCTGACCAAGCTGGTTCATCTCTACAGATAAATAAATTCTCATTTTTGTTGAAAGTGAAAATGCAGCACTTCCTTCTTTGTCTTGGGTTTCTCAAGCAAACTTTAAATTATTTTAAGTCAGAAGCACCGAGGAAAGATTTTTGGGACTGCTTTTTGTTGGGAATTTTCATTTTGAAGCAGGATTCATGCTTTAATAGGCTCCTTCTCAGCAACACTTGAGGGAGCAGCATCTACACAGAGACAAATACAAATTGAAGTCAAAGCACAGCCAGGTTTACTGTGGTATGTTCAGAGCTTCAGCCTCCATTAGGGCTCCTCAGGCCATGGAAAAAGGGTTGAGTGGAAATCCTGGCTTAGGACACCTTTTCTTCTCCTTCTCTGCCTTCAGACACTCATCCCTTTGCCCTGCAGCTTCCTCAGTTATGTCTCCCAAGAAACTGGAATAAATAAAAAGGCCATTCTTTCCCAGTTTTGCCCCAATTCAAGTGAATTCCCTGGTCTGGTTCCATGACCAAGTCCCAAAACTCCTGGGCTCTGGCACAGAGAGGAAGGTGATACCCACAGGATGGGACAGAGGAATGGGGTGGGAGAGGAAGGATGGGAATTAATGCCTAAACTGTTCCTGGTGCTGAACTCTGCAGGGTCCCACAGTTCTCTCCAACATCAGCCAGACATGGCCAGAAACACCCCAGGTTTTGGAGGTTTTAGGGTTTCCTGAGGCTGTGCAATCTTGTATTCATCCACAAATGGGAGATTTAGTCCCTAAAAGGATTTGGAAGCACTTCAGGAGCTCAAATCATCCTTTCCCCACTCAACAGAAGGATCAGCTGTGTCCATGCAGCTGCTCCCACCCACCTGCACACAGGATTGTGTGCAGGGATGAGGGATGCAGGGTCTGGGCCATTCCCGGAGATCCCAAGGAGCCCCAGGCTGGTCAGATCACCCGGAGCTGGGAGGGGTCATTACCCTGATTGTGTGGTCACAGAGCCTGAGATTGCGCCCTTTCCACAAAGAGTTCCTGATTGCTCATGAAAGCTTTGGGATGTTTGTGGCAAAGGATTGGTGACTTAGTTTCTCATTGTCTGCGTGTCAGTGGGGTCAGTTTCTTAATTGTCCTGAGGCAAATTAAATTCCAGCTCTGCCATCCAAATGAGAGTGCAAACACAGGGAGAGCAGCTATTGTGTGCCTCTCACCCATCTCTGCCCAGCTGTCACTGAAGGAACAGCTCCCTGTCTGTTTTACCTGCAGAAACTACGAGTACGTGGTGCCCTTTTAATCTGGAAACAAAAGAGAACAAAGGCAAACAAATGGAGGCCAAATTATCTCGCCTTGAGATCTGAGTTTTCTCCATATTGAACTTCTGGTACCTACTTAATGAGCCCGGGTTGTTGCTCGCTAGTGAGCGAGAACAAAGCAAAGTGACTCATGCTGCCTTGTTATTGTTACATAATCTATACAAGTCATTTATTTTTATGGTTAATTACTGGATTAGTTAAGTATATTGGAAATGTAAAGAGATGTGGAGTTAGGAGAGATTCAGTGTCTGTTAATCTGTGCAGGATGTCTGTGGGTATCCAGAGGGAAATGTGTGTAAAGAACAGCTCTTTTCAGGGCTGATCTCTTGAATTTACACCTCTCAGTGCAGCTGGGCTCCCTTCAGCCTCAGCAGGCACTCAGCTTGGGCAGAGCCTTTTTTATTGTGACAAACCCCCCTTTTTTTTTACCTCTGTGAATCATTCCTGCTGAGGGAACCCAGAGCCAAGATGCAGTTCCCCCTCATATGAGCACACGGGGCCCCCAAAATCTCTGTCTGTATTAATCACCACAGAGCTGGCACAGGATGTGCTGTAAATCTTCCCAACTCAGCTGCTAGAGGTCGGCTTATGTCTTTTTTTTATTAAAATGCAGCAACAAGAACTCCTCAGAAGTGGCTGGCTGCACCTCACTATGCAGCAGACACCCAAGCACGCATTTGAAGTCGCAAACATCACAAAGTGACCTAAATTGGGGTTACCTGCTGAGGCATCAGTTTAATATGGAATTACTGCCCTGTTTTTACTGTAATGACCAATTAAGGACCAGCACCTCAGAAACCTCAGGTGGCTGATTTACAGGGAGCAAGCGCAGCCCTTGCCAAGCTGCCCTGGTGCAGAGGGCGGCGTGCTGTGCCAGGGTCACCCATCACCATGGTGCTGGCAGGGCTCCCCCGTGTTTGGCTGCCCAGCACCGACCCCTCCTCGGTGCCAGGGGTGAATTGTGAGCAGGGGGGTTGCTAGGAGCCCGGGGAAACACGAGGGCTCCCTGCTTGCCACACAGCTCCACTTCAAAGCCCCAGAGCCCGGGGAAGTGCCCAGCGCTGCTCTAACAACACATGCTGCCCCATCAGGGACTCACAGTCTGTTCTGCTGGGTCTTTTTAAAACAAATTTTTATTTAACCTCTGCTTTGACCCAGCACCTGAGTGTGTTGCCCAGATATGCTCCATTTCAGTTTATTTAACCAGAATGTTTGCTTACTCAGTGACCACTGGAGGGGAACTACTGTTCTTATTAATTCCACAATGGGTATTTGTTGCTTCTTGTTTTCTGACATTTTCTTGATGACCATAATTGCAGAGTTCTTGTTTTCAGATAATAAATGCACGTGTCTATTTGCTCAGGCATTATGTAATTGATGCCCAGCTATTAATTAAAGATCTAGACTCAATGTCTCTGAAGCTGCCTCCGGATATTTGTCCTTATTGTGTCATACCTTGGATGCACAAACAGGGAAACCACGGGCAGCTTTGCATGGCCTCTGCTCCTTCCCTTTAATAAAGGAGCCTGAATTCAGGAGTTGCAAAGAAGGATTATACAGAGCAAGGAATATTTTTCTGATGGGATTTTGATTCTTCCTTCTTTCCCTGGGCTGCCAGCATTTCCCTTTAGAAGCTGATGCTCAAACATAATGAGCTGTTTGCTCTGCACTGCTCTCCACAGCCCTGCTCACTAAAATGAGTTTATTTTGCCTTTATTGCTGTTGCTGTTAATAGCAGGGCAGGCTAGAGCTGGCACTGGGAGCAGGATGAAGATTTCATGGGTGAAAAGAGAAATCAGACATTGCAAATTCACTGCAGGGACAAGATGGATTGGTTGCTCTCGTTCCCCAGAGCCCATTTGGGGAAATATGTTATATGATCCTGTGAACAAATTGTTACTTTTCCAGACAAGTCTGTTTTCTGTGTAAACACTTTTACTGTAGCAATGTACAAGAACAACACTTTCAATCCAAAACTCAACAAAAATAGACACCCCAGAACATTTGGAACTTGTTAAACTCCAGAAGGGAAAAAAAAGGAAAGAGAGGCTGCAAATTAAAAAAAAAGCTTTCCACTTTTAAATGCTCTGATTTTTGTATTTTTAAGGGTCTAAAACTCCTGCCAGAGTGCTCTGAAGCCGTTCAAAGCAATGGTACAGCTTGGAGAGGCAGAAATTGTTTTGAGTCCACTTAGTAAGAAGTCATTACCTGTGAAGAGCAAAGTTAATGAGCTTGGGAAGGCAGGATTCGGTTCCTGGCCCTTTCATGGACTTCCTGTTCCCCTCAGGAAAATCCCTGGGCACCTTTGTGACTCAGTTTCCTTGCTGCCAAATGAGAAAACACCTTCTGAGCAGGCAGGGCGGGATGGAGCTGCAGAAGTGCAGGGGTTTATCACCAGCAGGTGCAACTCGTGTTCCTCCCTGCAGCCAAAGAACCTCCAGCTTTGGATGGGCTCCTCTCAGAAATTCTGCTTCTCTGGAACTGAAGGTTTGGTGGAGAAGTGATTTTGTTGTGTTATGATGGAAAATCTGCCTGAGATTTTGCTTTGAGACACTTCAAGATTGTATCAGTGCAGTTAAATGTCTCATTTATTTATCAGCTGTACCAGTCAGGGCAGTGTTGATCTTATCAGAGCCAAGTCCTGCAGCTTTTTAATCCTTGTGCAGTCCATTGGGCATTCCATAAAGCTGCTAAAACTTCACTTTTAAAATACTCTTCACTTGAAAAGAAAACGTGATTTCTTCCTGTCCTCAACAAAAGGACCATCACTAAAAACTATCAGCCCAGAACAGACCAGAGGTTTGGTCCTGATCCCTTTGAGTGGTCACAGCCCCCAAGGCAGAGGCATTACCTGAACACAAACTAAAATCACCAACTTTATTTTACACCTGGGAGTGCTGTCAGCAGCTCACAGTGAACACGTGTTAAAATTAGGAATTAACATTTCTGCCTTGTTCCTGAGCTGGAAATGCTGGGTGGTTTTTAAAATTTTTTTTCCACTCCCTACACAAATTAAACTTTTTGCTTCTGGAGATTTTAGAGTCCTCATCTCTTTCAGCATTTGGGTTAGTAAGGATTGCAGCCCAGGTTTGGAGGGGCTGCTGCAACCGCTTATTTCCATACACAGAAGATACACACAGCTCCTGATCCAGCATCACAAAATTCTGCCTTAATTTCATCCTGCATAACAAAATGAGCCCCATGAGAACACTGGCACGATCTCTTGGCTCCACGGGCTTGGCTGCCCCAGGCTCAGCTTCTGAAGCTTTCAGAACTTTTATCCCAGTTCAGATAATATTGCCAAAACTCCGGCTGTCGTCTCCATAAAGTAATTGCCTGTCCAAGCCTTTACAGTCTCTACACTGGTTTAATAACGAGTAATTAGTTGAATAAGTCCAATTAATGCCTTTGTACAGATCTGAGATTGGAGCAGGATTGTAGGTCAAGTTTAATTTTAAAATACATTAGAATTTCTATCAGTCTGAACACACCCAGGGCAATGCTATTATGGGCTTTCCCATGAATACATATGAATCATGATTTGGCCTCAGAGCCCAGATCTAGCAGTGCATGTTTAAATCTCTAAAGCCTATCTAGAACTGGAATATTCTCTGCAAATGGGGCCTCCTTTTTTTTTTTTAAATTTCTCAATTTAATTTTTTTTACATTAAATTTCTCAAAAAAACCTTCTCTAGAGGCAGTGTCGCCTGTGAAGGAGGAAATCACTGCACAGTCCTGCAAGTGGAACAGAGAAACCCTGAGTGTCAGTTTTGTATCAGATGATACAAAACTCCTGAACAGCGAAACCCCCAGAGATCCACACCTGACCAAGGCTGGGCTTTTCAGGAGCTGCTGAGATTCATGAATTTTAATTTCAATTCCAATTTAATTTTAATTTTAATGGGTGACTGTTGCTGCAGGGCCCTGGCAGCCTTTGTCTCAGGCTGTGGCAGTGCAGGGAGACTTTCTGAGCAGTTTTCTTGCTGAAAAGCAACATTTGCCTTTAAGATTAACGGGCCAGGAAAACTTCACAGCCCTCTGGACAAAATGTTGTCGAGCCATTAGAGGCACAAAAGGACAACAGTGTTTTGCAAGGCAGCTCATTTGCTGAGTGCCATTAAAAGCTCCTGTACCTCCCTGGTGTGTTGTTCTCATTATTAAAAGATAGACAATATTGCACTAATTGGAGGTGAGTGTTTTAAGTGCTGTTTTTATCCTCTATCGCTCCTCTGGGTGATCAGAGCTATCTGTTCTTGTCCCTCCCTGACAAATTTCCTCCAAGGTGGATTTTATATGAATGATTAAATTAATTACTATCTATCCTGGATCACTAGCAGCTGGATTTTGATATTAAACTTAAGTTTTAAATGGTTTCTTTTTATTTCATTGACATTCTTCAGTGAGCTGAAGGGAGGATCCCAGTGAGATTATTTTGCTCTGTGTCAGAATCCCATTCTGAAGATTTTGGGCTAATAATGAAAGGAATTATAATTATAAATCACATTTCTAGCTATGGAAATTCAAAATAATAAACTCTAATAATAAAAATAATAATAAACATAATAATAATAATAATAAACACCAATAATAATAATAATAATAAATAATAGCTGTTATTTGAATGTAGGCTGTTTAGAGCAGCTGATGGACTCAGGCTAGCAAAAATGTCACTTTTATGACTTGGGCCCTGCCATCCTCACAGCAGTGACATCCAGAGCTTGCTGAGATTTTTTGTGAGCATTTTTCTTGCTGATTTGAAGGTTGTTCCCTGCTAAGTTTAGAGATTGCCCCTCAATTCTTCTGCTGGACAAGGAGAAATGCAGTTTAGGTGAGGTGAACTGACAACCATCACCTCAGTGGGTTATTATTGTTTATGACGTGCAATTTAAAAGCCAAATTTTCCAACAATTTATGGACGTAATTATGCACCTAATTTGCACAGTTATTTTAGACTGATGTATAATATTGGCTAACTGCAAGTTCAGCTGGGCTAACACAGGCCTGGAACAGCCCCAAATGCTCCCTGGTGTGTTTTTCCAGGGGATGATGCCACATTTAACATAATCTCTTCTAACTACAGTGAGCACTAAGTCAGCCCTGCTAATAGTTTCACACCAGCTAAAGCCACATTATTTTTCAAGGTGAGAACACCCATTATTCTCAAGAGAAGAAATCTCCTCTGACTTTGTAGTTTGGCAGTAAAGAGCGCTGGTCGGACAAAAAAAATTAACAGGGCTGAGCAACTGAGCTGCTCCTTTTGAAGTGCAGGTCACAGGAGCAGCACAGCTTGGGAATTCTCATTTGGGTTTTTCAGGTGACACAGCATCCACGTGTGTGATGCACAATATATGAATCCATGGGCTCATCAGTAAGGATTTGGGGACATTCTCTCAGAGCCCACAGCCTCTGAAGGGTGCAAAAATTCCCCAGCCTTGGACAGGCTTGGAAATGCATCCTTGTCAAGCACAGCACAGGGAAAAAGAAATGTTGCAATTCCTGCTGTCACCTTGCCCAAAGCCAGGCCAGCCATGGGGACAAAAGTTTGCCCACAAAGCTGATGTTATTGAAGGATTTTCAGGAAGCTGCTTCAATAACTCAAGATGAAACCTCCTGAGTGTTTGGCTTTGCCCAGCGCCACACAAAGCCAGAGGTTCCAGAGGTTTCAGAGGGGTCTCTGCTGCTGTAAAAGCCCCAAATCCCCAGATGGCAACAGGAAAATAGAAATAAATAGAAAAGAGCAATTCTAGCACTGTAGTGACTCATCTTGGTGGTTACTAAGTACTTCCACAGTTCAGCTGAGCTGAATGCTTCATAAAAGAGGCTGAGCTGAAGAGGATCCATATGAAAGTGTGGATTCCAGAGATTTATGGGGAGCCCATGTGGCTGTAAATCACTGACAGGGCTCTTGTCTGACTGCATCATGTAACAGAATGATCACATCCCAGGGCAAGACAGAAATGACTCATTTCATTCCATGGTAAGAGAAATCCTGGATGAAATTGAAGTTTTGGGAGCTCGAGCCGCTCATATGTGTTCACTTTGGCTTCATGGTCTTTAAAATCTCTCATATAGCTTTGAAGTGAGGTTATTTCTTAAAAATAAAACACCAAACTAAGTTAAATTCAGACAGCAGCACAAAATAGACATACAAATATCTGATCTGAATGAACATTTCACAAAGATAATTCAAATAACAAATGAACAGCACAAAAACAACATCGTCATGATTATGAAGCTTAAAACTATTTTCTCCAAGCTTGTCTGCCTTCAAAGATATTTAAAACCTGCTTCTCCTCCAGCATATATTAGTGTCAATCAAAAATAACTCTGCTCAGGTCAATGGATTTACACAATTGCAAAATTAGTATAAGTGAGAGGACAATCAGAGCTTTTGTATACTACAAAAATCTCTCTTAATAGCAACAGCAATAGAGGTGAAGGAGGTGGGAGGTGCCTTTCCAGGACAGGCTGGGTGGATAAACAAGAAAAACCTGCTGAGCTTGTGAGTGAGGATTTGAAGGAGGAGCTGCAGCATTAATTTAACCATTAATTCACTCCTTTAAAATTTCCCCTTTCCTGTCTTTTCCTTCACTTGGCACATTTAGCAGCAGCTGGGCTGCAGGTTTAAATCAGTGTGCAGAGATGTGCAGATCCATCACACAGGACCTGTAAGAAATATGAAGTTTAGGATTCCATCCTGGAGTGGGAGCAGTGACTTTGGGGGTGACAGTGTGTGACAAAGGGGTGCCCCCCAGCCTGGGGCTCTGTCCAGTCCTTCTGCAGCCTCAGGGCCAGCTCTGGGCAGCTGGGAGGGTGGGCTGGGGCATCCATGGGGTGGTTCCAGGGAAAGGTGCCCTCAGGAGACACATTCCCAACAGCAGACCCCTGCCACAGGATCAGCCCTTCACCTACAGGGACTCCTCTGCCACAGGACATCAGTGACCAAGCAAGGGGACATCAGGATTTCACCACATCTGGTGCCTGTCCAATCCAGCTGTGGCCCTCTGGTGCCTTCCCTGGCTGGGACAGGCAACCTGAGCCTCTCAGGACATGGAAAACCACGGCCAAAAGGGAAGCAGAAGACTCAGCACTGAAATCCTTTGTGCTGTGGGACTCCACAGACGTGCCAGAATGGACTTGTTCAGATCTTGTAGCAGATCAGATTCCCAGATTACAGGAGACACTAAAAATTGTCACTAAACATCTTTTGTTGGAGGCCTTGATGGACTCAAAGACAAAAATAAGTAGAGATGTGTGGAGAAAATGCTCCTATTTCTTGCAGAGGGACTTCCCTGGCCACTGAAGGTCCATGTTTGGAGTTGAGAAATGGTTCACTTCCATACAGAAAAGAGATTGCCCCAGCATCTATAGATGTTCAAACCTTGCCAGCCAGAGAGGAAAATCCACTTATTCAGGACAAAATATAACTTCCTTAAAACTGCTGGGACTTTGCCAGCAGCTTAAGCCACAAATAATTTACCCAGAGAATATGAAGTCAACAAGCTCTGGAACTGTGGGAACTGCAACTGTTGAATAAATCATTCATGAATCGCATTTAACTAAGGACAATTAGAATATCCCAAAGCAATGGAGGGATCAGAATGTTCCAGATAAACACGGATCAGGCTCTTAGCTGAGAGCAGAGCAAGGCCTTCACTGAAGCTCTGAGCTCAATGCTCAGAACCCTGAAATTCCCAGGGCATCCTTTATTGCTCAGAACCTTTTCAGGGCTGGCCTGTGGGGATCATAGCCCTGGATTAGGGAATCCTGAAATTCCCAGGGCATCCCTTATTGCTCAGAAACTTTTTCAGGGTTGGCCTGTGGGGCTCAGAATCCTGGACCAGGGAATCCTGCACTGCTCAGGGCATCCTTTATGCTCAAAGCCCTGCTCAAGGGATGTTCTGCAATGCTCAGGGGGTGTCCTGAGATGCTCAGAGCCCTTTTTGGGAGAGTCCTGTGATGCTCAGAGGGTGCCCTGCAATTTTCAGAGCCCTGGATCAGTGTTGTACCCTTTAGGGCATCCTCAATGCTATGAAAGGCACGTTCCTCTGTCACTTTGGGCCAGGGAAGTACAACCAGCACTTGGGGAGTTTATTCTCTGTTTTGGTCTCTGCTTCAGAGTTATTTAGTGGAGCAGAGACCATTTCTGAAGGATATAAAAGCTCCTTTTGAGCTATTGGGAGCAGCAGGAGCTCTCCCAGAGGGGACAGGCCCTGGCACAGAGGAGGCAGCACCACGTCCTGGCAGCCCTGCCCAGCAGGCTCTGTCTGTGCTGGCAGAGGCTCTTTGCCAGCCCAGGACTGCCCTGGAGCCACATTTCTCCAGAGCTTCTCCCTGTGGCTGTGCAGAGCCTCCACGTGCTCCCTCCCAGCTTTGGGGTTTGGCTCCAGGGGAAGGCCAGGCCTGCAGGAGACACAGACACCAAACCCACCAGGCCTGCAGGAGACACAAACCCAACCCCACCAGCTGCAGAGACACAAACCCAACCACAGGACTGCAGGAGACACAAACCCCAAACCCCACCAGGCCTGCAGGAGACACAAACCCCAAACCCCACCAGGACTGCAGGAGACACAGACACCAAACCCCACCAGGCCTGCAGGAGACACCAACCAAACCCCACCAGGCCTGCAGGACACACAAATCCCACCAGGCCTGCAGGAGACACAGACACCAAACCCCACCAGGACTGCAGGAGACACAAACCCCACCAGGACTGCAGGACACACAAATCCCACCAGGGATCCTACCCTGCTCCAGCAGGATTCCCTGCTCCCAGGGCTCCCTCACCCCACACTCTGTCCCATCTAAACAGAACCAGACCTGTCGTGCTTTTGGGTCACCACCCACCTGAAAACCCATTTGAGCTTATGCCTGACAATAGGAGCTGGTTGGGATTTTACTTTTTCCATCCAAGAGAAAAATCAAAAAGTAGAAAATACAAAGCTCTGAGGTTTTTTGATGTTTTTATTCCAGTTTCTCTCCCTGTCACAGTTCAGTGGGGTATTTCACCTTCTGTCCTGCTGACAAACAAGAGGTAAATTTGGACACATCATCCCAGCTCTAAGAGGGTTTCTCATTTAATTCCTCAGCCTCCTGAAGCTCTAAGAGGGAATCCCACCTCCAGACAGCTCATAAAGTCATTTGTGACACAGGATGTACCAGTTACTATACAGGAATGTTGAAAGCATTTTATTTTCTCCCCTTTGATTTTTATTGGTTGAGCTCCCAGTGCTCTGTGAGTAATTATACCATTTGCTTTATGTCTTGCTTTTCTAATGACTAATACCAAAATATATGTACAAGCAAATGGAAGCGTATTACTGAGTGATTAACAATGGACAATTAGGATTAATTAAGGCAATTATTTTAATAAATAAGAATTAGTAAAATGTATCCATAAACAAAGCCATGGCTCATATTTAGCAGGACTGATGCAGGCTAAAGAAACAGAATTGTGACAAACTGGGAGCAGAGGCAAGGAGGAGACAGAGATGATTAAAGAGAAAATAGTTGTGTACATAAAAAATGTAATTAGGCAGAAGACAGAATGTGCATATTCAGACTGCTCACTGCTCTATCCCTGGCAAGGGTGTTTCATTTCATCTCTTACCACTAGAAATGGGATTTACACACAGCCATTCCTGGGTCACCGTGTCCTTAAACTTCCATCTCTTTCACAAAGAGTCACAAAGGCATAAAAGTGCCCTAAGAAACAACAGGAAAATCATTCTCTCCCATTCCTTTTTAGCACCTCAGTTCTGCTCAGAGCTGAACAGGATGATCTGTCCTGGAGGTTCTGAGCTAGGAGTGAAATTCAGACTGCTCTAAACAAGATCTGCTCTGAAAACACTGACAGCAAAGAAAACACAATTTTCTTTTAAGCCTTCTGCACCTATTGATGTCATTCTTTAATGCTCAATTAGCTGGTTTTGGGTGAGTGGAAGTTTGTCTGTTGCAGTATTTCACAGTGGCCCAGATTCCTCAGCCTCCATCACCCCTGGGAAGGACAAAGCCTGGCGTGGCCACACGGAGGATGATCCTGCTCCTGTGGCACCACAAGTGAGAGTTTTCCCCAGGGCTAATCTGCCCAATTAAATGGATATGCTTCATTACTGGGCACTGTTAACCTTTGGCACAATCAGATCAACAGAAAGAACAGAGCTGTAAAATGAAAGCAAACCTCAAGGTTTGATGTCCCACACCAGTGCCAGCAGCTTTTCTCCCTCCAACAAAGTGCTTGAGTAGATTGGAGTGCTGAAATTACAATCAAATGTCAGTGAAAGGCTGCTAGAGAGTTTAATAACCAGAGTGGTAGCAAAGGACAATGAAACCCTGAGAGCGGTGCCACAGAACAAGGCTGTGGTGTCCCCAGCCCTATTCAGCAGTGGTTTTAAACAGTGTTTAAAATTGGTTCTGTTTGGCTGGGATGCTTTGGGGTATAAAGCTGTCAGAGCCAGGCTCTCCCTCCTGCAGCAGAGCCCAGCTCTGGCTCAGCTCTGGGTTTTTGTGGGGAAGAGCTCCCAGTCCCAGCAGAGCCTTGTAAAGCAGCTCTGATAAATCAAACTGCATTTCTGTGGGTGCTGAAGGTCAGCACAGTGACAGGAGCACATTCACAGCTGAGAAACCAAAGCCCCCAGCAGAGACTGTCTCAAGTCCATGATTATTCTGTTTGTGTGCTCTGTCTGCTCTTTTTGGCCGTGATTTAACAGGTTCAACACGTGGTTTAGGACTTTCACGAGCTGGTGCCTCAATTTGTTATTAGCTCGTGCCTCAATTTGTTATTATGCAGCTGAATTTTTGGTGGTTATCAAGATTTTTTCTGTTCTATTATCCAGAGTTGTGGAGAGGAAGGAATTAAGAAAGAGTCTAGAAAAGTGCATCCCATTGCCCCAAGTCCAGGCTGGAGACCTCTAGATGTTTCACTAACTGGAAAACTGCACAATTTGAAGGGTAAATAATGTGGCACATTAGAAATCAAAACAAGTTTGTTTCAGTCCATTCTCAGACAACACAAAAAAACAAGGCACAATTTTTTTTTTAACATGGAAGAACATCAAAATGATATTTATCTCCCTCTTGGGAGAGATGGAATTGAAAGCATTTTAATTCATAAATATCTGGGTTGTTTCTTTTCTGGAGGCTGCCTGAGAATCCAGCAAGGACAGGGAGCTCCAAGTTTAAAACCACGCTGGCAAACCCAGGTAGAGCAGCTCCCTTGCAGCTCCCAGACATGGTTATTCCCAGGAAATCTCTTTTCCTGGCTGCCTCTGGAGCCCAGCCCTTCCAGCCTGCTTTTGAGCATGTTCTGGCCACCTGATTGAGCCATCATTTTATCATTTGGCTTTTGCAACCTCTCTTGCCTCACCCTCATGCTGCCAATAAATCAGAATTTCCCTGTGCCACGTGCAGGTTTGGAGGGGTTTTGGAGGTTTGAAGGGAAGAAGGGGAGCTCTGGGTTTGCTGTTTGGGGTCAGTGCATTACATTTCACCGTGGAAGCAAACACAGGCTGAGTTCTCTGTTAAGGTTTTCAGGCAGAGCAGCCCAACAGGCAATTTCCTGTCCTAAGCAGTGTTATAATTAGGATTGCCACTGGAATGAAACACTCTGTGCCCATATTATGCTGTTACACCATGTTAGCATTTCATTGTCACACCTGACAGACTTCCACACCCCCACATCTGGAGAGGGGAACCTCTCATAGTGCTGCTTTTCACAGCCTGGCTTCAAATTCCCTGTGGTATTCCTCAGTAAATATTTCCATCCACGTGGCTATCAGCAGAGGACCAGGGACAGTGGATAAATAATCACAAAATCTTGTGGCTGTTTGTTATCTGTACAAAGGCACACACACACATTTATCAGCATCTTGGCTCCAGCAAAGCAGGAATGTCAAGAGAAAATGTTTGGATTTGGTGATCAAGGGAAACCTCTCAAATCCAGCTGTGCCAGCCCAGGAGTCCTCCTGAGTTCTGTTCATAAAAGTAAATCAGCTGAAGCTGTCCACAGACACACACCAGGTTTGTGGGATCACAATTTCTGGCAAAAAGACCCTTCTGACACCAGCAGCAACATCCATGGGCAGTTTCTAACCCCAGCTTACCATGGCTGGCCTTTAGGCTTGCAGGGCAACCAGGAAAATAATAAAATGAGGAATAAAATGAAGAATAAAGAGCAAGCTGCAGGCCTGGCTGGTGTGAGAGGAGCTGTTTGTGTGTGGATCAGTGCAGGAGCCTCCCCAGTTCATTAGGAGCCAACAGGAAGTGCTGCAGCCCCAAATTCCTGTCATTTCATCTGCAGAGGAGCCTCTGGCATGTAACCAGATCTCTGCCCTGCTTTAGGGCTCCCTGATCTTTGCCTTCAGACTTCTGGCCAGGATTAATTTACATAGGGCTGGAAACAAGCGTGGCACTGGCTTGGGTTACACGCAAGGAGTACCAATAAACTTCCTGGTGGAGCTAATAAAGGAAATTGGGGAGGAAGGAACAGTCTATCAATTATCAATAGGAGAGAAGCTGCAGGAATCGAGCGAATTAAAGTGTGCAAACCAAGTAGTTGGAAGCTGGGATTCAAAAGGGGACTCAGAGCTCCCTCTTATTTTGAGCAAAATTCTATGTACAGACTGGAAGCAGAAGAGAAAAATAAGCCCAGAGACAGGGAGAATAATGGCAGGAGACAGCACATTTTGGAAAGAAATGAGAAAGGGATGATTTATTCCTAGCTGGGAGAGGTGGAGATGTGCCACTTTTCTTAAGATATGAGGGAAGAAAAACAGCTTTTGTGGGGGAGATTTTCTTGAACCATTTGTTTACATCATTGTTTTAGTGCCACTCCTATTTTTGTCTGATCACCAATAAATGAAAATTCAAAAGTAATTTTCACTGGAAAATTAATTTTAGTGAGAACAGTACCTCTATATTCAGTGCTGAATCTGACTCAGGGAAGAAACTGGGATGACATGGAAGAAGACAGAACCCTGCTCTTGTGGGGCTTTTTCCCCATCACCACTCTCAGGTTAATGGGGTTTTTTTTACTAATATCTAAATCTGCTCTATTTCCAAGGATCCCATCCTGCATCTCAAACACATTCATACTTTCTGCCTTGGATCTAAGTTTTGTTCCAAATTTGACTTGTTATCCTTTCTACAACCTATTTCTGCTGGTTTCCTTGTAGTAGTAGTAGTAGTAGTAGTAGTAGTAGTAGTAGTAGTAGTAGTAGTAATAATAATAATAATAATAATAATAATAATAATAATAATAATAATAATAAATGGGTAAATGCTTTCTCCTTTCACATTCAGATTTCACACCAACCCACAAAAGAGATTAAAACAAGATCCAGGAGATCAAAAACAAATATTTGGTCTTGTAGCACGTTTCCATGAGGTCATGGATCGAATAAAACAGGGCCAGAAAGGCCAAAAATGGGACACACCCTAACCCAGGCCTCTGCTAAGTCCCTTTTTGGCAGATGGGCTGTGCAGAGGGATTGCCTTGGCCAACCAACTCCTCACAATTTGTGCTTTTCAGTAGTCAGAGTCAGGATTGGGAAAGTTGTTTATTATTCAACCATCTCTTCCAAAGCAAGGGAAACTCTGTTTATAAGAAGCTTCAAAAGCCTCTGTCACAGCTATCAAGGCTCTACACTCTGTGCCTTTGCCAAGTCAAATTAGGTTATTTTACTTGATATTAAGTTTGACAAGCCAAGAGCCTGTGAAAACCAGAATCCCAACTGGGCGTGCCTCCCACAGCTCGCTCCATTTTTGAGGGCAAAAATTCCTACAGTAGCCCTATTCTTCACTCTCATATTTCTGTCTGTATTTATCTTGTCTGGAAATTCCCCTCACCGTGTCCTAGACATCTTCTAATATTCAGATTCTCCAAGAATGTGCCCAGCTTTGTTTTGGCAAACCGGTCTCGCCGCACGGGGACGTCTCTGTGGGCTTTGGTTTCTGTTTACCTCCACAGATGATAAATTTATTATCATGCTAATTTGCAGGTCCACTGAGTGTATCAGACTTGTGGGCTCCTCCAGCCTATAAAAATACCCTTCTGTTACATCATTTCCTGGCGAGGACTGTGCCAAGTTAATTTGTGTATGAACAGATATAGATAATGAGGCAAAATATTAATAATATGTTGCATTTTTAGAAAGCAGGACCAACTCTTTGAGAGGGAACATGGAAGATTTCACTGCTCACTGCTTGTCCAGGAAGAGCTTCCACTAATCTGCTTTGACCATGTTGAAAACAGAATCAGGCCTTTGAGACCCACAATGGTCCAAAATCCATGGAAATATTTAATCAAATCATACTTGCACTTTACTGAATAAAGCTGTAAATGTTGGCTTAAATGTTTCTAAAAGTCACTGCCATGGATTTACCCCCAACATTTCGGGAGCCCAGCCCCAGGACAGCTCCATCACTGTCTGGTCTAGCACTCTTATTTCAGTGTGGCCACCAAAACTGAAGAGGTATTTAAATATATTCTTCAACAGATTGAAATATGAATCTGCATTATCATGGAAACATGAAATAATCGAATCATGGAGCAGCCTGGGGTGGAAGGGACCTTAGAGATCACCTGGATCCAGTCCCCCTGCCCTGAATCATCCCATGAAGAGAGGATATTTCCCCCTTGTCTGACAATTCTTTGTGCTCCAGGAGGTGTTTCTGGCAATGGGAAAAGGAGCTCCAAAGGGGCTGGTGGAGCTGTGTGTGAGGGGTTCTGATCTTTCCATGCCTTTTTCTGCCTGCAGCCATCCCCACAAGGCTGGCATGAGGAAGCCTGAGGGATCCTGGCCTTTTCCAAGCCATGACAGGGTCAGGGATGTCTCTCTGCACTCTGACTCTGTGCTGATGGAGAGCACCCCAAAAAAGGGTGATCCCATCTCTGCATTTGGGGCAAATGGCACCAGGCTGGCACTGGGTGTCTGTGCCACATCCCAAAGCCCCAAATGAGAGCTCTTTCCTTGCCACAGAGGGGGAAATGAAGGAGAAACCCTGCAGGAGAAAACCTGTGCAAAGCAGGAGCCCGCAGTTTTATAAGGGAGCAGTGGGTCAGGGGGTGTAAATTTAACTGTCACACTCAGCTACAATTGAAGGGCACATAAAAAGTCTGGGAATGCCACTTTATTGAGTCCTCAGCAAAGGCAGTGTGCACTCCAGGGGAGGCTCTTGTCTTACATCCTGGGGATAATGTCACTGGTGTGGGATTCATAAACGGGGTCTGCACAGGAAGAGGGGATTATGCTGGCAATGTGAGAATCCACCACGAGGAATATTTACAAGCTATAAATCCAGCTGTTAATTTCAGGTTATCAAAAGCAATCACTGGCTCTCAGCTCTCAAACAACATCTCATCATCATCATCATCATCATCACCATCATCACACCAGTAATCAGCCACTGCAGAATGAACTCAGAGTGAAGCTGAATTTCCTGAAGTGCATTGTGTTCCTTTCCTTCACTAAACATTCAATCCCAGCCTCAATTAACAAGATATTTCTTGCTTAGGCAGGAGAGGGGGCAGGAGGGGGAGAGGTCTTCAAGAAATACATGCACAGCTTTCAGGAAGCAGAAATGTGTTTGTAATTTGCAACAGGAGGGAAAATAAAAGGCTGAAAAGAAAGATTGATTCCAGTTTTCAGACTATTAAATCAATGTCAACTTATCAAATCCTTGTATTTCCTGGAAGGAGAACAAAGGTAACATAAATGAATATGTTTCCAGATTTGTGATCTGTTTACAGTTATATTGTGCACTTATTAGCAGTATGTCTATTCAACCACAATTAGAAAGACTTCCCTTTTTCCTTTGAGTTTCATGTGTAAATTTGTACTCAGAGGAGTGATAAACAAAAATCAATCTCTACAGGAGCTGTTCAGACAAGCACCCTTCAGACTTTACTACCGACAGCTGTGCTGAAATACTTCCCCAACCACAGGACAGCAGTTGCCAGCTGTTCTAACCCTACACACAGAGCTCCTGCTCTGCTTTGCAGCCTTGTCCCACAGCTCCATCTCCCAGGCATCAGCTCTGAGCCTTTTGTGTTGCTTTTATATAGAGATGCTTTATTAGAGTGCAATTCTGTCATCTTCAGGTGGAGCCGCTGCCCGTCCACCCAGCACAAGGGACAAAACCCCATCCCATTGTCAGGGTAGTCCCATATCCCAAATCCACAGAGCAATAAAAAGACTTTTTACAGCATAAAACATCTGCAGTTTGGGTTTCAACATGTTCTGAGCTGTGGCAGAGGTAGAGAGTCTGATCTTTTTTGGCTTTCTTCTCCATCAGTCTTGTTTTCTAATTTTGTACTAATCAGCTTTTATTGTCCCAAGTGACAGGATCTTTATGCATCCTTGGGGATAATGATCTATGGTGCTCCTGAGTTGTCATTTTGATGAGAGATTGACTGGGTTGAATAAACAGGTCAATCCTAACATAAAGATTATCATGGAAAATCAGCTGTCAGAGGCCCTGCTTAATTTATTCTGACCTCATATCACAGAAAGCAACACGAATCCTTCTGGAAATACCAGGATAGCTCTGGCTCAGAGCCAGCACTGACAAAGATATTTTGATCAATGGCAGGGTAGGTTCCTTTTACAATGAAATTAGGCGTGGTGTGTCTTCAGCAGAGCCCAACAAATCATTGCATGCTGCTTATTCTTCTCAATCCTTCCTCTGAGGAACAGTATCCAGCAGATTGGGTTCAGAGTGCAGCAGGGCTGGGGACAGAGATTCCACCAGATTTCACACCAAAATCTTCATGGCTCTTTTTCCCACGGCTCTCTGCTCCTCTTGTGGTGCTTCCCCTGTGATGTTTGACAATAAGGTCCCATAAAACACAAGAGTGAAATGAAATGACCACATCTCTCAAACTCTGCATTTTGAAACCATCTTTCACTTTCTAGAAACTCGTAATCCGTGGGAAAATGGATGCATTTCCCTTGGGTTTTTTTGCAGAACTAATATAAATTTCCAAAGTTTCTTAGTTGTTTACTGAAAGAAGACATTAATAAAACACTCTGACCAGCCTGATTCTCCTCTCTTCACAGGACACCATAAAAACCAGGCAGTACATGAGTGCAACACCATTAAAAGAGAAACCTTTTCCAGGAGAACTCCACTTGGGCAATTTAAAATTTTCTTTTCCCAGCCCTGTGTTGTCATGGGTGTCTCTTAGGTGGCAAGAACATCAGATTTAATAAGGAAGACCTGGGAATAAAATCAGAGAGTGGGCAGATGTAAAATGCTGTGTCTGGGTGCAGAAATCAGCCTCCAAATGTCTGAGGAGGATGAACATTTCTGTGGATTAACCTTTTTGTGAGAGATTTCTCTGTGACTGCCTCTACTCCTGGGTTTCTCCTGCTTTCCTCTGGAGCAGCCTGGGTTGCTGTGATAATGAGGGACTGGATTTTCCATGTGCTGGTGTTCTTTCTATGGAATCATGGAGCACCTGCCACGTGAGACACCACCTTGGTCTTGGAGAAGACACACAAAAGGAAGGGGAACTGGGGACAAGTTGCTCAGCTGCTGATAAAGGGATTTTTGGTGAGGAGATGATTCAGAATGCACAAGGATTGCCCTGATGGTGGAGTGGTGCCTGCTCAGGTGCTCCCTGCACACCGTGCCCAGCCAGGGAGAGGGGAAGAGACATTTCCAGAATGGGATTGGGGCTTGTGCCTCCTCCATCCTGTGCTTCTCCACACATGCTCTGAGGAACTACCAGATCCACTGGTGATATCTCTGGTTTTTTATCCTTTACAGCTGGAATTGCTGGGCTTTTACTGGTACAGAGCCTTCCCATGACTTGGAGGCTGAAGGAAACTTGGAGTGTCTGGAAATTAAACCAAACCAGGCACCAGGGTTATAGATCCTGGTCCTTTTTGGCTTGTGCTGGGTCCATCCCACCAAACAGGAGATGTCCCAGCTCCAGCAGCCCCCTGTCCCTGCTGTCTCCAGCAGGAATTGCATCCCTGGTGGCTGCACAGAAGAAAGCAAAGCCAGGCAGCCCGTGGGGGTGGAGGGGGAAGGGAAGTGAAAGAATATTTCAAATAAACAAATATATATCCCAGGAAAAGCTCTTCCCAAGAATGTGTAGAGAACTGCCTGCAATCAGTTAATCAGCATAATTGTTTCTAATTAGGTTCCAGAGGCACCTCACAAACAGAGGATGGGGTCTGGGGAGTGCAGAGAGGAAAAACTTTGCAGTGGTGTATTAATGACAATCATAACTCTCTGCACAGCCAGGGAGGCTTCTGCTCTAATTAGAACCATTCTTGCTGAAATGGGAGGCGACATGATTTGTGAAAAAGACACCCTCAGCATGTAATTTTCTATGTAACAAATCTAGAAAGATGGATGCTCTTTGATCTCGATTCTCCTGTTATTGCTGTTCACACTGGGAAGGGCTCTTTAATGAAACAATCTCGAGGTAATTTACCGCCTTTGAAGTCCTGAAATGTGCTGCCAACAAAATTTCTGGTTTAGTGGAAGCTGCTGCAGCAGTCACTCAGGGTTGCTTAATGGAGCACCAAAACTGGAACATCAAGACATCAAAGGTGAAGGTGCCATGTGATTAATAAACGGAGCTATTCATTTGTTTCTGCCTCAGAGGCAATCTGACAATTTATTGTCACCGGCTAATTTGCACTTTGTGAGTACTTGCTCTTGCTAGTCATGCTGCCTATAGAACAAGATAAGTGATGTTTACACGGAGAGGGGAGGAGAACAGACCCTTTTTAAACCTGGGGAAGAGGAGGGAAAGGAAAGGTGTTTTCCAAAATGCCGGTGGAAGCGACCCAGACTGTGCAATTTTACGGGGGGGAAGCTGGGAGGCTGAGGGGGAGTCACTGCTGCCCCATTCCCTGCCCTCCCCCTGCTGCCTTTGACCATCCCCTTGTTTACACGCAGTTGCCAGGAAGCAAATCCCAATTAAAAGTGGATTACAAGGCAATGAAACAGCATTGTTATGAGGGAAGAGTTACACCAATCCATTTCTTTTTAATTTGATGGCTGATCCAGGGGGTTCAGATACTGGGGTAGGGAAGGTGGGTCTGGAAATCTCTGCTGATGTCCGTGGTGGAAACAAAATCTGGTTTTTTGAGGGTCTTTCCTCTTGGAAGTGTCCAGTTAGGACCTCCACCCCAGCAGGCCTTCCTGGCCTTGAGAAAGACTGAAGAGAAATGAAACAGCCCCAAAATAAAGAGAAGGTGTTTTCCCAGAGAAAGTAAAAGCCTCATTCAGATCATGAAGTCTGATCACCTTTGTGACCAAGTGAAAACAAAATATTTGTGTAAGAATTCCGGGAATGTAATGGGGATGTGGAGTCTGATAATGCTGCCTGCAACAAGGAGGAGTTTGGGGGAATCCAAAACACGAAGAGCAGGGAGAAATAGAGGCAGCACCTCCCAGATTGGATCTGCAGATGAATTCTCCCTCTCTGTTCCTGAAAAATCCCCTTGCCATGGCTCTGCCCTGTTAGGGAGGGCAGCTGGATGCTGATCCCCCTCCCTCTGGGGCAGAGGAGCAAGGGGCATCCTCTGGAGGATGCTCAGCCTCCTTCTCTGGCCTCAGATATTGGAGATTCCAACACCTCGGGCTACAGGGGGGTCAGACACAAGGAATTCAGTCTGATGGGTGTAAATTGGTAAATAAATTCTATTAAGACACCTTCATAAAATTTATATCCAGCTTTATGTTTCCAGCCTTCTCCCAAGAATTGGGAATGGGCAGCTCCAAATCCAGTTTTGATGTTTTCAAAATTAAGACAGTAATCTCAGATCAGAAGAGCCCAGGGTGAGTCTGATCACATTTGGGTTTTTTTGTGGTGTTTTTTTTTATTTTTAATGTTTCTTGGAGATTTGATCCCCTCTTGTGCCACAAGCACAGATTTCCTCACCCTTTCATGGCAGCTTGTCCAGGGAGAGGCTATGAGGTGTTTGTAGGGTGTATGGGCTGCACAGTGCTGTGTCCACAGGGGTATTTCCTGAGGCTCACACCCCACACCCCATAAACACAAACCAGAACCCTCCAAAACTTCCACCTTGGGCTGCCCCAGCACCCAGGGATGTCCTGCCACGCCCAGCATGGAGCAGCCAGCCAAACTGGTTCCACTGGCAGGGCGAGGTGGTCCCAACTCACAGCAGAAATTCAAGTGCCAAACCAGTTCAGGGGAAGATCTCTGTGTGCCAGGCTGGGATGTCACAACCACCACGCTCTGTGTGGGCACAGCAAATATTTATAGGCAACCTTTTCATGAACTGGCTGTAAACTGGGTTCACAGGGAAATGTAGGCAGGGCCTTTGGGGCTATTTTTGGGCCTTACAATGAGGCTGGAGATAGGAGCCTCTTTGGCAGCTCCTTGCCTTGCAGTGCTGGGGAGCAGGGAGAAGTTCAGAGCTATGTAAAAACTCAGGAGCAGTAATTAAAAAAGTCAACTGGAGAGCTGCTATCAAACCTCTGAAAGGAATTATTTCATGAGCTGTTGAAGCTGGAGGCAGCAATTTGGCTCTTTGTGAACCCCTGACCATTGAAATCTAAATTTTGCTGTGCAAAGAATCAAAACGAACCACAAACTGCGGCACAGCAGAAAAGAGGGGTTGTATTTTTCTTGGTTTTTTTTTTTTTAAAAGGGAAAAGAACTCTCATCTCTTTTCTCTATGGGGGTTAACATGCAGCATCCTGGCTCCTGTCACTAAGAAGCACGATAAGACTTCAAAGAGTACAGTGCAGAGCAGATACAGGCAGGCAACAAGAACTGGGGCTAATAAGAAGCTTGTAAAAAAAAAACAACAAAAAAAACCCCACAAAACAACCCCCCAAACAGAAAAGAAACCTTAATGAGATCTTACATGATACAATCATTGTCCATCTTAAATAACCTCTTTTTATTAGCAGGTTTAAAGGACCCCAGACAGCAGCAAAATATTATCTGAGGTCCATAGCCATGGGCATGGAGCAAGGAAAGTGAATTCGAAGACCTCTCTACATCTGGAGTTTATCAGCTCTTTTCCTGGCTAGTATTACAGTAAACAATTATCTGTAGATCAGGAGACAGCAGGGACTTTAAAGACCCAAATTACAGAGAAAGGGAGAGAGAGAAGGAGAATACAAGAGATAAAAAGGAGCCTATGCATCTTATCGTGCTAATGAAATCAACCTGACAATCACGGCAGGCTGCGGGGGTATTACAGTGTCTGGCATGAAATGAGCACTTCCAGCACAGGCTCCTGTGTCAAGCAGCAAATAGACACGAAAGAGAAGAAAAATGGACCGCTAGGGCAAGGAGAGTGATTTATGGGCAGCACTCAGACGGCTGGGCAGCTTTAAACCCTCCTCGAGTGTGCTGTCAGGAGAACAACATATTCAAATGTTTCCATTAGCATTTCAAGGGGCTGGGAGGGCTCTGACTCGCTGAGCCCCAAAATGCCATTAATGGGGAAATAACGAGGGCAGTGCTGCTGGTTGCTGCTGTGGAACCATCACCTGTTGGTGCAAGGGCTTCAATAATTCCAGCGCTCCAAATTTGGCCCGTTCCCACCATTTCCAGCCTTTCTCTGCTGGCTGGTTGCAAACAGCAGCTCTTCCAGCAAAGATCTGGTCCCAGATTTTGTTTTCCAAAATTCTGGGAGGTAAAATCACCCTGGTCCTCAGTGAAACAGCTGCAGTTAGAAATGTGAAGGTGTGCTCTATTTTTATAATGGATGGATCCATTACTGCTTTGGAAAGTTCCTTTTTCCCCTCTTTATTCATGGACTTTGTGTCTTTCAAATGGAAACAACCAAGCCAAATAATTCTACAACTGGAAAAAGACAAAGGGAAAATGGCTTTTGGAGCTGGGAGTGAAACACTGGAATATTTTGCTTAGCAATTCTTCTGGGGCACTGAAGTTGTATCTGTCCAGTTCTACATTGCACAAAGAAGTTCTGAGACTCAAAAGATTCTGACAGGAGATCCTCATGTTCATGGTCAAACCTCCTCCAGCAGAACAGGGCTTATCCTGCTCTGAAACAGAGCTCCAACCACTACAAAAATGCACCTGGAGAAAGTCTTTCCACCACAAAACATCCTGATAGAAATTGTTCTCTGTGACCCACCATGGGGTTAAGGCAGTCAGTGTCTCCTGGGCACAGCTGCTGTGTTACAGCCAAAAAAATAGAATGAAAAATTCATGTGTTTGTGATGAAAAATTCTGCTTCTTTCTATTTGACTGCAAAATCAGTGTCTGGTCAGTGTGAGCAGAGTGGTGAGAAATCTCATGTGAAAAACTGAAAATAGGAAATATCAGAAGTGAGGTTTGCTTGAGATGGAGTCAAAAATCAACCAAACAGGAAGGCTCTGATGAGCTGGGGCAGGGGGCAGGCAGGCCACAGCTTTTTGCTGCAGGCACTGAGGCACTGCAAGAACTTTCCTGAGTAATAAATTCTGTAATCCTTTAATGGGCAGCTCCAGATTTGTACCTGTGAGACCAAATGCAGTTTATACAAAAACCAAGCCAAAGCAGGGAAAGCAGAGGCATTAATGACTTGTTTGTGTGGAGAGGCCAGGCAGGAATCCCTCCCAGGTCCTGCTTCCCCAAATGGGGGCTGGAGAGCCCTGCAGGGAGCAGAGCAATCCTGTACCAATTATGAGGCAAATATTCATTTTGAGTCCCAGTTATTTTGTCCTCTCATCTCTATTTCCTGAGGAGGTGGGTCCTGATGCCCTTGGGAAGACAGCAGAGGCTGATTTCTGCCCACAGTGAATCTCCACATCACACTGAGGGCAGGGCAGTGCCCACGGGTGTCCCTGGGGCTGGGACAATTTTCTGGAGATGCTGAAGGATCCCAGGCCAGCTGGGCTGTTGGAGCAGCTCTGCCTGTGCTCTCCCATTGGTCTCCAGCCTGCAGATGTAACTCTGCATTTGTTTGTGTCGTGGGAAGATGTCATCTTCATCTCTCTAATTCAAAGGGTTGCATTTTGTTTGAAGGTAAAGAGGAAGGAAAAAAGCAAGTGACCACACTAAATTAGGGTTACTCAAGATGTTTCTATTTGCCCTTCAGATTGGCAGCATGACATGTTTCAGTTCCCATTCCTACCAATAAAATCTCTTTTTTTAATTATGGCTATTGTTAGAACCAACTGTTTAAAAACAAATAAGAAGACATTAAGGCTTCTTAAAGAACTCAAATTATCTAAAGGGTTAGATTATGTCATTTAGACTTCTGTCTTTCCTATGTAGGTAAAAATCATTTAAAAACACACTGGAGGAAGAATTTATCTTTTGCTGAGGGTCATGAATCTGGATGAAGAGTGATGAAATAAGTAATTACTCTCTTTCCTATGTGGGAAAAAAAAAAGAGAAAGCAAAGGGGACATGGCAGTGACACAGGAGAGGAGAAAGTAGGTGGAATGGGGAATCCTGGAATACGTTTGCTTTGGAGCAGGTTTGTTTTGCCAGGGCTGGTCCCAGCTGCTTGGTCAAACATGCTGGACCAGCTCCTGTCTCTGTGTGAATCAAGAAGAGTCTAAACTCATCCATTCCATTGGGACTGTGTCTATTTATAGCCAGGCAGGGCTTTATCCAGGGCAGGTGTGCCATGAAGTTCATTTTCCAGACTTGTTTTTTAGGTGCTGAATTTGCTAGAAGTCATAAATGCTGATAAATGGTGGTAAACAAGGCTTGTTTTGCCCTCTGTGGCAGCCACAAATCATTTTGTACATTAAACAGCACTTGGTGGAGTTGTTTTCTCAGCCAGTCAGGTCTCTGAAACAAAACTCCTGTTGCAAATATTCTCTCTTTCCCCTCTCCCTGTAATAAGGGTTACATGTCTCTCTCTTTTTCTTTTTCCTGTCAGTGCAGTTTTTTTATTTCCCAGGCAGATACATTATCTGGTGAATGCCACATCTTCCTTTTGACAGGATGCTTTTCCAAGGAGATGCATCACCCTGGGGTGGGCAGAGGTGTGGGGAAGGGATTGTGCTTCCTCAGTGATCAGACTTAAATAAAACTGCCTAAAAATCCCTTTATGGTGCCCTCTCCAAAGCGCACAGCTTAGATGAGGAATGAGGGAATTTCTTTCCTTGTCAGTTCTTCAGCTGAGGAAGAAAAGGGGAAGATGAGCAGAGCCAGGCTGGCAAATCCAGCAACAAATGCCCAGCTGCTGGCATTGCTCCTTTCCAGGAGTAAAATTCTCCCAGTTGGGCACAAAATCCACTGAAAGTTTTTTTTTTTTTTTCAATTGATCTTTTTTTAAAATATATTTGTGGCAAACCAGAGGAATCCTCTAAAGAATGAGGCATCATTTCATCATTCTGAAGGGATGGATGGATGGATGGATGGATGGATGGATGGATGGATGGATGGATGGATGGATGGATGGATGGATGGATGATGGATGGATGGATGGATGGATGGATGGATGGATGGATGGATGGATGATGGATGGATGGATGGATGTGGATGGATGGAACATGGAGAATGGATGAATCATGGATGGAACATGGATGGAATCATGGATGGATGGAGACAGAATCACTCCACAGAACCAGTGGTAAGGGAGATGGAGGAGCAGAACTCTCCATTGTTTGGAAAATGTGGATTTTACAGCATGCAAAAACAGGAGAGAGATGAAAAAGAAGAGGGGAATTCACATCAGTAGAGGGCAGGGATGCTTTCAAGCCTCATTAAGTCATTTGCAGAGCTGAGATTGTGTTTGGTCAGGACGGCAGGGCTGGGGGTGGCTCCTCAAAGTAAAAGGTTCTTTCTTGTGAAGAAAATTAGCCCTTGGCTGTGGCTCTGACTCACACGAAGCCAAACACAACAACCTGGAGCAGCTGCCCCTCTCTGCCCAGGAAGAGGAGTGGGAGCCCCCAGACTGAGCTGGGATGAGGCAGGGATCAGTCCAGGGGGACAATTTCATCCTTGCCCTGAGCTTTCTGGGGTGCAGGGCTGAGAAAGGGCAGCTCAGGAGAAATCCCCTCTCTTCTCCAATCAGATACCGTATCAAAGCTTTAACACACAGCCAAAGGGATCCTTTTTTAGGGCTAATGATGGTCAAATCTCAACATGTTTTCGGTGTCAGCTCGACTTAGAAGCATCCTGCCAGCAGTCAGAGACTTCAAACATAGGAAAAATTGCCATATTCCTTGAGGTCTCCCATCCTTCCCTTTACTGGATCCTCTTTCTCCAAACACCAAATCTGAGAGCCCTGACCTCAAAAAACACCTCACTAGGCAAGGTTCTTCTCCTGCCAACTGGAGCCAAAACTCAACCCTCCCCAACCCTAGAGGAAGCTTTCACCTTGCATATTCCAGTTTCATTTGTTTTCAAGGTTATTTTCACTGCTGCTGGAGCTTAGGGGAGTTCTGTTATTTACTTATCTTTGATCCATTGTTTCCCAAGTCAGACATTCTATTTCTTTCTGTTTTCAGCCTAAATTGTTTTACATCTCTTATTTTCTTAGGCAAGTGTTTTGGTTTTGTTTTTCCTTTTTGGCCATTGGGTTAGGGGGGAAACTTCAAATATAAAATGTATAATTATTTGGTTGAGGAACATTAGGGAAGATGAGGAATGAAAGAGGGTTTGTATATTCAAAAGTTTTCTTTCTCTCTTTTATAAATTAGTTTTTTTACCTTGAGGCCAGTTGCTTAAATCACAAGGACTCCCAATGCCAAAACAAAACAAAAAAAGAGCCTGGTGCAAGGCAAAGCACAGTTAAATGGTCAGAAGAAGAATAATCATTTTCCTGGTTTTTAGTTGCCAGCAGGGGAAAACCTCTTCTTTACATCTCATTTGAACTGCAGGAGCTCCTCAGCTCATGCTAAATGAACAGTTCAGCTTAATTGCTGCTGCTCAGGAGCACTTGAAAGAAGGAAGTTTGGTCAAGTCATTTGTTCCTTTTGCATCTTTATCTTCAGTCTGACATGGGTTTAACCTCTGCTCCTAATCCCCGTGCCAGTCAGGTTCAGCTTTCATCTCAGCAAGGGAAAGTCACAGTTTGGGGTTATTTTAAGAGGAATAAGATCTCCAAAGGTGAACACTGGGCTATGGTAGGATGGTGGCAAAAGATGAGGGGAAGAGGTTTTTCCTGGAGAACCTCTGGAGGGACAGCAGGGGCCAGGGAGGGAATCTTGGTTTGTCTTTTGAGGAATCCCACCAGGCTTGCAAAGATTTGTAGAGCTGCTTCTTATTTATTCCTTCCTCTACCTGAAGGCAGAGAACACAGTCCTGACACTTCAGGGTCTCTGAAGGTAGAAGTGAATTCTTGACTTGAATTCTCTTACCTAAATGTAGACTCTTAAATCAGGAGCCCGGGTGCTCCTGGCTTGCCTTTATAGCCAAGAGGGAGACGAAGATGCCTCCAGAGGGAACTTAAACATTGACATTGTGCCATTCATCTCTTTAATCCTCTTTTTCTGTCTCTGGCTGAGTCCAGACTGCCCAGCTGCACCCATTCCCTTGGCATCTTCTTGTCCATCACATTCATCTGGCCCCAGAAGAGAAATCCCACCAGGATCCATAAAGGAAATGCACCTTTAGCCCAAGGGAACTCATTGCCTCAAGGTCTCCCTGAGGCCAGAAGCTTTGGAGGATTCCAAAAGGTATCAGATATTTGTGTCAGGAACAAGAATAGCCAGGTATAATAATCAAAGTTGAAAAAAAATAAATAAAACTTTTCACAGAGCTATAAACCTAACATTCTTCAGGGTTTATGTGAACTTGTGACTAATAAGGGTTTGGAGTGAGTTTTGTACAGTGGAAATTCTCTGGGATTTGTGTTTTAGCTCACATAGGCACTTCTGAAATCCCACCCCCTGGGTCTGCTGGGCTTCTGATTGATCCAGGATGACATTTGCTGGGAGCATGTGTTTCTAATCATCAAACAATGCACAAATTTGTTTTTAAAAGTAGTGAAAAAAAGGCCCTGAGTAATTTAGATGGAAAAAAAGACAACAAGCAAATAAGAAAAGAAAACTTTTCCCAATAAATAGCCACAAATAATTTGCTCAGCAGGATTCCTTTCCTTAGTTCTGATGCTCTGCATTGCCTTCCTGTCTGCATAAAGAAAAACCTTGGCCCTTTCTCTCTTTCTGCTTAGCTTGGGTTTTTTCAGAAGGCATCAAAAACATCATGGATGCCTTGGAGTCTGGAGTGATGGTGATGGGGATGGCTGGAAGAACTTCCACAGAATACAGCATTCAAAGCTAATTATTTAACAAGGTACTTTGGCCATATTTCTCCAAATCTCCAATTAGGAGCACGGTCTAATTTGGGATGCAGCTCATTAGGAGTGCTTTTAATGACTGCTGCGCTCTGAGGAAGTACAAAGCTCAGTCCTTAATAGCTGTCATTGGGGGGAACCTTGGAGCACAGATACTCATCAGGACACCGTGGCCATCCTCCAGCTGCCGAGGCAAATGAAGGGAGTCCCTCCAAAGAGATGTTTTCCATGCAGGATGGATGGAGGGAGCCTGCCCTGCAGCACGAGGGGCAGGGGCTGAGCCCAGCCAGGATTAAAGGACTCAGAGGCTGTAAAAAGGTGATGCCAAAGAACTGAGCAGCACCTGTACTTAGAGCACACAAAGTGTCTCCTCACCTGGTGTAAATAGATGAGGTCATTGTCAGAAAGGGAGAAGCCTCAGAGGTCTGAGCAGTTCCTTTGTTCAAAGTTTTCCCCCCCTCCAATAAAGGTCACCCCCCTCCACACCCTGCACCAGGGGATGACAATTAGAGCACCCCCGGGAGCTTCTAATCATTGCAAAATAATTGTTGTAAATTTTTACAGAAGCCTTTTGTGGGATTTTCTTTTTTTGGTCGGGTTTTTTGTTCCACTCCTCCTTGATCTGTGCAGCTGAGTCACGGAGCTGGAAGGGGCTGAGGGAGCTCTCCTCACTGAGGCTCACACTGAGCACCCAGAGCTGCTTTTGTGTCACTGAAACCACCACACAGAAAGCACTGTTCTGTCACTGGGGCTGCATGGCTGTCCCTGGGACTGGAAACGAGCAAATTGCAGCAGCAAGTGGGAGAGAAAACCAACACAGAGGCCCTTTGTGTTCTACAGGCGGCCTTTTTAAATTTACAAAATGTCTTAGAGCTTTCTCTAAAAGCAGCCAGTTAGTCTTTGCTGGCCTTTTATTGGCTTGGCTTTGATCATTTCAATCAAATTTTATAGCTGCCAACACTGAAGAACAGTTGCCATCCACGCCATGCTTCTTTCAAGTCCCAGAAATTATCCCAAAGAAATAATTCACTGCAGGGCTGCGTCTTCAGAGAAGACAAGAGGCCAAATATTAACACAATTGCATCAGTTTGGACCTCATGTACTTTCCCCAGCCACAGAGGAAGAAGAATTAACATAATTGTGTGGCCTTCTCTACTCTCTTCTCCCTGTCCCATCCCTCAGAACAGCAGCACCCAGATTTCATTTCTTCACCCCCTGATGTGGTTCCTGCAGATGGAGTTGGTGCCTGAATGGCAGGAAAATCACCTGAGATGTCCTGGCTGCCTGTGCACTGAGAGGATTCCAGTCTGCAGAGCTCTCCTTGTGACAGATTTGCAGATGAGCCTTTGATTTTACAGGGAGAGAGATGTGTCACTGCTGCCATTGATGTCATGGAATTTATTTCAGCAGGTGATTCAGTGCTGCTGTGCAGCAGGACAAGACATTTCTGCCTTTCTAACAGAACATTCAGTCCCATCTTTGCCTGTGCTGATGGTGAAAACTGAGGCCTAAAATCCTCTGTGGCTTTGTAGGCAGGTGGGACAAGGATTCATGACTGGACTCTGTTAATTCCAGGCATCCAAATTGGTGCACATCAGGAAGGAGCCTTTTACAAATCCCAAGGATGATTTCAGGCTCCCCAGCATGAGCTCCAAGAGGTTTTAAAGAGCTCTGGATCCCCCCTGGAACAGCAGCACTGACACCCCTGGAAGTTGTTGCTCCACCACAGCACCACCTTTCCCTCAGTCAGCTCAAACTGTGGAAAAGGAGAATTTCTGCTCAGCTCACATTGTGGAAGGGGAGAATTTCTGCTAGGGGAAGCAGAACTTGTACAACAAATTGCACCAGAGGCGCTGGTTTACTCAGAGAACATGGCTGATTGAACAGCAGAGCAATGAATCCCTGAATCCTCCCCAGGCCTGGCCACCCACCCCCTCAGCAGGATCAATCCATTCCCTCCTGGCAGCCACAGGGGGAATAAAGTGGGGAAATATGGTGAGAAGGTGCTGCAGTGAAGAAGATTTGAATGATTTTCTCCTCAAATGCCCTGCACTGTTCCCTTCCCTCCACTTGCATATGGGCAGTGCAGGCCGTTGCTGATAAAGGCTGGCCAGAAATCTGAATACCATTAGAAGGCCTGGGTTGTTTATTAAAGGTTTTAACCACAGACTTGGCCTTGCTCATGGCTTCCCTCACCCCATGTTAAAAAGTATCCTATGGAGGCAAAGAATTAAAAGCTCATATGTCCTGTGTTTTGTCCTGGTTTGATTTATGGTGCACTTTGGTTCCATTCTCTGTGTGCAACCTGTTAAATCACCCTGAGGAGGTGTAAGGATAATACCTGATGGTGAAGCATTTGTTTAAAAAACTGCTGAGGGCAGCCCTGCTGGGATTAGAGATTGGCAGGTGGGGAGATGATAGTTTGATCTTCATTATCTCCTTCTAATTAAATAAAACCAAAGGCACTGTGGGCAGCAAGCAGGCACCTTTTAAATGTTACACTGCAATAAACACAGATAGTTCTATAAAATCTCTCTGATGCTTTCCATTTGGGGCTAATATCCCACAAACCACTCTTGGCAGCTTTGAGGCGTGTTGAACACACAACTTTTTCAATTTTAAACATGATTTTTCTTGAATTTGTTGCCCTTTCCTAGTTTTCCTGCCTCAGTGCACCAAAGATGGGTCATGCTGTGGGACAGGCAATGTTCAATAATCTGAGCAAGGGAGAGCAGAGAGGCAGCCACCCTGATCACACAAAATAGATGTAAATTAGCCTAAAAGAACTGCTTTGTTTAATATATTGGCCTTTGATGAATGAAGTCGAGGCACGGAGTGAGTCATAAATGTAATGAAAAAGGAGCGAGCGTGTTTGGGTTTGAAGTGTGGCAAACTCCAGGCCACATTCTGATAATCCAGCATGGAAGGTGAAGGGGAGAGCCAGAACCAGACTCCTGAAACCTGAACACCTCCAGATGCTGACCTGTCCCACTGACCCAGGGCTTTACAGGGGCTGCAGCAGAAACCCCAGACCCTGAGCTTCACCTCTGTGTGAGGAACCCAAACCTCCTCCCAGACTTTACAGTTCTCCTGCTTTAGCAGAGGAAAGCTATAAATAATCCCATTTACATGGCTGGGACTTTGATTTCATTTTCCTCCTTTCTCCTGCAGCTCTTCAAGAGAGGCACTGGATAATTTGATGATCGCTGAGCACTTGTCTTGCTGTGCAGGCCTGGGCAGTTGGGAAGGCAGAGCTTTCATGGTGCAATGTGGGATTTCCCTGGGGAAAGAGGAAGCTCTGTCTCCCCTTTGATGGAATATTGTAGGTTTTGTTTGCGCTTCTTATGGGAGGATTGGGAGCTGATTCTTATTTCTCTCAGATTTGATTTCTCTGGTGCTGCCCGCGATACTTTTATCACGAAATGTGATCTACCTTTCATAACAGACCTGCTGATTGGATCTGACAGTTGCACAAAGGAGGCTGAATTTCTCCCAGGG
The DNA here is from genome assembly GCF_028769735.1 of Zonotrichia leucophrys gambelii. NCBI lineage: Eukaryota > Metazoa > Chordata > Aves > Passeriformes > Passerellidae > Zonotrichia > Zonotrichia leucophrys. The sequence continues at coordinate 2,847,039 of NC_088183.1, forward strand.
ATGAGAAAGAAGGACAGGAATTTCTAAAATTAAATTAAAAAATAATATGACAAAAGGCAGTTTGAAACAATAATTTCTATGTATACATGGGGATTATTTTTAAACCAAATAATGAATTTTGATTGGTGCTGAGAGTGTCTCAATGTGTTGGGTGGACACTTTGTGCCATTTTCCATGAACACAAATTATGTGAGAAATGATCCCTGGCCGTGGGGTCCCTCAGTGCCACCAGGCTGGGACAGCCAGGCTGTCACAGGCAGAGCAGGGACAGCACCTGAGAGCCAAGGCCAGCCAGGGGAGAATCCCTTGGGTGCTCCTGCTGTTACACCAAGGTCCTTGGAGCCACCCAGGGGATCCCCCAGGCCTTCCTGATCCCTCCCTGGTGTCACAGGGAGCTGTCCTTGCCCCCAGCAGGAGGGGGCTGTGATCCCATTCCCACAAAAGGATCTCCTGGATGGACTGCTGGCCCGAACCAGCGCGGTGAATCCCACGTTAACTTAAAAAACATTAAAATGATAACTTCATCTCGAGTTACTTTCCTATTCATCTATAGAATTTCTCAATTATGTATGACTAATTTTGCACAAAGTCATTATTTGGAGCAATTTGTCTAAGTATGAGAGGCAACACCTTCAACCTTCCTGGATGGTGGGTGGGGAAAATGTCATAATCAGTTCTGCTTTGGCATGAGTTATTAAGCGGTCACAGGAGTTCAAAGGAGAGAAATAATGAACAGGTAAGTCATTACATGCAAAAATTCTTCTTCTATATTATCAAAATACAAATTAATTACAGATAAGATCAGATGAATTTTCTTTAATGTTAGTTTTTTCCCAGAGATGGTAATGAAAGCATAGAGTATGTGGGAGGAGAGGAGTGGAGATGCATGGAAGGGATGTTTTATTAATGTTGGCTTGATTTCACTGGGAAGACGTTGCCTGTGAAAGCAGTAAAGGAATCAGGAAAGGCTCTGGGACATGCAAATAAAATCATTTTTATTGCACTTAGTGTGCTAACTCATGCATGATCTCATTCAGCCTCTCAAAGCAATCATAAAACTATCTCCATGCAACAATTACTCCATCAGCCCATGCAATCAGCAGGTAGGGCAGCTGGCAGCCCTTGCCACAGGAGCCTCCTGAATTCATTCCCTGTGCTCCTGATGCCCTGACAAGGCTTCCAGCCTTCATTTTGGAGGGCACAACCATCCCTAAAGTGACCATGGGACTCCCCAGAGCCAAAAAACAAAAGGTCTCCCCTCTCCTCCCCCCTTTCCATGCAACACTAATATTCACATGACAACAAACATTTTCAAAATAATAGTCCTATATACTTAAGGCTAATCAGAGCGGGCGCCATCCAACTTGCAAAGGTAGCAATTTTCCTTCATTAAAGGCAAATCAGGAGAGAGAACTTCAGGATTCCTTAGGGCTAATTACAAGGTGTTAATAATAACAATATAATGGCAGCAATTTTCTAGCTTTGCCCAAACCTATAATCTGCCCTGAGTGCCTTATAGGATTGTCTCTGAGTTTATATAAAGCCAAGTGTTAGGCCAGAAATGCTTGAAGTAATTGAATTTTTACATCATGTCTCTTTCCAGCCTGTTTGCAGCCATGCTGTAATTGCTGCTGCTGGAGAAGCCTCCTCGTTGGGGGAGAGGACAAGTAGCAGCACGACAGCTCAGAGCAAACCCTCTCCCATCTTCCCAGGGCACATTTTGTACACCAGAACCGAGATCCCAGCTCAGAGATGCCCAGCTCCAGCCCAGAGGGGTCCCAACCCCACTGCTCCAGCAGAAGGGAGGGAGGGAACTGATTACAGAAGAGCTGGAGACAAACAACAAACAGACAAACGTACAAATTATTTTCACATCCACCTCCTAATTGCTTGTTAAAAACCCTCTAGGACTGCAGGATCAAATGGGACACGTTGCTGGAACAGGGATGAGTCACTTGTCAAAAATTTCCAGCCTCAACAGCAAATCAGCAGCGCTGGCACAGCGAGGCGTCCTCGAAATCCAGCCTGGAATTGTCAGGGTGGGTCCAGCAGGGACAGAGCTCACCCGTGTGGGGAGGGGCTCAGGATCTGCTCACAATCCTGAAATGCCAAGGTGAGAAGGAGACACAGCTCAGCACAAGCAGAAATCTGGGTTGGAAATAATTCCCTTGCTGAATTTCAGATGGTCCCACCACAGGTCTGCCTGCAGTCCTCAGCCTCGTGGTGATCACTTACCTTGGCAATGTAAGAACACAGCACACTGTAATTTGGAGAAAATTGGCTGTAGTCATAAACTGGAGACATCAGAGGCTCTATTCTAAAGGGGAAAAAATAATAGTAATGTATTGGTCTTATTTTTTTTTTACCAGAGAAAAAGTGTTTACCTACAGCCTGTCAAATTTTAGCCTGCAGCAAAATGATTTATGGACAAATTTGAAGCTTCTTCACAGTTGACAAGTTAATTCTCACTGGGAAAAAAAAAAAGAAAAAAAAAGAGGAATTATGACAACACTGAAGAATGTTAACATGGTACCTACTCTAATTGAATAAAAGACACCTTACAGAGCTGCAGTGCAAGCCCTTATTCATTTCAAAGCTACTTACAGGCTGAGAAACTTCAAAAAATTTGGTATTACAAATAGTGGAGTCAGATTTCTGCGAGCTGAGAAGCTTATCCACTTCAGGCCTTCCAAAGTTAACTGTGAAATCTCAGACAAACAGTTTTGTCTAGAAAATTTCTGGGACTTCTCAGATGGCAAATAGTGCTGGGTTTTCAGGTGAAAACTGAAAACAAAATGAGAAAAGGAGCAAATTGAGCAGCCAGAGTCACCCAACATATTGGGGGGTTTGCCCCATAAAAGTGGGGAGGGAGGGAGACATGAGAAAAAATAAGGGGGGTGAGTAGGAAATAAGTTAATTTTTCCTCTTCCCAGTCTCCCCTCTATTTGGAAAGGGGGAAAACAGTGGAAGGAATGAAGTGCAGGGCTGGAGTCGAGTCAGATGAGTTCAAGTGGTGGCTCTTTGTGTATCTTAGAAGATAACCCTGAGAGAAACGAGCAGCTCCTCTTTCCTGTGCCGTGTCTGCCTCCCCTTTTCAAAAGCCCCACCAGCACTTATTCAAAAGTACTGCAGACTTTGATGTCTGGAGATGAAAAGCAGTTTTGAGGCAAGAAATCACAGTTTAGTCCTAATCTGGAAGAATCAGTGGCTACTAATGATAAGTAATTTAATTTCATGCGAGCAATTTTTGTCTCTTTATGGATTTGTTTTACGAGGCACTTATAAGGTCAAACGGTGCTAAGTGAGTAAATGGAGAGTATTTCTTGTGGATAAAGTGAGTAAAAATTACCTTTTCCCTTCCTTACCGCCACGACCTTCTCCCAGTTTACAATTATTTTGTGCATTTTCCCCACTTTAGTCAGATGCAAACCCAGCACTAAGAAAATTGCACACTTCACACTGGTTCACTAAAGTAAATTTATTCTGATTTACCTCCTACACTTGTCAAAAGCTGTGCCAAGGTGGATACACAAACCATTTGCTTGGATTGGTTCATGTTAATCATATTAATGTATTTGCTTTTATTGGCTTTGGGGGGTTCCAAATGGAAATTATTGGCAGCTTTGTTTCAGTGCCAGTTCTGGTGCTAATGTGAGTCCCACTGGGCTTCTCCTGTCCCTGTCAATGGCCTGAACTTCCACATCAGGAGCTTCAAGTGGCAGCTCATCACCAGTTTATTTCTGAAAAAATGTTGTGCTTAATAATTCAATTATTGAAATGTGAAAGGAAAGCAAAACATGGCCTTGAGTCTGCAAAAAAAGGGGGGCCCATCAGTCAGGGGAGCTGGGGGGATCCATGCAGGATGAAAAGCAAGTTATCCACAGAAAATAGATAGGAAATAGATAGGAAGTATATGGGAAATAGATAGGGAATATATAGGAAATGTATAGGAACTATATGGGAAATATATAGGAGATAGGAAATGTATATAAAATACACAGGAAATATGAAATATATAGGAAATATATAGGAAATATATGGGAAATATATAGGAGATAAGAAATATATATAAAATATACAGGAAATAGAAAATATATAGGAAATGTATGTAAAATATATAGGAAATATATAGGAAATCTATAAGAAATATATAGGAAATATGTAGGAAATGCTCTACAATGAAGCAGCAAATTCAGCTGATGCCAGGGCAAGAAGAGATGGCATGAAAGGCTGCAGAAGTCCATCCCACAAACATCAGCTTTATCAACATCTGCAGAGGGAAATGTTTCCCCTTCAAGGGCTGAACTCCAGCTCTGCCCAAGTGCTAAAGCTAAATGGACAGAGAACATGCAAAAGAAACAAAGCAGAAGTTCCTGTGACAAATGCATCCTTTATTCTGCTGCTCCAGCCCTTTGAAAAGCCATGTTTGGACTTTCTGAGCTTTCCCAGGTTTCTGGAGCAGCAGGACCCAGCAGGCCAGGCTTACACAGTCTGTGCTTTGGGATGGAGCAAAACTCCTAAAAACCCCTCGGCTTAGGGATGCAGGTCAGGACTTGCAGCAAACACGGCTTTAATCAGGGTGAAGCACTGGAGGTGCAATTCAGAGGCAGAGTTAGGGCACGGATCTCTGGCTGGAGCTCTGCTGAGGGTGGGAAAAACAAACAAGGCATCCAGGCATCCCTTTGCACACACCAGGCACGTTCAGTGATGTTGTTACCAAGCTTTGCTGTAATTTTGGTTTTGCTGTAATTGGTGTTGCTGTTCCATCTCCAAGTGCTTTGCAGAGCATTTTCCCCCATGCAGGGATGTTACCCAGCCTGGATTTCCCCCACACCAGCAGCAGCATCCAGAACTGCTGCTCTGGGCTCAGACCAGCACTGAGCTGCTTGTTCTTCTTTTCCCTATAAAATTCCTTTTTTTTTAAAATATCCTTATATTGAGTACAAAGGTTGAGAGATAGCACCAATTTCACACCTCAAAAAGTGCTCATATCCTGGGAAACAAATAAAAACAAACCACACATGGATGATTTTTAAAGAAAAGGGTTTCAGCCATCTCCATATCCAAGGCTCTGTCTCCATGCTCTGATTCCTGGGACCTTACAGTGGAAATTATTTCAGTGAAAAACTTTAAAGCTGTGCAAGGTAACAGAACATCCACATGTGCAAAATGAAGTTTTAAAAAGGTGAATTCAGTGTCCTTGCCCTGCCATTCCTTCCTTTGTGTCTCCCTGCTTTCTGCACCCCCATTTCCTATTCTTTTCTCACGGAGGTGACCGAGATTAAAGCTTTACTGGGGATGATTATTCAGGAAAGTCCCACTTTCTAAATCTGCTTCTAATTAAAAAGGGGTGGGAGGGGAGGAAGGGAAAAAACCCCTCCTTACTGTACACACAGGCAGCCTAATCCATCCTGCTGACTTTCCTAGGCATGAGCTCCTAGCACAGAATTAATAAACTATTTTCTGAGATTTATGTTTCGTAACCCTCCCTCACCCCAGAGATTTTTTCGGATGTGAGCCATGGATGTCACTTCAAGGAAAGATGGGCATCTGACTTTAGCCTGGACATCAGTTTATTTATGAGGGAGGGGGGCAGGAGTTCAAGCCTTGTGTTCATAACAGGGCTAAGCAAACAGCTCCAGCCCAGCCTAAGCCATTCCAAACACACGGAGGAGCTGGAAACCCAACTCCCCTCCATGGCTGGGGTTCACGTGTAGGTTGGGATTTCACTCCATTCCCAAATGTCACTTTATCCCTGCTTTTCAGGAGCTTATTTTCAAGGATTTATGAAATGTGAGATGACAAACCTGGTGCAATAATGTTGTGGGGATTTTGCCCTCAGCTCACCCTAGGAAATGCTCTGCACGAATGGTGTGGAGGTGCCTTCCCAGAGCAGGCTTATTTCCCCCAGGAAAAGGAAAATTTGAGCTGTGTGTCATTAAGATGAAAAATTCAAAGGGGGTGGGAGGGGACTGAGAAGGGCATTAATCAGAATTGGTTAAAAAAGAGAAAATAAAATGCAAGATTTCCCTTGTCTGGGGGAAAAGAATAAAAAAGATGCAAAAATGAACTCAGAGGAAGACAGAGAAGCCCTACCAGGATTTGCCTATAGGCTGCAACCAGACTTGTGCTGCCTCCACACAATTTGCCTTTGCCACAGACAAAAAAGCCCCCATTGCTTCCTTTTTGTCTCTATTCTCATTATCACTGCTTTTTACTAATAATACAGAGCACCTGAGCTGTGTGTCCATATTCTCCCAGCCCCAGAAAAGAGAGGATACTCATGGATTTTCTGTGGGAAATTCAGATCAGGGGTAAATCAAAGGCTTCACTCATCTCTATGTAATTTATTTTTAACTGGTGTGATTTGCTGAAGCCTTTAGCCAAGAGCTATCACATGAGAGTGAAGCAGTTTCTCTCTCAAAATTCCCAGCTGGCTCTCCACAGCATTACCTGTGCCTTTTTTAATTTCTGCTTCCTGTGTTACCAAAGCAGAGACCTCCCTAAAATTGTTCTAGGCCAGGTTGGACAGGGCTTGGAGCCATCTGGGATAGTGGAAGGTTCATGGTTCCATGGCAGGGGTGGAACTGGATGAGCTTTAAAATCCCTCCCAACCCAAACCACTCCATGGTTACATGATTCCTTACGGGCAGCAGCAGTTGGAGACACAGCAGAGCCTTCAGAAATGCCAATATCTCAAACCTGGGCCAACAAAAGTTTTTTAAATCCATCATAGTCATGTGTCCAATGTCTCTTTTCAAATTGTTTTTCCACCACTCATCTTTGAGTCCCAGGTGTTCACTGGGATGCCCCTGCCCTGTGCCACCTGAAATTCCTGCAGGGAAAGAGGGAATCCCTGCAGCCAGGAGGGAAAACCTTTATTCCTGGAATTCCTTATGAAGCTGCATGCTCAAAACACTGGATGGGGCAACAATTAAAACTGAAAATCTACTGTGAATTATCAACAGAGTCAACACATGGGAGCACAGGGTGCAAACATCAGGCTGAGGGCTTTGTGCCCACATGGAAAGAAGTAAAAAGAAGAAAAATAAGTTAGGGGGGGAAAGAAGAAAAAAAAGAAGGAAAACAAAAGGAGAAGGTGGGGGGAAAAGATCAAATAATTCATCAGTAAGAATTACAGCAGCATCTTGGTTTCACACACAGTTTATCCATCTGATGCTTTGCAGCCATTCTCTCCTAACACAGCTCCAGGAAAATCAAAAATAAAAATATCTGGCCAAAATCTCTTTGCTCCTACTCAAATGCCAAGGTAGTAGTAAGGTAGTAGTAATAATGTACAAACTCTGAGGGCAGAGGGGGAAGAGCTCAGTGCAGAGGCAGCAGAGCTGGTGGTTGCACCCCACAACGTTGGACGCGCTCACACAAAAACAACCATGGGGATGTTTTCGTGCCCCGTGTGTTTGCATAAATATCTGCCTGTATTTATAACCCACCTCTCCCAAAGACACAAAGCTATCTCTGCTGATTTATGCCACGGATCTGGAATCTCTGCAAGGTCAAAGCAGCGGGGCTGAGGTCTGTGGAGCTGCTCCAGATTTACGTGAGTCTAATAAAGATCAAAATCTGGCCCTGGGTATTACCCTTCCTATTCACCAGAGTATTTTTATGTTTCTGTTATCTCCTGCCTTCCTACATTCCTGAAGAGTTTTCCTCCTAACATACTTGGACTACAAGATTTGCTCTAATCACCTAATCTTGGCCCTTTTTTAAGAGGAGGGAGAGCTGATAGCTGGGTTCCATTACAAAAATGGCAGCGTTTTATGACTGGTGCTATCTAAAAACCCCAATCTCCTTCTCAGCCACTGCTGAGCATCTCATCATATTCATGAAATCCTGCAGAAGTTCCACTTCACTCAAATATTTCACTGAGGAACTAAAAAGGTAAATTATTCAGAGTTAGGGAGGAAAGCAATTCTGTCTGGAGCTGCACTTCCAGCAGTAGCATCCTTCTCTTCTTGTGTGTGAGATGAACTTGGCATTATCCTTCAAAACATGAGGAAAACCCAAAAATCCTAATGGTCTGTTCTTTGTGCATTAAAAAATACATCATAGTGAGGGGGTTTGGTTTGGTTTGGTTTGGTTTGGTTTGGTTTGTTTTCTTGGGCTTTGGGGTGTTTTTTCTTTGTTTTTATTGCCGGTGATGCAGGGATCAGCTCATTGATTCTCCAAGTCATCTCTTAACAAATGTGATTTGGGAAATTTCTGCAATAATTTTTCCACCAAATCTGAAAGATATCAAGCAAAACACATTGGTCCCTAAAGGAGAAGTGGAACAAAAATCAAGATTTTAGATGTTCCCATTGGAAAATAGAATTCTCTTGATATCCAAGCCATAGATGTGACATCCTCAAGGCCCTCAGGGGATTGGTTCCAGTGACAAGTTGAGATTCCAAGGGTTCCCAGAGCCTGGACACTCATCCACTCACTCACCCATTGCACCACTTAATTCCATCTGCATAAACACTTATTGTGCTCTAGATGTTACTGGAAGCCTTTAACACACCTGATTTTTATAGTTCTTGGAAAGGTTTCAGAGGCAAAAAATGACAAATTAGCTACCATACTTTAAGAATATTCCGTTCTGCTTCAGCACGGGATGATTGTTTTTCATTCCACTTTTACATTCTGCCAATCTGTCCATATCTAAATGAAATAACTGTGAAAAAGCTCATTCCAGACATAGCCCCTTTCAGCACCAATTTTAAGCCATAGTTTAACCTGAGATATTTTCTGCAGAGTGTTTATGCTTCCAGACCCTGAGTGCCAGCTGGCTCCAGGTGGAAAAACGACCCAAGAAGAAGGCACATAAAAGTTGCAAAATCGTTTTTGAAGAGTCTTCCCCCCCACCTGAATCCTGATGAAAGATGTTTTGTGAGTACTGAATGAGCTTTTTTAACACCTGACTCAGAGATTCAGCACAAATAGAGGAGGGGAAGGGGAAGCAGATTGATTCGGGTTGAAGCACGGCCAGAGGGGAACAAATCTCCTTGCAGGCTGATGTTCCCAGAGACACAATGGAATAAACATTTTATCTCCCTTTTGGCTGTAATCTCTGATTAGAACGTTTAATCAATTAGCATTGCTGTTGTCAAAACTTGCTCCCGACAAAGGATGAGAAAAGCTGCCCCAGGGGGATCCCGATCCCAAAACTCGCAGGAGGAGGTGGGAGACTCGTCCCTGCAGGAAACCTCCTGTTGTTCTATCCTGCTTCTGTGTCCCGAGCTGGGAACGCTGATCCTGCCTTTTCCAGCCCAGAATGTCAAATAACCCCAAGAAGAAGAAAAGCTGAACGCCAAGAATTGCGAGTGTCAGATTTCCCTAAAGAAAGTGTCTTTTTCTTCCCCCCACCTCAAAAAGCAGAGCACTTGTGATCTTTGGATCTTTGGATCTTTGCTGCTGTTTAAAAATAAAACCCAAAGCACAACGTGTTTGGAGGCCAGCTGTGAAAAACTTGCTGTGTGTTTTCCTTGCTCCATGAGTCACCTGGGGTTTAGTCGCTCAGAGCTGGTCATTATTGGAATTCCAACAAAAATGACAAGAATTCTTTTCCTTTTTTTCTCCCCGGTGAGGTTTATTATCTCTCTCATTAGCACAACCTTTGTGTTATGGAGTTCTCCGAGGTCTTGGACAAGAACAGGATCTCATTGTGCTAAGTACTGTACAAACATATAATGGCTAAAATAAACAGGCAGGAGAGCTGAGACAAAGAGGAGAAGGAAGAAAATAAAATCTCTCCCATTTCATACACAGCAACCCCAGCCCCAGAGAGCTCACAGGACTTTCTTACAGCAAAGGACAATGTTGGGGTTTAAAAATTCACCCATATTTCCTGGGGGAGAGTTCACAAAAGGGAAATTTCCTTCCCACCTACCTATCTGAGAGCTGAAATCCCTGATTGTCTCCTCAAAGGGTTTGTCCTCCTTGGGCAGAGAATGGTGCAGAACTCACCCATTCTCTGCCCAGTGCAGGAAATGCCCCAGCAGAGAAATCTGTACATTGATTTCTCTGTCAATGTAAACAGAAATCTGTACATTTATTTCTGGGCATAACTTGGCTGTGGGGTAATCTTGGGACCAGGCCAGATGGGTGCATTAACCGTGGATATTTCTTCACAAAATCCAATGTAGGTCATGGTAAACAAATGTATTTGGATGGGGATTATTCCTCTGGGGGCAGAGAGGCTTTTGGTGGGGTTTTTTTCCGGATTATTTTATATGAGGCTGCTCCACAGAAAACAAATCACCAATTTGGGACGAGGAGAAAGTATCTTCTTGCCTTCAAGCTGCCAAGGAGCAGGCGGAACCCTGCAGCCCCCAGAGGAAAGGGAAGACAAACCCGGGGATTGTTCTCATGTCAGAGCTGCAGAGCAGCAAGATTTAATGTGTTGGGGTTTTTAATGAGTTGCAGAAAGAAGTGGACAGTGAGGTGATGAAATTTCCTGAAGTGCTGACAGCCCAAGACGTTCTGACTTAGTTATGGGAAATGCTGGGATATGCATGTTAATTGGGATGACTGTTTGGGGCTGGATTCAAGCGTGCAGCGTTCTTGGAAAGAGCTGTATTGGTTTCATGTGCACCTTTTTGATGTGGTGTTCATTCCTGAGCCACCACTCCGGCTCCCCAACACTGCAGAAGACAAACAGCCACGGGGAGTGTGGCAAGAGCAAAGCTGGAGAGGCCCAGGCTGGATCAGGAGGGGTCTGAAGGGATCTCTGACACTTGGAGGAGGTCCTAGGAAAAAAACAGGGGGAAAAACACCAGGATAAAACAGGAAAAAAACCACCAGGAGCTGGGGCAATGAGCTCTGAATCCCTCAGCAGGAGGAGCTGACAGCTGTCCCATTCTTTGCATAAAGCACCCAAATTTCACACTCAAACTCAGACCGAAAAGTTATTTCCTACCATCACATCACTCAGCTCAGCAACTCTAACTTACCAAAACCAAAAATTAATTAAAACTGGCTGTATATCTGTCAGTAGGATGGGATGAAATAGTGACAAAACCCTCTGAGCACTGCAGAGCCGTGGCACAAGCAGAGCTGCAGCCTGGGCAGGAGCAGCAGGGCCAGCCTGGGATGCTCTGAAATAAAGCTCAGCTGCACAGTAGCACTCCCCAAAGAGCCTGGAGAAGTGACAGCCACGCAAAATGAAGCAGAACATGATGGATTCGTGCAGGCTGGGGAGCACAGTGCAGTCATTCAGCTGCCCAGAGCTCGCCACAACAACAGTTTGGGAAATGGCTGGCTGGGTTCTGGGGTGAGGAATTGAAAAGGATGAAACCATAACCAAAAGGCTGTGAAAAATGGTGGAATTCACACTGGGAATGCAGACTAGGAAAATATTTGGTGTGGTTAGTGTTTATTTACTATTTTGTTTGTCAGGGGAGTTTTATTCATTCACAGTGCTCTGATTCCAGCTTGTAAAGATCCAAATAGGCAAAGCAGGTCCTTGGATTTATGTTGTTTTACCATTTCCAAATCAAACATTAAGATCTCTCAGAATAAGCTGATCGTGCCAGAGAAAGTTTTGTCAGATTTAGGAACCCAGAGCCATTTTCTGAACTGAATCCTACCCCAATTTTTGCAGATTTCTGAGAGAGAGGCAACACTCTTCTCCCAAAAATCCATTTAATATGTATAAATCCAAATTTACTGCCATGCAGCAAAGTTTGATGTACCAAGAAATAAACTGAATTAGAACATTTGTGCTGTCAGAGCTGACAGTGGATTATTAAAAGAGCCATATTCAAACCCCAGTGCCATGTGTTACTCATTCCTCTAATGGTGCAGAGACTGTTGTGTTAGAAGAGGGTGTAATAAGGACACGTCGTCCTAGACATTGTGTTTCCTAACATTTTGTTAACTGGACACATTTTTGTGGGTTAATAATCTTGCTTGTTTTCTGATGCTTACACTCAATTGCAAAAGCAGCTGAGAGGGAAAAAAAAAAAAAAAAAACTGCAAAGAAAGACTGGAGGAAAAGCCAAGAAACCCTTCAGTGGAAGTGTAGGTGTTTGGACATGAGAGCCTTTTGGCAACTTCAGATGTTGGGTTTTTGTTTTTCTAGGTGTTTAAAGAAAAGCAATTACCTCTGTGATGACACTTAATATGCCAAGATTCAGCCTTGAGCAATTTTTTATGGCTGTGTTCTGAGCTGCAGAGAGTACAGAGCACACTGGGTGCAGTGAAAGATGTTTCAGTGCAGCCGTTCTGACAGGAAAACTGTGGTTACGCTGGCATCTGAAAATTCCTGAAAAAAAAGACAAATAAGAGAGAAAAAAACCAGTGGTTTCAGGGGGTGGAAATGCTGCATCACTGGCTGCAGAGGGATAATAAATGGGCTGAGATTCTTGGCCTGTTTGAAGCTTATCTTTGAATTTTGAGGCAGATTTTCCCCCCTTTGTGTTCGTTTCTTTGAACAGGAATGAGGGGATGGAAGGAGCGAGAGCAGGAGATGTGAGAGGGGCAGAAATTTTGAGGTTTTGGGGTTTTTGCAGAGCCTGGGCAGCAGCTCTGAGTGTGGCAGGGGTTTATTCCTGCTCCTGTGCTCAGGTTGGGATCCACACCCCACTCCCAGAACTGCAGTGGGATCTCCTGGAGAGGGCTGGACCCCAAATCCATCCTGGAAAATACAAATATCTCATTCTTCCTTGATCCAGAGGGCTCTGGGATGGGTTCCCTTGTCCAGCAGCAGCTGGGACAGGACTTTGGGCAAAGCAGGAATGACCCAGCCACAAACCCCAGGTCCCAGAGATGTTTTGAGCAGGGATTTTGTGTGGCTGTCAAATTTACCCAAAACTCAGCATTAAACAGAAAACCACCTAGAGCTGTTTGCTTTAGAACATATATATGACATCAGGAGGGGTTTTTAATTGAGGAATTAATTAACATAAAATAGAACTTCAAGATGGTCTAGGAAGAAGCAAATCCCTGAATCATGGGAGATATTGGGGAGTTTTCCTGACATTTACCCTTTTCTTTGCACACCACGGAAGGGGAATCATTGTGCAAAATCAAGTTTGGGATGGAAATTCCTCCTCCATCCAGCCTGGAGCCCCCTGTGTGCTCCCTGCACATCCTGATCAATATTTCCCTGCTGTTCCAGTAACTGCAAACTGCCATTCCCCGAGCCCACAAGTTACAACATCCAATCATGTTTTCAGATATACTTCTGTTGTTTATTTTAAGGCTGTGTCTAAATGTAGCCTTCTAATTGCTTCATGGAAAAACAAGTTTACTTTATGGTTTGAGGGTGTAAGGCTGGGGATCGTATTACTCTCTGCTTGTCTTACAGGGACGATTTAAATGGTTGTGATAAGCTACCGAACCTGCAGAGCTGCAATTAAGATGTTTCCAGAAGTTGTGCCCTGTCAGTCAGCACAAGGTGCAACAGATTTTTGTGAAAACGCTGCGCTGAGATATTGGGAAATTTCCACAAAATGAAATATTTGTTTTAAAAAATCCCCCCTTTTTTTTTCCCCAAAATATCAGGGGTTGGGTTTGATTGTTTTGTGGGTATTTTTCTATTTTTTTTCTTTTTTAATGTATTTTTCTTTTTAAATTTCTTTTTTATTTTTTAATGTATTTTTTCTTTTTTAATATATTTTAGTCTCAGTTTTGAATAAAAATATGTTTGGAAATGCGATTGAAAGTTGGATGCTTTAAAAATAAAAAGTTTTAAAGGAGCGCAGTTCTTGTTGAAGTGTGGGTTTGAATCCATGTCTATAATAAATATAAATATAAAGTGAGAAAATTACTAAGTGAGAAAAATAGATATAAATTGATAAAAAAATATAAAATTAAAAATAAATATAGAATTAAAATAAATATAAAATAAAAAATATATAATTAAAATAAATATAAAATGAAAAAATATAGAATTAAAATAAATATAAAATTATGAAAATCCTATTTTTTAAGCAAAATAGAGTCAGTGAAGTGAACGGATATAGGGGCACTGATTAATTCTGTTTTAAAAAAAAAAATGCAAAATCCAAAAGGAAAATTTGTTTTCAGCTTTTGCAGAATGGGAAGGAGCAGCCCTGGCTCCCGATGCCAGCCTGCCCCGCTCGGCTCTCCCAGATGAAGATGTTTATTCCAGCTCGTCGGGAAGATTCTCTTGGCGTTGCCTCCAAAGCCATTATGCAGGTGATTAACCCATTTATTTTCAGCGGCGTGCCTTGTCAAACGCGGCAGAACAAACGCCAGGGGATGAAAGCAGAGTTCCCATTTCGGGGCCGGCCCTTTCTCTCCCCTTTGGGGGAATTTTGCTGCAATTGCAGCGAGGAATTTGCCACATCTGCTGCAGCTCCTGCAGGCTCCGAGCGCTGCCTGAGCCCGGCTCCAATGGAAATGGAGATCCGGCTGGATATTGCATTTCCTCGGACTTCAAAATGCAAATTGCAGCCGGCTTGGACAGAGCCAGCCTTGGATGTGGGAGCTGCGATTCCAAAGTTATTCCATCAAATGGGAGTCAGGGATCCGCAGCTCAGTTTCTGTTCCAGCCGCTGCTTGTGGCGCTAAGGGAGACAATAATCTGTTTATTCTCCTGTCATTGTGTTAATCAGCTTTTAATTTAAGGCTGTGTCAGGAGTGATTGGAGATCTCTGTTGCTGTGAATACCCGAGCACAGGGAGATGTGCACGCACTCTGAAAATGTCAGATCTCAGGGGCTCCTCTGCTGCTGCCTGATGGAGATATAATTGGGAGAATATAAAGAGAGATTGTTTGGAGGTAACCAAAGAAACCCTGGCACTAGCCGTGTTTTAAATCATCAGCTACCTTGAACACGGGTAATAAAACACAGTGTAACACATATTTTCAGAGTGCAGCAAATTGTTTTAAAGACATCGCTCCCAACAAACAAAACTCTGGGTACCCAGAGTGGATTTTGGGGCTGAAAAAGTTGTTATCAGCTTCCAGTTAGTGTTCTTCTTTAAACACAGGTATGTTTTTCCCATTTAATCGCAGATTGGATTGTTTTCAGATCTCAGTTTTAGCAGCCCAGAAACTTCAGTGGAAAACAACAACCCAAAAACTAAAAACATTTTCTCTTGCAACATTACGAACACCTGCACTCAATAAAACAGAATTTCAATCATCACTTTTTTTCTTTTTTTCCTTGTACCAAGACATTCATTTCACTTGAACTGTGGAAGTGAAAAACTCACTGTCGTTTGCATTTATACTTTTTTCATTCCTGGCACCACCAAATCTGGGAGGTGGTGGTTGGGATTTTAATTATATCATTCTTTTAATTGGAAAACTTAATATCCCTCTGTTTATACTTTTGTACATTTTGATTTTTTTAAGTGCTGTTTGTTTGTTTTATAAAATTTGGCCTGAACAAGCCCCTAGAAGAGACAGTTCATAAAATTACTCA
Organism: Zonotrichia leucophrys gambelii; assembly: GCF_028769735.1. NCBI lineage: Eukaryota > Metazoa > Chordata > Aves > Passeriformes > Passerellidae > Zonotrichia > Zonotrichia leucophrys. Next base: position 2,862,439 of record NC_088183.1, read on the forward strand.
GTATTTATGCTTCTCCTTAAAGAGTGCACAGAACAGGCAGGAGAATACAGATAAAGGAGAGTCTGACTCTCTCAAATCCAGCGCTGGATGTTTCTCCTGCTGGAAAGCTTTGCCTGAAAAATCATAAATAAATAAAAGAGGAGACAGGAGTTGTTCTGATGGACACAGAAATTGGTGGTTGGGAAATGCTGCTGTTCCCTCACATCTGTGGGGTCTGTGCCTGTGCCACCCCTCTGCCCCAAGAGAGGGCATCCTGCAAAGCCAGGGAAAGGATGAAGGGAAACTCTTGGAGGGGGAAAAGGTGGAATTGGCTCTTAGAAAGAACTTTTTGCTCTCTCCCCATGCTGTCAGAGCAGTCCTGGAGTGAAAGTCACAGCAGACAGCAGGGAGCTGCTTCCCCCGGGAGCAGTCACTGGTGGGATGGGAGCTCCCAACCTCTCCCCTCTCACCTGGGCACGGCTCCAGCGTCTGCTGAGCCCAGCCCAGGGCTGCGGGCGGGGTTTAGAGCCGCTCTGGGGGCACCGGAGGTGAGAGGGGAGCCGGCCTGGCCCTGGGTGCTGGGGGAGCTGGAGGAGCTGCAGGAGCTGCTCCTGCCCTGTGCCACCCTCCTGGTGCCCTGCAGGGCTCTGGGGGAGCTGCAGGAGCTGCTCCTGCCCTGTGCCACCCTCCTGGTGCCCTGCAGGGCTCTGGGGGAGCTGCAGGAGCTGCTCCTGGCCCCGTTCCACCCCTCTGCTGCCCTGCCCGGCTCTGGGGGAACTGCAGGAGCTGCTCCTGCCCTGTGCCACCCTCCTGGTGCACTGGCCACGGGTGCTGGGAACTGGAGGAGCTGCTCCTCACCTCGTGTCCACCCCTCTGCTGCCCTGCCCGGCTCTGGGGGAACTGCAGGAGCTGCTCCTGCCCTGTGCCACCCTCCTGGTGCCCTGGGTGTTGGGGGAGCTGGAGCTGCTGCTCCTCACCCTGTGCCACCCTCCTGGTGCCCTGCAAGGCTCTGGAGGAGCTGGAGGAGCTGCTCCTCACCCCATGGCACCCTCCTGCTGCCTGGCCCTGGGTGCTGGGGGAGCAGGAGGAGCTGCAGGAGCTGCAGGAGCTGTTCCTAACCCCGTGCATCCTTTGCTGCCCTGGCCCTGGGTGCTGGGAGCTGGATGTGCTGTTCCTCACCCCGTGTCCCCCCTCTGCTGCCCTGCCCGGCTCTGGGGGAGATGGAGGTGCTGCAGGAGCTGCTCCTGCCCTGTGCGCCTCTCTTGGTGCCCTGCCCGGCTCTGGAGGAGATGGAGGAGCTGCTCCTCACCCCGTGCATCCTTTGCTGCCCTGGCCCCGGGTGCTGGGAACTGGAGGTTCTGCTCCTTGCCCCGTGTCCCCCCTCTGCTGCCCTGCCCGGCTCCGGGGGAGCTGCAGGAGCTGCAGGAGCTGCTCCTCACCCGTGCCCACCCTCTGCCGCCCTGCCCCAGGCTGAGGGAGCAGCTCTGCCCCAGGACCGGGCTGTGCCACAGCCCCCGAGCGTCCCCAGCCCCTCCAGCAGCGAGGGAAGGGCGGGGAGGATGAGCGGAGGATGCTTGAGACAAACATCACCCACCAGGGCTGCCAGAGCTCACCCCAAATGCTTTTCCTCCCAAATGCAAGGCCGGGAAGGACCCTCCTCCATCCCCGCAGGGATGTCCCAGCCCGGTGGGAATGCGGAGGTGACTCCAGGACAGCGATACCCCAGGATTTGCTCACCGCTGTTTGCAGAAGCTGCTTTTCTTGGCATCCAGCGACTGGAAAGACAGAGCACTTTGCATTTCACTTTGCAGAACACAAATACACACAGGGAGAAATGGGATTTCGCATGCTGGCTTTTCTGCCAGGAAAGAAAAGCAAATGGATAATCGCAAACAATAATGTTACACTTGCAAGAAACAGTTGCTAGGGAGAAAAGCTGCTTGTGTTTCCCAGAAGGCTTCAGCAAACTTTCATATTTATTGAGTATAATCTGCCTTTTGCATTCTACCACACCAATAACTCCTCTAATCGTGCCATTAGCAGCTCCCTCCAAGGGCTCCGGCCACTTTCTCCTTTATTATTAACAGGTAGATGTTCCTGGCAAAGAATTTTCCCTCTTTTCCCATAATAGTATGGAAATATATATATATATATATATATACTTAATACTCTCTCTCTATATATATATATATATATATAAAGTATATATAATATACTTTATATATATATTAAGTATATATATAAGGTATATATACTTAATATATATATTAAGTATATATAATATACTTAATATATATATTAAGTATATATATACGGTATATATACTTAATCTTCACCTATCTGAAACATTACCAAAATTCAAAACTTGGCTGAACAAACTAAGAATTTCTACTTGTGAATTATGGATTTACACACAGAAAAAAAAGTGAATTATTTAAAGCCCAAATGGAAGAGCAGAAGGAACAAAGGGTGTTTTATCTCTCTGCCCCTGTCTGCGCTGTGTTTTGTGGGTTTAGGTGGTACCGGTCATGCCCCAGTGGGTCTAGTGGGAATTTTGGATCGTGCAAAGGCTTTGTTGCCATATCAGAGCCCGGGCTGGTTAGGCCGGGTGTAATTGGAGTTAGGTCAGTGCGATTCGGCTCTGCTGGCCCTGCCCCAGCGGCGATGGAGAAGCAGAGCCGCTGTTGGCGCTGCACACCGGGGCTGACCCAACCTCACCATTGCTTCAGCTGGAGATTTACACTGTTCACGTAATTTTAAGATGATTTTCTTGGCTCTGGTTGCGCTCCCGAGCCCTGTCCTGCTCCCCCTGTGCAGAGCGGGGCTCTGGAATCCGAACCGCTCAGATCCCAGCCTTGCCCGGGCTCTTATCTGCTGTGGGCCAAATGAAAATTCATTCCTGGGAGCCTCCTGCACGCCGGAGCTCTGCTTGCTGTCCCAGCCCCTGTGTTGTGGCTGAGAACCATCTGGAGTAAATCAAATGAAATAAAACCTCTATTAACTGAACCTTAAATATCCCGAGCTCGCCGTTATCACGGTCAAGCACCCTGACATTGCAAAAAGCCTCTTTGCTCGGTGCAAATCTCTGTCTCCCGCGTTTTCTCAGCGTTGTCACTGCCCTCGGGAAGGGACGCTGAGATAATTCCATCCTGAATTATTCTGCAGCAAAACTGGGGAAGTTGACCAAAGTAAAGCCACTGGCAGAATCAATGTCCGGCTACAAACCAAACCAAACCTCAAATCCCAAAAGCATCACTGGGCATCGTGGTCTTGTTAGCAGCACTTTCAAAAAAAACGAAAACAAGCAGTAAAAAAAAATTTAAATTTATTTGTCTATAGAATAACCGAGATTTTTGCAGATGAGGATCAGTGGGGAGCTACTGTCCAAGGAGAATTTCAGTGGAATTAATCCGGGCTGGGCAGTCAGAGGAAAATGCGGATTTTTAATAAAAGTCAATCTTTTACATGGCACAAAATCCCTTCTAACAGACCACAGAAAAACCTTGCCTGAAGTGCTTCTTCCCCAAAAATCTCTGCAAGCAGCCACCTCAGAGTTGCAGACTTTTAGTTTCTTTATATATCTTAGAGTCTACAAATGAAGATGTTTAAAATGTATTTTGTAAATGTATAAGCAAAGGTAATTCTTATATTAGAATGAGGGTTATTTTCCAGGGGAAATTAAGGAAACAAGGCAGTGTTGGGTACTTCTAACCACCTTACATGTGTAGAAAGATGGAAAGTTTTATTAACAAGGATGGAGGAGTTGGAGGTTCTTCTCCTCTCTGATTTCTGAGAGTCTGTGCTAAATAAATCTGTTTAAAAAGCCACATGGATTTAATTTCATCATTTTCTAAACGAGCATCTTTCCACCATCTGTTGCGTTCTAAAGTACGATTTATTCTGCTTGTTTTAGCTCTCCGTGCAAACACATTTATACACACAAATAAAAATCGGTGCCCTGCTTAAAAACCTGGAACCCACACAACCGCCAGAGGAATTAGGAGCATCCAAATAAATTCCCCACCCTGCGGACCGTGGGGGTGACGCCGTTGGCATTCACTCCTGGGCTAATATCAGCTCGAAATGCAACCAGAGGAATTGCGAACGCCCTGAAAGAACCCTGAATGTAATTAAATAAAAGGGGAAAAATATCCCTGTAACCTTGGAGGGCAGGCTGGAATCCGGGTGGAATGCGCTCCCCACTCACGCTCCACGCCGTGGGTGAGAGCGCAGCGATGGAAAAGTCGCGTTTGGGCTGAGGATTTTTCGCTGTCCGCGGGTTCCTGCGGGGATCCCCGCGGCTTTGGCAGCCCTGAGCCCACGGACAGCACGGCCGGACAGGGATGCGGGGGCAGCGCTGGGTGTCCCTGCCTGCAGCTCCGAGCATCGCATCCCGGCCACAGCATCAGAGCTCAGCCGAGCCCCCGACGGCTGCAGAGTCACTCCCCGCCTTCGTTTCACCTCGTAAAAATCACTAAACTCCTCAAAAACTCACTTCAACATTTTTTTTTCAGAAGAAAAAATTACGAAAATTTAAATTTTATTTGAAGAGATAGGGTTGGAGAAGTAGAGAAATCAGCCGGCTGATCTCACGGAGTCTGGCACCCTCGCCATCAATTTGTACCAAGTCTGAGCCCGTAACTCAAAAGCTGTTTATTGATCGGTTTATTACAGCGCCCGGGATAATAAAAAAGGGATGGGAAATTACGGGAGACAAACGGCACTCGCGAAGCTGAGATGGTTCAGGGGGCTCGGGATAGATTTGGAAATAAAAAACTGAATAGGAAAAAATAACTGACAGCAGAGAATTGTGATTGTGGAATTGCATCCAGCGTTGGACACATCTTCACATCGCGAATGCGCTGCATAAATAGCAGGATTTTTATAGGAGCTGCCTTTGGGCACGGGACAATTCCGTGTGTTTCGTGTGTCCCTCATTCCCTCTGCATTTCCAAGACTGATGGAAGGCAGAGAGCGAAATACTGAAAAAACGAATATATCTCAAAATTGATAAATAAAAATAAAACGCGTCCGTGAAAATAAATCTCTCCACTTGTTTGTGCGGGAATGTGGGGACACTCTGGGAATAACCGGGTGCTCCAATCTAAGCCAGACCGGGAGCTCTGAGTCTCACTCTGCACTCACATCATTTCCCCGGCCGAGATGAATCACGTTGGTTTATTCATCGCCCAGACAGGCAGGGAGGTGTGTGCGATTATTGGGAATCCCTGCAACAAGTTCGATGGAAATCGTTTGCAATCAGACAGACAGACAGAGTACGGGGGAGAGGAAGGGGAAAAATAAAAAGTTTTAAGGACATGAGGACATGGATGGTATTTTTTTTTCCTTTATCTGTCTCGTAAAAATAAATAAATAAATAATTTAATTAATTAATTAATTAATTAATTAAATGTCACCCCTGACGTTCTCCGTCTCTGGCAGTCTCGGGGGTTTGTCCCTCTGCTCTCGGTGCGTGGGGAACAGGACGGGACGGTGGCACCGGGGCCAAACCCCAAAGTATTTTGCCCAAATCTTTTCCAGTGGTGGATTTGGAGGGTCCTGCAGGTGCCCGGGGGTTCTCTCGGCTGGGCCCGATCCTGCCCTTTGGGAGGAGCGGTTTTTGGGGGGTCCTGGCCTCCAGGACACAGCGGGACCCTGCGGGGTCCAGGCTCGCAGTGCAGCCCCAAAATCCCGCATTTCTCATCAGCCAGGGGCCGTGCATCACCTCCGAAATCCCCATCTCCGAGGGTCCTCTCGACCGCGAGTTCTCTGCGTGTAAATTTAACCTCTCTACCAGCGCTTTCCTCCCTCGAACCTTCCCCCTGTGTTTATTTAAAAAGTCATTACCTTGGAGGGAGTGAAAAAAAAAAAATTTGTTTTCAATCCTTAAGGGCAAAACTGTTAATTGCTTTGAGCGGGGAGACATCTGATCTCTCGCAGCTATCCCCTGCCTCTTGCCAAGCAGAACAAATATCTGCTGCTAAATCAAATACCTGCGCAGAGAGAGGCAGAGGAGCGCAAACCCAGGGCGGGTGCGACGGGAGCATTGTGCAACCAAGGAGAGGATGGCACCGCAGCGGTCACTGGGACATGGCCGGGTGACACAGGGGACAATTACAACGCGTGGTTGCACTCGGTGGGCTCGGCTCCATCGCTCCCCGAGCTCCCAGGAGCCCCCGGCCCAGTGCGGGACGCGTCCCCCGAGGATGCTCGGGGAGGGTCCCCTCGGAGCTGGCGAGAGCTGGCAGCCAAAAGGGCTTCGGAAGGCAGAGGTGGATCCAGATGGAGGCGTCGGGATCCAGCCCTGATCCCTCGGAAGCTCTGATGTTCAGCTCGCTTTAATTCCTCTCTAGCGTCTGGAGATAAACGCGCATTACTGCGGATGCAACGCCTTGCTCTTGGCTCCGGGTCTCATCTGGGGCAAGGCGATGAAACCATAATCTCCCGGCCTCTGACACATCAAACGTTCCCTCGGTGTACACCTCGTTTCGGGGCAAAACTCACACTTGATGCACACTCTCATTCCATTTTCCTGCCTTTCTTTCTCCCCTGAAGGATGTCCACACGCCAGCCCCGCGGCGGGACCTTAAAAAAAACAAACCCAAAACCCTTCCTGTCTCTAGAAAACGGATTATTAACCAAATCGATCATAAAAGGAGGGGAATTGCCGGTGAGGTTTTCCCTCCCGGAGAATAAACTCTGTCCGCACTGCCCACGGGCGTTTTGTCCTCCCGAGGTGTCTGTGAGGGACAGGGGTCGGTGCTTTGCGGGGATGGGGACACGGGACATCATTCGTGTAGTGATCCCAGTGAGTTCCCTCCTGATTTACACCCATGAGGGCAGGAGGGGGTGTCGCACAGCCCCTTCCCCAATCCAGCATCCCGGCTATCCCAGCATCCGGTTATCCCAGCATCCCGGTTATCCCAGCATCCCGGCTATCCCAGCCCAATCCCGCGGCGGGGATGCTGCTCTGGCTCCATGGATCCCGGAGCGAGGATGCTGCGGCACTGCCCGCCCGCCCGACAGCTCCCTCCGCCTCCAGGCTGGGCAAAGCGGGGCGGGGGTGGGCTGGGGGGCAGCCTGGAGCCCGGGGGGGCACAGGGGGAGGCGGAGCTGCCCGGGACGGGCCCTCGCTGCTGCTGCCGCTGCCGCTGCTGCTGGAGCTGGAGCCGGTCAAACTGCGCAGCCACTTCCCCCAGGAGCTTCCCTTTCATCTCCCCGCTCCTGGCGCCTGCAGAACAGCCTCAGTTTGTCTGCAGCGTCTCTCTTCCCCCTGCGCTCCCTCCCTCCCCGCCCCGCTCCAGCTGAGAGCCCCGGGAGCCCAGAGCCCGCCCCGGCTCTCGGCGCTGATGCTGCGGGAGGGCGGGGGACAGGCACAGGGCCAGGGGGGCCGGGGGCTTTCTGGGCATCCCGGAGACCCGGCCGTGCCCTGTGAAAACGAGGGGCTGCCCCCCGAACCGGCCCGGTCCCGCTTGGGGTCCCAGCGGGGACGCAAAGGGGGAGCCCGGAGCAGGGGAAAGCCCCCGGACCCCCGTGGTTTCCTCGGGATGGGAGAATTCCCTGCTAGGCTGAGGCTGGGCGGCCGTTCTGGGATCCTGGATAGGAGGCAAAGCTTTAATTCCCTGAAATTTCTCTCTCCGAGCCCCGTCTCGGCGCGGTTTCCGTGCGGACATTCGGTACCGTGCGGGGCTTCAGCCTCTGGTGTTTCACTGACAGCAGGAGGATGAAGGAGAGGAGAGGTGAGAGAGAAGAGAAATCTCTAAATTCAGCCTTTAGACAGAAAATGCTCCAATGTCGCCATGGACTGAGGCTGAAGGGGGGAAACGCATGAACAAACCCTGCCATGCTTTGCTGTCCCAGGCGTCCCTGTGGCACCCAAAATTCATCCAGCCCAGGCTGGAGGAGCCAACCTGTGCTCACAGCACCGACAGCTCCGTGTCCCTTGGTCCCTTTCCCTCCGGCCTCCCGAGGGATGGCAGCGCATGGAGCCTCTCCAAGCCCACCGGGGCCACATCCTGGGGACAGAACCCGCACCAAGGGACGTGCCCGGTGTCACCATGACCCCGAGGAGCTGCGGTTCCCCAGGCGCCCTTCCAGCGGGCATCGCCCGTGGGGCGCGGTGCGATTATCGGCGGCGTTTTCAGCAGCCCCACAATGGCTTTCCACGGGCGCTGCATTGTCCCCGGCACGCCGGCATTGTTCCTGCGTGCCCATCAATTCTCATTTACTTGTCACGGTGCAGGAAGCATGGAGAAGGGAAAGGAAGGGAAAGGAGGGGGGAGAAGAGGGACAAACTCAACCCCGCTGCAGCAGCTGAGCTTTGCAAGGCCGGGGCTGCTGTCTCTGTGAGTGTTTCCCAGCAAAGAGATGGATTTTGTGGGGAGGGAGAAGTGGCAAACTGGGGGGAGCGAGAGCTGGAGAGACGGAGTTTGTGGCATTATTTTCATCCTCGGAAGAGAATGAAAATTTTTTTCAGCCTCCTCCGAATCGGGTCTCTGCCTGCTGAAATGTTGCACCCAGGCCGGCTGCAGTGATGCAGAAGAAAGCATCGCTTCTCTTGGCAGATCTTTAATCCCTAACCCATCGCGGTGTGCAGTAACACGGGCAGCAATCAGTAATGGGTGTGCAAACCCTGCTATTAATTAGCGCCAGGGCTGATGAGTGGGGTTTTGTAACTCGGCTCCTCGCACTCGTCCTCCCACGCTCCTTCCCACACGGCCATCCCGTGCCCCGCTCCCAATTTGCTCTCCCTGGCACCGGGCGCGATCTTATCAGGGCTGGGGCCGCTCGGTGCTCGGTGCTGAGCAGTGGGGAGGGATGAGCAGGGCCCTGAGGGGTCCGGAGCAGCCCTGGGCCCTGGAAAAGAGAGGTTTGTTTAATATATGTACAGAAAATAATAGGGATAAGTCGTTCTGCATCCTTTGAGTCCCCTTGGCTTTGGGACAGAGCAGTGCCCGCAGCACAGGGCGCTCCTTGCGCCCCATCCTCGAGCTGAGAACTCGCGATTTGCAGGGCTGGGGACTTCCAAGGCTTCTCCCTAAGCTGGCAGGGAAACCAGGAGTCCAAATCGAGCAAAAGATGAGCTGGTTAAACCCTCCGTGTTCAATAGAAGGGATATATCCGAACATTCGTGGTCAGAGCCCTGCAGCTGCCCCTGAATTCGGGGTTTGGGGACAGAAGTTGTGCCTGTCCCATTCTCAGTGGTTTTAGTGACTCTAAAAACGGCCCTCACTTATAAATTGTAACAACAAAACAGCTCCCAAACCCTGCGCACCCCGGACGTTGAAAAAACAAAAGAAAACAAAACCAACAAAAACAAACTAACTAAACACCTGAGAAAGTTGCGGGCGCAGCATGAAATAACGCCCGGCGCAATATTAAAATAATTATGAAAAGAACAATATGTATTCGCTTTTATCCGCGCTGTAATTATAAAAGCTTTTTAAAGGACACTCTTTATTCATACCACTGGTAGGAAGTCAAAAAGTGAGAGAATCGCTTTCATAGTGCTGGTTTGATATGACTTTTAATTAAGGGCTGCGTGCCCCTAATTTATTAAAGCTCATCTTTTCATCACGTGTATAATTGACGCTGAAGAAAAAAAAAATAATAATAATTACAGATCTAACCTCTGCAGAGTGGTTTTGCCCGACTTGGGTCCTGCTGCCGTGGAAACGCAAACAAGAAAAAAATAAATTGGATTAAAAAAACAGCGGCGCGCGTTTCTCCGGGGGTCTGCTTCATCCCGAATCCCGAATCCCACATCCCGAATCCCGAATCCCGAATCACACATCCCGAATCCCGCATCCCGAATCCCGAATCCCGCATCCCCAGACCCGGCTCCTCCGGGAAAGGGACTCGTTTTTGGGGAGATGGAGGGAAGGGGCGGACAGACCCCGCTCGGGGAGGGTCGGGGGACGCTGATGAGCCGGGATGAGCCCGGGGGTGCCGCGATGAGCCCGCGGTGCCCCGGGATGAGCCGAGCCGGCGGCGAGGGGCGGGGAGGGGGGGGGGCAGAGCCGCGTTCCTCTGAAGTTCCCTCTTCGCCTCATCATCAGCCTTAATTATTTTTATTTTTTTTCCCCTGGCTTTGCTGTGATTACAGCCCTGCACGGCTCCTCGGCGGGCCGCCCGTGTCATTAACCCCGTGTCATTAATTGGGACCGGGAGAAGGGAGCGGGGGGGGCGGCCCGGGAACTCCCCGCGAGCGGCGCCGGCTGGGCCCGCCCCCTTCGCCGCGATCAGCCAATAGGAGCCGGCCGTGAGCTACGTCACGCAGCACGACGGGCGCTGATTGGACGGCGGGGCGGCTCCCCCGCTCGGGCAAGGAGGACAGCGGCGGGGAGCCCCAGAGGGGGAAAAGGGGGGCGGCCGGGCCCGCTCGCCGCACTCCGGGCAGCGCCAGCTCCGCGCACCGCCATGGCTTCCCCTCACAAGGCCAAGGACGTCTTCTCCTCGGACGAGGAGGGCGCGGCGGCCGGCGCCGAGGAGCACCACAAAGTGAAGGTGTCGAGCCTGCCGTTCAGCGTGGAAGCGCTCATGTCCGACAAGAAGCCGCCGCCGCCCCCCAAGGAGCCGCCGCTGCCCGCGGCCGGCGGCAGCGCGGACGGGGCGGCCGTGGGCACCTCCAGGAACCTGCTGCTGGCGGGCCACGGCTCCCGCGACGCGCACAGCCCGCCCGGGGCGCTTACAAAACCCTTCGACACCGCCTCGGTGAAGTCGGAGAACTCGGAGGACGGCTCGTCCTGGATCCCTCCGGAGGCCGGCAGATACTCCCCGCCGCCAAGTGAGTGCTCCGGGGCCGGGCGGGATGCGCTGCACGTAGATCCTGTGTTTTATATCCTATGTTCCCACCCAAGGGCTCCAGGCCCGGCTGGATGGGGCCCTGAGCAAGCTGGTCTAGGGGAAAGTGTCGCTGCCGATGGAAGGAGGTGATTTTAAGGTCCTTTCCAACTTAAAATATTCCGCGATTCCGCTATACTTTTATAGATATTAATACGTGTGCCACATTCCCATTGGTTCCATATTTATTATTATATATTGATACTATTACGTATGTATAGAGTTAAATGTTTCTATACATCACTAAATGGATGTATATGAACACAGACCGCTTTCAAAGCCTTAGGAAGATCAGAAATCACCAGGCACCAGCTCCTGTCCCGACTCGCGGCCCCTGGCAGCCACTCAGTCCATTTATCTTATCCCGTTGCGACAGCGCTGCGATTTCTCCCTGCGCCTTTCTCCCGTCCGCGGTGCGCTGCGATCTCTCACACTCGGGAATTGTCCCTTCCAGCCTTGGGCTGTCCCTCCATCCCTGGCTCCGGAGCGTGTCCAAACCCCCGCACTGCTCCCGACCCCTTTGTCCCCCCATCCCGGTCCCTCCCGATGCCGTCCCCGCCTTTCGGACGCGCGGTGCGGAGGTGACAGATCCGAGCCGCCTTTCGCTTTCGGGGCCATCCCTTATCAAATAAACGGCGAAAGAAATATTGCTTTTTAGGAATGAAAAGCCCCCGAACATCCTTCAGAGACGGGGAAGGAGCATCCCGGCCGTGCCGCACACCTGTACAGGGTTTATCCGCTCTGCTCCGCGCATCCCAAACTTTCCTGCTGGAAAAACTTTCCTGCTCTATTTAACTTAGAGACTTTACAGGCGTGAACTGTCTCGCGGAATTTACTCCTCAGTCTAATACTGCGAGAGGAAAGTTTAGTGTTGTTACAGCTTTCCTTATTCTTTTTTTTTTTAACAATAATTTCGATTTGGCTTTCATCCACTTCCTTTCTTTTATGATAAACCCGAATTAATTTGATTTCTATCGTGCTGGGAGAGGGCAGGAGGAAGGCATTCCCTGTGTAGCTCCGGTTTTTAATTTTCATGTACCCTGGAAAAATCTTGGAAAAATGCGTGCCCCTACTTGGACCCTTTCTCTAAATCTGCCCAAAACCCCAGACTCAGACACGGCCTAATAATCTCCCTATAGATTTTTTTTCCCCTTCGTAATTCCTCCTCTTTCTCTTTGAAAATTGTTTGTTCTCGGGATCGGCAAATGAGTTTTGTGTAGGACTTGGGTAGCTGGGACTTCCCGTGACTTCAGAGGGATTTGGGGAGAAAACTGAGGATCAGGGAGGGGAAGGTCCTTCGGCCTCGACACTTTTCCTCATTTCCCAAAACCACCTGTCCATGGAGAGTTCTGACATTAAAAACAGCCCTCGATTTATTATTATTAATATTAATATTACTGGTGGGATGGGCTGGGGGAAAAGCTGGAAAAGTTCGAGTTTTGAGGAATACGGAGAGGGAACCCTCTTCAAATTATGGGGGTTTTGTCCGATATTACCAGGAAAATGAGGATAAAGAGAAAAAAAACCAGCAAAACAAATCAGTGAGGGGAAACAAATCAGTTTGGGGACTGGCACGGGATAAACACAATTCCGGGTCCCTGCTGTTCCCAGAGCCCGGCAGCCCCTCGGGCTGTATCCGGGAGGGAATATTCCCGGGATTTCATGGAATATTCCCCGGGATTTAATGGAATATTTCCCCGGGAATTCATGGAAAAGCACATTTCTGTTCTGTGCAGAGCCGGAGCCGGGTCAGGCTCAGCCCAGGGACAGGGAGCCACGGGCACCCCAAACCCTGTCCCAGTCCTGGGAGAGCTTCACTTTAGGAAGAGAAAGGAATTGGGTTTAAAACCAGCGTGGAACAACGCGGGGAGAGGCAGGGAGTCAGGGTAGGTTCGCTGCAGTTTTATTTAATGCAATTTTAGAAGTGAATCAGCTGTCACGGTGAGCACCTGGATTATTAAAATGCCCTGGTAGGATCATAGGCCGGTATTTGAAAGTTGTTCCCTAGAGGAGCTTTATTTTTTTTTTGTTTTCAGTATTTCAGTAGTTTGCATTCTAGAGGAAGAGCAATAAGACAAGTTTAACTTTTTCTGCTGCGTTTTCTCCCTCCCCTTTTCTGAACTTTAGAACAATTCCCTCGTGGGATTTTTAAAATTACATTATCTGTGCTTAAACAGCTTTAAAAAATAAAAGAAAAGCAAAACGAGTACAGAAAACCCAAAGTGCAAATCCTGATAAGTGCTTGAAGCAGACACCACCACAATGTGAACCAAATTCAGCAATTTGGGTGTCACTGCTGTGTCCAGCCAGGGTGACTTGTCCTGTGCCCCAGAGTGAGCAAATCAAAGCCAATTTACCGAGCTTTTGAAGTCAGCCGCCTGCTTTTTAGTTATTCTTTAGATTGCAAAATTATTAGTGAAGTGCTAAATTCATCTGAAGGCAAGTCAGCTCTCTGCCATCCCGGGAATATTGCCTAACCTGGCTGGGGTTTAAGGCAGGCACAATAGGTGGTGGATTTTCTGGCTTTTATTTGCTACAAAATGCTGAAGTTTTGTCTGGGTTTTGGTTTATTTTTTAATTGGCAAATGTCATAAAAGCTGAATGTTGAATTAAAAGAGCACTGCTTTATTTTTTGAGCTTGTGGGTTTTTATACTGGTTGATAAGTAGAAAATACCTACTGAAAATCAAAGTTAATAAGCAGAGGAAAAACTTGATTTAAAAGAAAATAATAGCCAGAAAAAATGTCCAGTTAGAGAAACCACAAAAACTGTCAGACCTTCTTTAGCTGTCACTTGTTGTGCTTGGTGGGGAAACCCTGAGCAGGGCTGGGCTCTGCTTTTGCCCCACTGTCCTTTTGGGAATCTCCTGCTTTCGTGGTGTTTGTGCTTTCCTGGAGCTGTGCAGCAGCCCAGGCTGTTGGTCTGTGTGCTCTGAGCCCCTGTGAAGTGACCTGTGAATTCCCTGTGCCCTTTGAAATCCCTGAGCCAAAATTTCCCTTCCATCAGCCGAAGCGCTGTGAATTAGGAGAAGATTTCCAGATCCCCTTTGCCAAAGGACGCCGCGTTTGGAGGGGACACCCAGCAGAGCTTTAGGGTGTCCCTGCTGCCGTGCTAACCCCTGTCCCTTCCTTGCAGGACACCTGAGCCCCACGGCCTGCACCCTGAGGAAGCACAAGACCAACAGGAAGCCCCGCACGCCGTTCACCACCTCGCAGCTGCTGGCTCTGGAGCGCAAGTTCCGCCAGAAGCAGTACCTGTCCATCGCCGAGAGGGCCGAGTTCTCCAGCTCCCTCAACCTCACAGAGACCCAGGTCAAAATCTGGTTCCAGAACCGGAGGGCCAAGGCCAAGAGACTGCAGGAGGCCGAGCTGGAGAAGCTCAAAATGGCAGCCAAGCCCATGTTGCCCTCGGGGTTCAGCCTCCCTTTCCCCATCAACTCCCCCATCCAGGCTGCCTCGCTGTACGGCACATCCTACCCTTTTCACAGACCTGTGCTCCCCATCCCGCCCGTTGGACTCTACGCCACTCCCGTTGGATACAGCATGTACCACTTATCCTAAGAAGATCCGACAGACAAAGCCTCAGACAGACAGACAGACAGACAGACAGACTTCCTGGTGGATCCTGTCCAGCCCTGAGAAGGCAGAACCCCAACCAGTACTGGCCATTCCTTCTGCACGCTTCTATCTGGCATCCTGAGTTGTTCTGGGAGTTTGCTACGGGTTGGGCGTCTCCTGAGAGTGCTCTGAGCACTCAGAGTCTGCTCCTCAAAGCAAAAAAAAAAAAAAAACCAAAAAAAGCATAAAAATCAACAAAAAAAAATTATTTGTGAGTAAATGTAGGGGTTTTATCCAGTGCAAGTAAAACTAGGTTAAAAAAAGAGTGGGTGAAAAAGCAAATTTATCATACGGAGGCAGAAATTCCCTGACACCTTCCTGGCGCGGCCCAATGGGTTTAAAATGAGAGGGGTGAGTGCCCTTGAGCCATGCTCTAAGTTACCATCCCCTCACCTGGGGGCAGGGGGGAGGGAAATAAAAAGGTCTAATCGAAGTTTTGTTGTTTGGTTCGTTCTTTTGAAGACAGCAGAGCCCGTAGCTAGAGACGTGTAAATAGAAACTAGAGCCGGTAGAGTCTCAGTGGAGTTCAGAGCCAGCAAATTCCTGCATTTCTGGGGGGAGGGAAAAGTTTTGCATCCCGAACCTCGGCGAGATGAGCAGCAGGGCCCCTAAATGTAGAGCCCAGCTTTGCCCAGCGTGGCTCCTGTGATGCCTTTCTGTGTATAAATAGCTTCAGCCTTTGTAAAGCACTGGCAGGGGAGGTGAAGAGCGAGGGAGGGCTCTTAGGCAGGCTGGTTTTTATCTCTTCCTATTGGCATGCTTAGAAACTTTTGGCTGTAGCCAGGTAATCTTGGCTCTGCAATGCTCTTGGAAAAGCTGGAGAGAGGGGAGAAAGACGTGGGTTGTTCCCAGAAAGGATTGTTGAATCATTCCGGGGGATGTTATGGGGTTTTTATGATTTGTGTTTGCCACAGCCTGTGTTAAAGAGAAGAACCCCGTGAGTTTTCTTCCATTCTGAGGATGCCAATAGAAGTGACTCGTGCTTTAAGCCCTTCCAAAGAGAGATCCGGGTGTCACAATCACCCCATGAGCAGGGCAGAGAGGTGACAGAGACTGTGTGACCTGCCTGTCCCCGTGGTGGGAGCTCTGGCAGCAGCTTCCCCAGGCTTCTCCTTGTAACTCTTGTATTATTTGTATTACTCTTGCTAAACTTGATGAGGAAGTTACTCCCAAGGCTGTGGAGCACTGAAGTCAGAGCTTCTCCTGGATTTATTTTCTTAGCATGCTGTTGTGGAGGAAAGAAATGAAACAAAAAAAAAAAAAAAAAAAAAAAAAAAAAAAAAAGAGAAAAAAATCAGAAAAAAAAAGGAAAGAAAAAAAAAAAAGCCACGAGGTTTTGCTGGTTTTGGTTTGTTTTGACCCAGGCATTGATGCTGCCTGGGACCCACTATAGATGAACTTCCTCTCTCCCTTCCCCTCACCCCCGATCTCCCATTATAGGAGAATCCCTTTGAAAGGGATGCCTTGTACAATTTTATATATTTTATTGAAGATTTATTATTTCTTATCTCTTATTTCGAATTAAATTAAAAAAGAAAAAACATGTTTAATCGCGTGTGGGTCTGTTAGTGCTTGGAGTCCTTTGAAAGGTGCCTCCTCTCCGTGTGTGTTTTGCACCGCTGGGTCAAGTTCAAAGGAATGTTTGGGTTGCCTTTATGATTATTTCCCCTTTCTCAATCTGATTTAAAGCCAAATTTGCAGCGCATGAAGGTGAATTGCAAGTCAACATTTCGGAGTCAAAAGCCAAAGCTTTTATGAGGTTTCCTTGTTTTTAACGACCTCTTTTAGGCGCCTCTGTTCTTTACAGCGCCGCGCTCCGCTGATGTTTCCATCACTCTCAGCCCCTTTCCCTGTCCTTAGGGCTCTCCCCTGGACTCTGTGCTTTAGGGGGAGATGGATCTCGACTCCTGAAGGATTTGGGGGGAATTTGGGACAGGCAAAACCTGTCGGGGCCCTGCAGTGCTCCAGCTGCATTTCGGGGCACCGGGGTGCTGTGCTGTCCCACGGTTTGGGGCCAGGCTGGGACAGCAGGTGCTGGGCACCCTCCCCGGGCTGGGATCAGAGGAGCCACGGCATGGAAATGTCACAGGAGGGCTCCTGGGGTTAGGAGGGGACCCGGGGACAAATCAGGTGGTTTTGCTCCCTAACCAGATGACTTTGCCCCCTGCCCAAGTGTGCTCCTTCTAACTAGGTGTGTTTGCCCCCTGCCCAGGTGTTTTTGTCCCCTAACCAGATGTGTTTCCTCCTGCCCAGGTGTCTTTTACCCCTAACGAGAGGTTTTTACCCCCTGACCAGTTGTTTTTGCCCCCTAACCAGGTGTATTTCTCCCTAACCAGGTGTATTTCTCCCTAACCAGGTGTGTTTGCCCCTCTGGAGCTTCCCCCGGCTGCGCTCTCCCCTCTCCTGCGGGCACAGCGCTCCGGGCAGCGCCGCTGGAGCTCCGGGAATTCTCCCGTCCCGTCTCGGCTCCTCAGCATCCCCGGATCGGGATGGAAGGGCCGGGGAACGGGGCACTGCCCAGGCGGGCTGTGGGGAAAGGATGCAGAGCTCGCCCTGCTCATCCTCTCCCCACTCCCAGAAAACCCTTGAGGACCCCCCAACTTTATAAATACAGGGAAAAGCTGCGGGAGAGCCCAGTCTCCACTTATGCTCTTCAAATTAAAATTTACCGCTGCATAAAAATGGAGAAAACCCGCTTCTTTCCCCGATTCCCTTTTCCCGAAGCATCACCCCCCAAAATCCCGGGCAAGGCGAGGTCCCCCCGGCCCTGCCCTTTCCCGGCCGCCCGTCCCGAGTGCTGGGCTATAAATAAGCCAGCGGTGTTTCTGAACCTTCGGTATAAATCAGCTGTGTCAGGGATTACAGCTAAATCTTTTTGCTGGAAATTCTTTGAGCGCGGGAGCTTTGCGTGTGTTACGCTGGATCCCTAAATGGATACAGATTTATTGCGGCGCGCAGGAGTGTTGAAGGAAAAGCTTCCAAATCTCGGTTACAACCTCGGCTCTGGGAAAGGCGGGAGGGATCCGTGACACCTTCTCGGAGCCTGCGGATGGCATGACAATTCACCCCTGCGCCCATTATTAACTTGTTCCAATTAAAGCCTTCAGAAAGGCCGAGTTAATTGAGTATTATATTTTATTAGGAGGGAGGTGTCAAGCTTTACTCATGAGACTTCATCATCGTCCTAATGGGAGCTGCCCCGCAGGCAGATCTGTAACTGAATAAATTACAGCGAGGCAGGGAAATCAGAATGCTATCATTAAAAGCGATGCACTTACTGAAATTCCTCCCCCACTTTCGCAAGAGGCTGGGGAGGTGTGGCTTTAATTAGTTATTTTAATGCAAAGTTAAATTGTTCCCAAAGTATTTTCTGACACAAAGCAGATGCGATGATTAGAAGTTGAGTGAGACTGAAAGGAGTTGGCACATGTTCCAGGTACATCTATATATTTTAAATTCCCAATAGAAAGTGAAAAATAATTAGAGCAATAAATAATAAACATTAAAAACAACGCGATAAATTATCCCGATCCTTAAAACCCGGACTTGCTGAGCGGCGGCTCAGGCCAGCCGGGCACACCTTCAGTCACCGGGGATGGATTTGTTGACATAAACATTTGGGATCGCGCTTTTCTGCCTCGCTCGGGCCAGGCGTTCATTACCCAAAGCCACGGGCGCTCCGAGCCTGCATTTCGTGTTGTCGCGTCGCCTTGTCAAAGGCCGGAATTGCTGCGTTTTATGGCGAACGAGCCAAACCGGGCTGGCTGCAGCGGCGTGCCCGGGACAGCGGGGAATCCTCGGGGCTGCGGGCACCCAGAGACCCCCGAGCCACGGGATGGGAATGGGGGTGAGGATGAGGATGGGGTGAGGATGGAGGTGAGGATGGGAGTGGGGATGGGGGTGAGGATAGGGATGAGAGTGAGGATGGGGATGGGAATGGGGATGGGAATGAGGATAAGAGTGGGAGTGAGGATGAAGATAGTGGAATGGGGATAGGGTGAGGATGAGAATGGGGGTGAGAATGACAATGGTATGGAGATGGGAATGAGGATAAGAGTGGGAGTGAGGATGAGGATGGAGATGGGGATGAGGATGGGAATGGGGATAGGGGTGAGGATGAGAGTGGGGGTGAGAATGACAATGGGATGGAGATGGGAATGGGGATGGGAGTGGGAGTGAGAATGGGGGTGAGGAGGAGGATGATGATGGGGCCGGGATGCTCTCGCCACCTGCCCCTCGGACCCACCCGGGGGGCTCAGGTCCCCTCCAGGCTGGGCAGAGCCGGGCAGCCAGCGGAGCCCCGCAGCAGCAGCCCCAGAGCAGCAGCAGGAGCAGCCCCAGAGCAGCATCAGCATCATCCGGCTCCCAGCCCTGTCCCCATCGCCCCCGTGGTTCACACGCACCCCCAAATCTCTGCAGCGTGATTCTGCAGGGGCATTTTGCACATCCCCGCACTGCCCGAGCCTCTCACACGAGCTCCCCAATGTTCCCTTCGGGCACACCTGGGGCTCTGCGGGATTTTGGGGTGAGCGCTGGACGTGCGGTGCAGGAGGAGGAGAACCCACGGAGGGGATGGATGAGGAAGGACGATCCGAAAGCGCCAAACTCTGCGGCCCTGCGGCCTTCGGAAGGGGCTGCAAGGCACGCAAGGAGCCAGAGGGTCCGCGGAACAACCGCGGGGGATCCGCTCCCACCCCCTCGGGGCTGCTCCGGGAGACAAGTGAGCATTTTGCTTTCTCTAAAGTACATTCCCCCTCTCTATTTTAGTTTAGTATCCCCAAACACTAATGGATGTCTTTATTTAAAAAAAAAATTAAATCATTAAAAGCACACACACCAAAAAAAAAAAAAAAACCAAAAAAAAAACCCAAAAAAACCACCAAAACATTCTTCAAAGAAATAATCCCTGGCATTCCGGCAGTGTGACCGTGTTCCTCCCGTTCCTACGCCACGGAGACTCCAAAATGCCTTTTCCGGGGGTCACTTTCAGAAATTAACCTACTTTCGGCAGCGCCCACATTCTTGGCGTAGGAAGCCTCTCTCGCAAAATAAAAACAAAGAGGTTATTCCAATATAGTTTTTTTCTTTTCCCTTTTTCCATTCCAGAGCAGAGGGGGCATATTTTTCCGGTGAAAAGCATGAGGGAGCTCAGGGAAACCGCTCAGCTCATCCCAGGAGGAGCCGCCCCACCGTTCACGCTCATTTTCGCTGCCGCGGGGAAAGGCAGAGGGGAAATTTGGGGTCTTTTGTTGTTGTTGTTGTTGAGCTTTTTTATTTTGGTTGTTGTTTGGCTCCCCGAGCCCCTCGCTGAGCGTTTCCCACCGTAATCCACCAGGATTTCGGCGGGTGCTGCCCGCAGCTCCCAACCGGTTGCACGCAAGGAATAAAAATCTTTCCATCCATTATATTTCAGTCTTTTAACACCCGAGCAATTCTGTCCCTGCTGTTTTAGTGGAAAGACCGGTCTATAAAGCTGCAACTGCAGTATATTTTAAAATGCTACCATTTTTAAAGGGGGTTGGAATAATTCTGCTTTGCTTGGGAAGAAAAAGTCTCGGGCAATGTATGCGCGATTAAGGTTTTATAACACTGTTCAAGGAAATTAAAAACATTCTGTGATGTTCTTGCTGCAAAGGCAGGTCTCTTTTTTTTTTTTTTTGGCAAAATGTTTTGTATATGTATTTCTTAGATTGCTGTGTTTTGAATAAGCAAGAATCTCGTAAAGAGAAAAAAAACCCACGTTCCTTAAAAGTATGCGCTACCCGTTTTATTAAACTGATTATGCCAGCGTTCGACTCAAAAGTTTGTTTTAAGTAGGAATATTTTCCCAGACGTGTAATGGATTGCTTGAAAACAGAATTCTTTGCTTTTTAATGACCTGTAATGGCCAATTCATTTCGACTGCGCTTATCAAGGTGCTGTGTTAAATAACAAACCGGTTCTTGAAAACAAAAAAGTCATAATGAAAAATAAGCAGTCAGAATAATCTCCCATCTCCGAGCCAAAAAAATGCAATAAAATTAATTTAAGACTGTCAAAACATCAAAGCTGAGAAAAGGAGCTGCTAAAATAATGTCTCTTGATAAGGAAATAATAAAAACACACCAAAAAATGTCTACTCAATAAACTCCACTGGATTTGGGGGTCTGTGCTATATTTTATTTGGTGATGAAAGCACTTTGATGTCACTGTATTCCAAACAATTATTATTATAATTTTAAACAACCTGGTGTTTTCCATTACTAACGGCTTACGCTTTGAAGTTACACCTCATAATTTCTTAAATTAAATAAATCATTTTAAGTTTGCACTGGGAGCCTTTTAATAGCAGAGAAAGGAATATCATTATCTTATTGAGAGGCAATTGCAGTGGCTCCAGTTTGGCTGTAGCTGGGGGCAAAGTGGTGCACTATAACAGACATACTTTATTAGCCTCCCATAACTCTTGAAAGAACATTTTTATATTTTCTTTGATTCCCCCCCTCCCCCTCTTGTTTTAAAGCTGTCCCAACCTTTAATTACTGCCTAATATGAAAAGCATTATTTTTTAATGCTGTGTAATTTACCAGAGGCAATAGGCCAAGTTAACAATTGTTTATTAGGGTTGCTGTTTCACACAGGGCAAAGAATGCTGTTCCAAACCCAACTTTTCATGGGTGGTTGCACTAATTAATACAGTGTCTGAGGCTCCTAGGGGGTTTTTAATATTAAAGCCTATGGGGCGGAACGGTTTTTTAGAAGTCCAGCTCCTGCTGACGTTCCTCCTCCCCTCCCCGGTGATTTCTGGGGCTTTCGGGGCTGTTTTGATCCGAGGCAAAGCTCGGCAGCGGGAGGGGAGCGCGCTGGGAGCCGCCCCGGCCCCCGGTGCCCGGCGGGGGTGGCAGCCCCTGCCCCGAGCCCGGCCCGGGACGCTTCCCCCGAGATTCCCCCGAGATTCCCGAGCTTTCCCCGATGTTCCCGAGCTTCCCGGGCTTCTCTCTGCCCTGGCTTTGATTTCTTTCCCCCTTCGCTGCCGTTCAGGTTCAGGCGGGCGCTGCCGGCGCGGTGGCTCCGGGAGCACCTCGGGACCCCCGGGGCTGGCACGGCAGGGAATGGCACGGCCAGGGCTGGCACGGTGGGGCTCTCGGGGCTGGCACAGCTGGGACCCCCGGGGCTGGCACGGCCGGGGCTGGCACTGCAGGGATCCCCGGAATTGGCACTGTAGGGACTCCCGGGATTGGCACCGCGGAACCCCCGGGGCTGGCACGGTTGGGACTCTCGGGGCTGGCACTGCAGGGACCTCCGGGGCTGGCACGGCCGGGATTGGCACGGCCGGGACCCCCGGTATTGGCACGGTGGAACCCTCGGGGCTGGCACGGCCGGAACCCTCGGGAGTGGCACAGCGGAGCTGGAGCGACCTCGCACCCCCTCGCCTGCTCCAGACCCGGGCAGGAAAACGCCCCAGGGACCGGGGGATGTGTGCCAGGCACATATGTGCCAGGGACATGTGTGACAGGGACGTGTATGCCAGGGACATGTATGTCAGGGGCATGTGTGCCATAAGACATGTGTGCCAGGGTCATGTGTGCCAGGGGCATGTGTGCCATAAGACATGTGTGACAGGATGTGTGCCAGGGTCATGTGTGCCAGGGACACGTGTGCCATAAGACGTGTGTGACAGGATGTGTGCCAGGGCCATCTGTGCCCCGCCGTGCCGCTCCCCACAGCTCCGCAAGGCCGATCCGTGCGCTCTCCCCGGAGCGCCAGCGCTGGGGGGCCCTCGGGGCATCCCCGGCCCCCCAGTCCCGCAGAGGGCACTGGAATGCCCGCGGTGCCCGGGCACGCTGCCGGGGCTGTCCCCGGGCTGGTCCGGTTCCCTTCCCAGCGCAGGCACCGACATCCATCAGCGTGATCGATGGGGGTGACTCGCTCCTGTTCTCCCCGCCAGTTTATTTTCTTAAACTACCGGGCAAAACGCGTAATGACGGAGCGGACAAACACCCTAACAAACAGACGACAGCTTTATGGATGGAGCCGCGCTCCGAGGGCTGAGCGCTGCTCAAATCCGAGCTCCGCCGCCTTCAGCCATCCTCGCTCCCGCCCGGGTCACTTCAGCCGCTGAAAACACAAAAACAAAAACGAAAACAAAGCAAAATTAAAAAAAAAAATACAGGCTCGGCTGAGTTTAGAGGAGGAGACACGTAGGGATTTATTTTATGGGCTGAGCAGGACTGTTCTCCCCGCTCCCTTCGCCGTTAGCTCAGCTCCTTTGCAAATCTAATCTGCTCGGCTCCTTTGCTATTTTTCATGTTGGACCCATGCGTTTCTCCTCTAAGCCTTTCTCCTTTTTGATGTAGCGAGTCAATTGAAGAATGTTGGTCTCGGTTATCAATCACCCAGCTGGGGCTTAAAGGGCTCGGGCTAATCAGATTTAATTGCTCATGTAGCGCCACTCCTGCCCTGGGCCACGACCGACTTGCTCAATTAAACCCCAAATACCTGCAATCAATAAATAAGGAATGACAACACGTTTAAGGGATTTATCCAGCAAAGGAATTGAGCTGGAAAGAGATTACAACAGAAAAAGGCCCTTTTATAATTAAACGTACACCTCTCACGGAGGGAAAAGCTATGTTTAAGGAAAGAAAAGAAAGGAAGAAGAAAAGATAAAAAAGAGATCTTGTTCCTTTTGCAAAGGAGTGATGCGGGCTCTGCCTTTCTCGAGGCCATTCCGATCACTTATTCTCCTCTTTTTGGCCCAGGAAAATCCGGAATCTGCATTGCCCGCCCTGTGTCCCCTCCCTCCCGGACGGGTCCCCCTCTTTTCCCGTCCTTTCCTTCGGCTTTCCTCTCAAATCCGCGTTTGCTGTTTGAATCCCCAGGCTAACGGAGTGAGGCGTCATCGTTTCTGAACGGGGAAATGTTGGTCCGATTTCCTAAAAAAAAAAAAAAGAAAGAAAGAAAAAAAAAAAAAAAAAGGAGGGAGAAGATTTCCTTTTGCAGCTTCTTGTTCGGAACACGGTAGTAATTGGCCGAGATCAAATAACGCTGAACGAGCATAAATAATCGCTTTTGGCACATTTGCAACTAGATTTTTTTTAAGTGTTTTTTTTTTTTTTTTAAGAACTTCTCTGAAAGTGGGAGATGAAAAAACAGTTTGCAATTAATACCAAAATATGTTACTTTAGATCATCCCAGGGGCGTTCTTGTCCATGATTTCCGCAGCAGCAGCTGCTGCCTTTGGTTGGAGTTGGGTTGTGGAGTGGCTCCTGCAGCAGATCTGCTGTCAGCGCTGATGGAAGGAGCACCAAGGGAAAGGGCACAGAGGGAGGAGGAGCTGGTGGCCAGCCTGGAGGGATCTGGGCACGGCGCCCCTGCTCTGAGCTCCTGCTGCACCCAGGGGATGCCCCAAAGGTTTTGGGTTTGGGGGCCTTGGTGTGTCAGAGCTCTCTGCACTCCTGGGGAG
This sequence comes from Zonotrichia leucophrys gambelii, assembly GCF_028769735.1. Lineage (NCBI taxonomy): Eukaryota > Metazoa > Chordata > Aves > Passeriformes > Passerellidae > Zonotrichia > Zonotrichia leucophrys. The sequence goes on from NC_088183.1 coordinate 2,886,322, forward strand.
CCAACCAGCCCAGCAGGGACCAGGCTGAGCTGCTGTTTCCTCCCCCAGGAGCCCAGAGGTGCAGCTGGAGCCCCTGCAGCGCCCAGCACAGCAGCTCTGGGCAGGATTGAGCTGGGCCAGCAGCCCAGGGGGAATTGTCCAGCTGGGGAATTCTCTCCCTCTGCAGGGCCCATGCACCGGGAGCTCAGCTCTGAGCTTGGCTGCAGCTGAACCTGTCTGCTGGGGGCTCAGCAGAGCTCATCCCCTGTGCTGGGTCCCACTGGGATCCACTGGGATCCACTGGGATCCAGCCTGTCCCTAATGCAGCAACGGTGCCACTCCAGAGCCACGTTTGGTGGCTGCTCTGTAAGACAATCTTGGTGGGAAGTGAAGGTAAAAATCTTCTTAGAAGTCAAGGTGTTGATTAAAAAAACCCCTCAACTGTCAAGGGAGGATTTCTGTAAGGACTTGTGTTTGTTTGTTCCTTAGCTTGGTTTCCTAAGGAAGCCAGGATTATATGATCAAACTGTTACAGCCTTTTGAACTCCTGGGCCAACTCCAATCAAAATTGACAAGGGGGCAGAGGTCTCAGAAATAATCAGGTTGCTGTGATTTTCCTGAAAATAGACTGCTGGATAGCAGGGAGGCAGATCCTGTTCAATCCCTGCCAAGGCTGAAACCAGAGCTCAGCTCTTGAGAAACACCAGAGAAGCTCAATGGGAGCGAGCAGGACACCCCAAATATCCCAGCAGTTTCACCTTGGCTCTCAGGCCAGCAGCTCTGGGACACAAGGGCCAAAAGTGGTGTGGTTTGTGCTTGAGGCAATTCTTACTGGGTGCATTTATCATTTTTGCCATTTTCTGGACCAGTCTGCCCTCTGACTTGGGGAGCAGCAGAGCATCAGAGGGTGGATTTAGGCACTGGCAGAGTTTTTGGGGCAGTTCCCATGCTGTGGGATGGCATCACCCACGGCAGCCACAGCAAAAACACCTCCCAGGGTCTTTGGAGGATCCTGAGGCTGCTCCTGGCCCAGGAGCTTGGGGGATGAGTGGTCCATGAGTCTGTACAACAGAGCTTTGCCCTCATTGCTCTCTGTGTTCTCTTTTTCTGAGTGGAAAGCCACGCTGTATTTTTAACAGTTTGATCTAAATCCTCTCAAGTATCAAGGAGAAGAATAATGAAAATCATCCCAGGTTCTTTGATGAGTCTCAAAGCAGGCTCTAGATATTTTTTTTTTAAGTAGCCAAAGAGCTAAAGGAACAAATGAAGCACTTTTATTCAAACTCTGAACCTCAAGCTGATAGCTTTGCCTGGGACTCTCAGTCCAGATCTATTAATTCACATTTATCACAGCCAACATCCAGCGGGATGCTGCATGGCATCCTCACTTCTGAGTTTGGGATGTGCTGCCACAATTCCATGTTCAGGCAGAGATGCCAATGGGAAGGGGGCAAACAGACCCTTCCCTGGGAGCCATTTGACTTCCCAATCCAGAGAGAATCATTCTCCACTGCTCCAAGAGCAATGAGGCCTTCCCTGGCAAGCCCAGTGTGCAATGAGACATTTCCTCCCTGCTGATGCCAAGTCCAACTGGGCCAGTTTGGAATCAGCCGCGTTGCCAGCTCAGGGCTGTGTCAGAATCTGAGCTGTCATTTATTGAAATAAATGGGTTTGTTGTCATTGAAAAGGCTCCCAACACAACAGATTTTGTGAGCTGGACAAAACTGAGGTTTTACAGTGCCCTGGGGAGAGAGAGGTTTTTCATTCCACGTCATTGCACTGTTAACTCTGAAGCCTGAGGAAGGATTTCACCAGCCACAGGTGTTCAAGAGCTGAAGAATCTCATGGAATGGCACCTCCCTTTAGCATCAGGCACAGCCAAACTGGGCACAAACAGAAGGAAAAATTAGGAAAAATATAACAAGGGGAAGCAAATCTGACTGGATTCCTTCCAGATGCCGACATATACCCCAGTAATCCCTTCTGGCTGATCCTTTTTTTCCCCAAATTTTCCTTAGTTTAAAGCTTTCTGGTTGTTGAAATGAGTAGGGAAAGGGAAGGAGAAAGGGTGAAAACTGGGAAACTGAGACAGCTGGGCTATGATTGGCCATTAATTCCAAACAACCACATGAGACCAATCACAGATGCACCTGTTGCATTCCACAGCAGCAGGTAATCATTGTTTGCATTTTGTTCCTGAGGCCTCTCAGCTTCTCAGGAGGAAAAATCCTAAAGAAAAGATTTTTCATAAAACATGTCTGTGACAAAGGGGTGTAATTTACTTCTGGGAGCTGGAAGCATGTTTTCTGCTCTGGATTCCAGATCCCTGGAATCAAAGAGGAATGAGATTCTTGTATTCCTCCAAGCTCTGGGGATCTCACTGCTCAGCAGCCTCTCTGAAGGACCAGGAGGTTCTTTCCCATTTTGGGAACAACAGCAAGGTGGATCCAAATTCCCACGGGCTGCTCAAGCCCAGGACATAAAACCCATTCCCAGGGAGAGGCAGAAACACTGGATTCATTTCCAGGGCGCTCTTGTGTGGGAACCCAGGAAATCCCTCTGGCTGCCCTGGAGGACTTGAGCCCAAGACCCCTGTGCCTTCAATTTAGCCCTTGGAAAAAACAATTTTTTCTTTATATGAAACATTACAAGCCACAAAAGTTTAAGCAGAATGCTAGTGAATTTATCATGGGGTGAAAAATAGATTTTTTGGGGTTTTTAGAATAGAGGTTCAGGGGGCAAGATGGAGGATCTGGGCATGCCCAGCCTTTCTCCTTCTTCTTCCTAGCCTCCACCTTCTGCTGTGATGGTGGCACTTTTAGATTGGTTTAGAGTAGAAGCTCACTGTCTAACATAGGTGATAGGTACTGGGAATTAATTGTAAATATTGTACATGTAGTTTTTAGTATAAAAAGAAAACACTGCCCTGGGGGAGGCAGTGTCTTGCTGAGCGGACCTTGGCTGGATAAAGAATTTTATAGATAGGAACCAATAAACAACCTTGAGACCAAGAAATGAAGAGCTCTGGGAAAAGAGACTTTCTGACAGATCTCAGGGTCACAGTGACCAACTAGAGACCCCCAAGACTCTTGGTGTCACCGGCCCTCCCCTGTGCCCTGGAGAGCCCAGGCTGGGTGTGATGGAGCTGCAGGGAGACGTTGCAGCCTCCAGCCCTCTGCCCTGCCCAGCTCCCAAAATTTGGCAGGAAAGGAGGAGCGGCTGTGGCTGAGCTGCTGCAGGCTGGGGAGAACACCAAAATTCAGTCCAGCATTGCCTCCAGGAGGGAAGGCACCAAAGGGAGACTCCAGTTGTTCCTTTGGTGTTTTGGAGAGAACAGATCTGTGTGTGTGTGTGTTTGCTTTGCTCTTTTTGAATTGAAATACATTAACCTTGAGAATTGCAAAGGGGTTTTCACCCATCCAGGCCTTCAGCTGCTGCTGCTGAGCTTTTCTTCTTGCTGACATGAGAGAATGGAGAACACCAAAATTCAGTTCAGCATTGCCTCCAGGAGGGAAGGCACCAAAGGGAGACTCCAGTTGTTCCTTTGGTGTTTTGGAGAGAACAGATCTCTGTGTCTGTGTGTGTGCGTCTGTGTACATTTGCTTTGCTCTTTGTGAATTGAAATACCTGAACCTTGAGAAATGCAAAGGGTTTTTCACTCATCCAGGCCTTCTGGTGCTGCTGAGCTTTTCTTCCTGCTGGCACAAGAGCATGGATTCAATTGGAGGTGCTAAAATGGCACAGGATGTCAAACATTCCTGATGTGGAATTCTCTGGACTGACGTGGCTGTGCTCTATGGAAAAAGACAGAAGAAATTCTAGAAATGACCAGTGGATCACTGATTTCTCTGTTATTTCTCAGGGAGCATCCTCCCACCCCAAACAGGGATCTTTTGGACTTGATTTTAAGGTATTATCAGCCAAGTGACAGAGATAGATGCAGCAGAAAGGAAAGAATATCTTCTTTTTCCAGAAGGCAGCTCAAGCACAAAAAGATTGAGGAGTTCAGCCCAGTCTCATGGAAATCTCTGGCAGGGTCCCACCAGCTCAGTCCTTGCTGGGCTGAACCTTTGGATGGCCCAGCAGACACTCAGGACCCTCATTGTGCAAGTTCCTGCATTCTGCTGCATGAGAAGAAAACCTCACCTCTTTGCCCTCATTTACTATCTGCAGACATTTAACAGCTGAAAAGCTGTTGTGAGCCCTCACATTAATTAGAGCTCGTTGCTTTTGCTGTAATATGCACCAGCATAGCACCAAACCCTAATAATCCAAACAAAAATCAGTCTATGGCATAAAACACAATCCCTCTCTGGTGTCTGAGGAGAGCTATCAATTCAGGGGCTCAATCTGGCTCTGCCTGAAGTCAACAGCAAAGCTATTAATAATGGCAGGATCAAGTCAGTGCACTAATTTGCCAAATTCCCCATCATTAGTGTGAATTAATGAGATCCTACTGGAGCTGCCTGTTGGCTGTGGGTGAAACAGAACACGCCTGGCAGCACATCAGCAGCAGGGGGGAGGCTGGGGAGGAGCAGGACTGCTCTGGGGGGAGGGAGATGAGCAAATGGAAGAGTCCTAATGCAGTCCAGATGGAAAGAATTGACCCTGACTTCACCAGGCAGGCAATGGCCATAGCCAAGCTGTTTCCTAGTGAGGAGGAAAACGAGAGAGGCTCGAGTAGCAGATGAGAAGTCAGCTCAGATAAAATAAGACAGCCATTCCCTTTGCCCCCCAAATGATCTTTTGCCCAAAACATGAAGAAAAATGTGTGTTTTCCTGCCCCTTCTCAAGGCTGTCCCGTGGTTTTCCTCCCGTTGCTTGCTTTAAAGCTCCCAGGGGCAGCAGTGCCAGTGCATGGAGTGGAAGGTTGTGCTCACTCTCACAGCCAGTCCCATCCAGAACTAAAATTATAACAAAAATCTCATGAAGAAAACAGCTCCGTGAGATTTACAGTGCCAAGAGGGTCATATAAAGTTTGGAAAAGCGTCCAAAGAGATGTCAAATGGAACTTAATTGAATTTGGCTGTCATCACTAAATAGGACACATCACTTTGAGCTTAATGGATCCTGCCAAGTCCAACAACAGATATTGTTGCTGTGTTCCTTGAGATGTGATGGGGTTGAAGTGTCCATGAGTCACTGGGATTGCAGTTATTGCCTGAAAAGAATGTGCAGGGGGAAAGGATGTTCTTGTCTGCCTGTGTCTGCTTTTGGTGCCATTGCACAGACAATGCCAGGCCAATGCTGCACTCTGATCCTTTAACGGCAGCAGCCCTGTAGAATTGGGGAAATGAGAATTTTTGCTTTTTAAAAATCTGTTTGATTGTGGTGGCCAAAGAGGCGAATGCAGCTGGGTCCCTTTGGGAAGGCTGAAATGAATGGCTCCAATGAGAGGCACAGCAACCAACCTGGCTTGTTTCACTGGGTGCTGTGATGAGAGAGGAGCAGCAGCTTTGACAACACCCCTGCCCTGCTCAGGAGGGACTTTGGGAGCAGCTCTGAGCTGGGCGCTCATCACTGACCAGTAAAACCCCAGGGGTTATTTTTGCAGCCTCTTTGGCCTGGAATTCTCTGTGCTTCAGGCTTTGGAGCAGAAATGCCCTCCTGAGCCAGGCCTTAGCTCAAAGCAGGGGTCCCTGGGCAGTGGGGTGAACTCTGCAGCCCCCAAAGGCAGCTCAGCTCCCACATCAGCCAGCCAAAGGGGAAACACTTTGGAATATTTCATGATGGCAAAATACCAATAAAAAATGGACTGTCAGAATCCACTCCTAACTAAATACCGACTGCCTGGGCTGTGCTCAGCGAGAGAAAACCTGCTTAAATATGATCCAGACCCACCAAATCTTGAAATACTCAGTGAATTCCCTTGAAAGTACCAGGGACTGATCTGCCATGCCAAGGATAAGCAAACACACTCTTTTCCAGTTGTCCCACATTACAGAGCATTAATTATCTCATAGTCAAACAGTGGAGCAGGATGAGATACCTAATTGGGAATCTCACCCATTATTTTAAGCATCTAATTTGTACATCTGTGCCTGTAGTCATCAGATGACCCTTGTTTGAATTGTTAGTCAAAATAAAACACGGTAATTTTATCAGGATTTTAAAAGGTGTCATTAAATGTCCTCTACTTAAAAGGAAAAAAATAAAAAGGAAAAAAGTCTCTGCAGGCGATGAGCTGCAGTCCCAGAGATAAGAAATGCTTCCCATACACAACCCCTTTACTTTGTAGTTCACTTCTAATGGGCAGTTTGGTGAAAGGTACTTTCCAACAGCATTTAAAGTGATCCATTCCAAAGATAAGTAAAGAGCAGCTGTTCATTAAAGCCAGCACTTCATGTGGTGCTGGAACGTGTATTTAACCAGGAAATGCTACTGTAGGCTCTCCGTGTTTGGGGTTTTTGTCCTTGTGATTCATCATCATTTACAGAAGTGCCTGAAAATTACAGGGCAACCGCGAGAGCAGAGCAGGAGGTGCTCGGGGAAGCGAACACCCCAAATCACTGAGAGTGTTTTCCACACAGCTCCTCTTTGCTTGCTGCTCCTTTTGATCCTTGTTTACAACACAAGCTCCCTTTCAGAGGGAACAAAGCTCCTGCAGTGATGCTATTGTGCAGCTCGTGTGCTGTAGCAGAATTACAAACTTTCTAGGAAGGGTTAAAGTCAGGTTCAAACACCCAAGTGTGAGCACACAGAGACCCACAGAAAGCCAGAACTCACCACTGCTTCTTAAGTGCCAGAGGGAATTCACGCATGCAGAATTCTGCAGTCATTTTTTGGGCATAGTCCCATTTTCATACTCATGGAAACTCTCCTCGTCTTGCCCTGAATGGGATGCTCGTGTTCCTGATAGGACTTTTGGGGCAAATCACTCAGGTTCTCTATGCCAAGAAGGAGTTGCTTCTTCTTCCCTTACAAAATCCAGCAAGTGTCAGTGTCCTCAGCGGTGATGTAACCTGTCTGGGGAGATGCTGTGAGGGAAAGGAAACATTTTTCAAGTTATTCCAACTTGAAATCTTGTCCTCCACGACAGCAAAGACCAATTTATCCCTCAGGAGAAGCCAGGTTCTGTGCTCTGCTCAGGCCTTACAGGGTGTGGGAATCACAGCCCCGTGGTAGAAACTTGATTTTATGGCAAAATGCCCTCAGTGAAAGGTGCAGTAATGCTGTGGATACCCCAGCACAGGACTGGGATTGTGCCTGTGCAGGTGGAGAAAAATGAGTGTGTGGGCTCCAAGTATAGGCCAGGAAGGATCCCAAAACAGAAACTCCAGATTTTCCTCACTATTTCTTTACCCTCCCAACATTACCAGCAGTTTTCTGTGTTTCTGTGGATAGTCCAGGCCATTCCCCTCTCCTTCCCAAGGCACTGGGGGGTGTCACGTTCTGAGAGGTGCAAATATTGATTTGTCTGTGGATTTATTCCATGCCAGAACCCATAATCTTGAGCTTTTGTTCAGAGCTTCAATCAAACCTGGGCATTTTATAGAAAATTTATCATTATGGAAACCCCCAATTTTCCTTAGGAGTTAAACCAGACTAATTTCAAACCATATCAGATTCATTTGAAGGATACCTCTGAGAAAGAAGTGGGGTTTGTCTTGCCTTATAAACTTCCTTCTAAAAATTTCAATTTTTTTTTTTGTTTCTTGAGCTTGAAATTCCCTAAGAATCAAAGCAAAACAACACCTTTCTGAGGACACTGCAGCATTTCCCATTCCCTGTGCAAGAGAGAATATGCAGAGACAGAATAAATACGGGAAGTCAGCGAGAGAAAACCAAAACAAGAAAAAAAAAATCAACCAAATTCTTATGGAACCTTTAAGAAGCGTTGGGTGCCAATTCTGGGTAGAGATGGCTCCAGCCCAAAACGCTGCAGACTGCTGTGAATGAGGTTTTCATCAGGCAGACTTTGGCGTGGGCTCGCAGCTGCCCTGGGGTTTGTGCAGCTTCCAAAACAAGAACCCGGGCTCAGAACAGCCCAGGGCAGCTGCAGGGTCAGGGGGGACCTCAGGCTCTGTCTCAGGGGTCTCACACAAGGTGAAGGTCCACACTGAGTCCTTGCTTCACCCTCCCTGATTCACCTATTTTTTTAATAACAATGAAAAGAAAACTTGCTGAGAAGAAAGCCCTTCCTTTCTGCTGTTCAGTTTTTAATGCTGTCTGCAGAACAACCTGGAGAACCTCCACAGCCACCAGTTCTGTGTCACTTTTCCTACCAGGAGTGAATTATTCCCTGTGCTGACATTGTCTGTATCCATCTCACTTTTCCTGCCTGAGTTTTGAACGTTTAAGGAGGTGCAGAGCTGGAGAAAAGATGCTGCATCACATTTGGGTTGCATTGAATCTGGCCACAATAATCCCCCACAAGTCCAGTTCTGCCTCAGACAGCAGCAGTGGGGAGCAGCTGACATTTATGGGAATCATTTGCCCTGCAGAAAATAGGATTAGCAATGCAGGACCCAGAATTAGGGAGGCACGTAGGAACCCACAGGGTTCGTGGCAGGGAAAACCCCTCTGGTTCATCTGCAGCTCTGAAAATGATGAAGCAGTTTGGGAGAACAATTGGGTGATGCAAGAGCAGATCTTGGGAGGTCAGGGTGTCTGGGGCAAGGGAGAGAGAGACAGAAAAGTCTTGTTGTTCCTCAGTGACATTTTCCTGCCACAATTTGGCCAAAAATTTAGGCAGGACACTGAGGAGAGAGAGGAGATTCTCACAGCTGTGAGAAACTTCTTTACCTGAGCATCTAATAATGGGAAACTCAACTGGAGTTGGGGTTTTGTTGTGAGTTTTAAGTAAGCCTGACAGGTTCACTGTGATCTGCAGAGTCTGACTGATGATTTTAGAGAGTTTTGATCTCAACAACACTGAAGGTTCACCACTAGGACAGCACAGGTGAGGAATGAAGAAGAGAAATAAAAGACAACTCCAAGTTTCTCCTTGCTCATTGAGGAGAATTAAACTGATTTACCCAATTTTGCTTTCCAAGTGTCAATTTAGCTGTAATTACTGCATCTGTAGGTTCTGTGGGCCTTTGTCACTTTGTTCTTCACCACAGTCCATCAGAAGTCCCAGCAGTCACTGGATGGAAAAAATCCACCTGAGGAGTAATGAAGAAGGAACAAATAGACTGGAAATGAAAAGGCTTCCTTTGGTTCCAGTAAACCATGATTACCACGAGCCCTCATGCCAGTTAAAACATCAGGTAGAGTATCAGCCACGCCTCAGCTGGAGGGATAAAATGTTATTAACAGGATTTTTGCCATCACCTGTAGATCATGTTTATTCCCTTTAAAGCTGTTCCATAGTCTGCTCCATTCAGGATGAACTCTGAGAGCTCTGGCTCCATGAAATGCCAGCAGCAGGTGATAAACAGACTGAACACTCGGTCCCAGCAATGATCCCTTCCATCCCTTCACATTCTGGGCCAAGCCTGCTCCTGCCTGTTTGCATCTGTAATTGATTGTGGGAGCTGTTAATCATAGGTGCCTGTGATAAAGTTTAGACATCTCTTTGATTCAAGGATGCTATTAAGGAATTAGGCAGCAGCAGCAGGGGCAGAGTTTGTCTCTGCAATTAATTGCTCCCGGGGTTTTGCAATCCGGGGATCGAGTGGTGGTGCAAAATTCAAAGAGTGGCTTAGAAAAACTCAAACAACAACAACAGCCAGCCCCAGCTCGGGGTGCTGTGTTCTGTTCACAGTCCACAGCTGGTGGGGGCTGTGGACATTCCTGTTCCATGGCTGCAATTTGGGAAACAAATGCTCAACACCCGTTTCAGCTCCTGAGCTGCTACTGGAGCTTGTAGGAGATCTGATGGAGGAGGGATAAGGTAAGCAGGAGGATAATCAGATTTCCCTCCAAGTTACACTCCAAAAGGACTGGGGAGTGACTGCACTCCCTGCTGGTTTTGGCCCTGTTGTGATCAGGATCCTGACAAGCATTGCCTGATTCTATTAAAATTCACCATAAATTTGGACTCTTGTTCTAATCATAAGTCATCCCTTCAGGCCTGATATTTCCTCATTTCATAAGAGCTGGTATTAAGGATGTTTGGGCTGAATTTGTTTTGAGGTTGAAAGCTGGGTGAAGAAAATGTCAGAAGAAAATATTTTTGAGTCTTCAGAGGTGGCTCTTCATCTGGAATTAAACTCCAGGAACTGGACTGGGACCTGCTTTGGTTGTAAATGAGAGGTAAAACTCCTCTCCAGGTGCATTGGGTTCTTTAAAGCTCTTCTGATGTTTGTCATGTGAAAGCATGAAATGCAGCAAGACAAGACAATTCTAATTCAGACAATTATTTTTCACTTAGGTCAAGCTCCTCCCAGTTACTTAAAGTGAATTTCCAGACTGGAAGGTCTCTGAGGCAGGAGATTGCAGCAATAGTGGGAACTAATTTAATGGGAGTTTTCTCATGTCTTGTGCTGGTTTTTATACAAGGTGCCTGCCATTAACCAACCCAGAAATAGATGCTTTCCAACCCAATATAAAATAATTTGCCTTTTCTTGCCAAGTTCATTGAAATCAAATCCTGACATGTAATGTTGTTGTTGTTGTTCTTGTTATGGGAAACGATCCTGCCCTTTGAATGCCTTCTCTTCCCTCTGGGGACGTGTCCATCCAGGTGACTGTACCTGCTCCCAGCAGCAGCTTGAGAGCAGTGGGGAAATGGAACATTGAGGTTTTCAAATTCCATTCCAGTGTCTCGCTGCCAAGGGAGCCTGCCGAGCTCAATTCAAGGGCTAATCCATGACCATCACTCCACTTCAATAATTGCAGAACATTAATGAGTCTGTTTCCTTATTACAGAGCTCAAAATAAGAGCATTGGCATTCCGATTTAGCAGGGAACTTTTAAAGTCTTAGCCCAAGGATTGTAAGAGCAATGGATTTTTTTTTTTTAATTAACTTTGCATTCAAAAGTTGTGTTAAACCATCTGTTCTCATGCAAGGGGTGAGGGAGGGGGACCATAGCCACAGATTTTCATCAGCGAGCTGTTAAATTAGTCCCTTTACTTCACAGAGCTTGTTTTATTCAATCTGCCTTTATTAAGAACACAGGTTTGATTCTGCAAAGAACAAATTCTTCTGGTTCTTTAAGGAAAATGGTTTTAAGCAGGGTTTTATTAGGTTGCATTACTGGATAAGCGATACAACATGTTACCAGCGTGAATCATCTGATTTAGAGTGACAAGAAAGGAACTTAAAAAATACCCAGAGCCAAAACATTGCCTGGCAAGGGCTGACAGGGCCAGATTGGATCTACTTCTGCAAAGTTTTGCTGTTGCAATTGGTAGTAACTGTCAAGGGCTTGTAGATAGTTTGTAGATATTTTGGCTAACTCTCCTTGCCATCCCTAAATTAAGGAGGAGAAATTAGGGCCAGACTAAACCTAACCAGACTGAGTAGTCAGCAGGGCTGCTGATGGAGTGGAGCACGATCTGGGAGAAGGTCCAGCAGGATTCCATCCCAAGAGACATCCATGGGTCACCTTTCCTTCACCCTACAGCACACTCGTTCTGTTCTTTCCCTCCTCAGCCCAGCCAGAAGAGCCCTTATGAACCCCCCGGCTGCTTTGTCTGATTTACAAACCTTTGTCTTTGGAATTCCACAGCCTTCAGCAGCACCAGGGGAGACAGAACCTACCTGAGAGGCACCCCTAAAATTCCTCAGCCTTTTTCCATTGCCTGCATCTAGAGCCCTGCTGCTGCAAACCTCCAATGTTCTGTTGAGAGACATGACAGGTAACAGAGAATATTGATAGAAACAGAAATGGGGTTTCTTAATGAGAAACACCAGCAGAAACCTGAGTCAAGTATTCAACGACCATGAGGTCAAAGAGCATCTTCTGCTTGCACTAAAGACAGAGGGAAAGTGGCACGTGAAGATCTGCAGGTTCAAGGATATCTCAGGTAACCAAAAAGAGAAACTGAGTGCTCTCACTAAAAATGTCATAACAAAATAGAATCATTTCACCTGCCAAACTTGACAGCTTTCAGTGTAAGGATGTGTCTTCATCATGTTGAGAGATCTCTGTCAGGATTGGGGTCTAGCCCAGAATTAGCTCCTTTCCTGTATTGAGGTTCTGGGGTTGAAATGAGCTTTTATATCTGAAGTAAACTTCTAAAAGGACTCCTGAAATTGGTGACTAGAATTGATAAACCAAAATTCCCAACTAAGCTAAAGTACCCACATTTTTAAGAGGTACAATCCTCTCTGTTGAATTCTCAAACTGTGCTCCAGACTTTATAGAGAACCCAACACCTCTGTGGTTTCAGGCTCCAAATTGAACTATCGCAGCAGAAGGAAGGTGACTCCCTGAAAATCAATTTATAACCTCACTGCTGTCCTCCTCAGCAGGTTGGTTCCCCCTCTTTATCCCAACTGAGTCTCTGCCAAGAGCCTACAGACTGCTGGAGCAGTAAAGAAAACTCCAGAAATGTTTTGTTCCTCCATCCACAGCAGGGAGAAGAAGGAAAGGAGAACCAAGTTTTGCAGCAGGAGTGTTCCTTTTGGGATGCAATGATGGATGTTCATACCACTAACAAGCGTCACTTGTTTAATCCCCTCAGAACCTATTCCCACTTTGAGGTTTGGATTTTATTTGTGGAACAAAAGCATGGTCAAGCTATAGACTGAGGAATTGTCCCTGAAATTATGTTGGGACCTGTCTGGGCAAAAATAAAAAATCTCAGTATCATCTCTTAATTGGAGAACTCACCCAGAATATTGGTTCAAACTAAATCAAAACCAGTACTTTTTAAATGCTTCATTTTGCATTCCTGTTGAGAAAATAACCCTTGGAGTGAGATTTTTACAGTTTTACATACAGAATATGACATACATCTATTAATATTTCAGACTCCATAAGAAAAAGAAAAAAAGGATAAAAATGGGCAGAGTGCTCCAAGCACAGGGCTTGGATTGTAAGTCTGAACTCAGGAATTCAGTTTTCTTACATGCAGGGAACAGCTGCAGCCTCAGTTTCATGAGTAACCACCAGGTTTTCCTTTTTGGTGGCTGTTAGTCATTTGGGATGCTCGGCTCTGCTGCATCCTTTCCCCCAGAGGGAGCAGAGGAATCCCATTACTGCCTCTGGAGTCTGTGCCAGCAGCCCAGGAGTGGCTTGGGAATGAGAGGCTGTTATTACAGGAGTGATGACTCCTGATTCTGAGAAGCCCTGGACATTTGACCGCGCTTGGGAATGAATCTGCTCCTCTTTTCTCCCGAGCGTGCTGTCCCTCTCAGCACTGGGAAAAGCCCTGAGAGCAGCAGGGCTGAGCAGCTCCACTCTGCCACAGCAGGTTGGACTGGAACCTCCATTCCAGTAGCCGTGGGATTCCAGGGAATCTGATGAGCTGGGGATCCCGAGCAAGACCACAAATCCATCCCAAACTCTGCTCCTTTCGCCTCTCCCTCTGCTCCATCCACATCCATGCCACCTCCTCATTACAATACGGAATGAGGAAGGCTGAGAACTCCCTGGGTTTCTTTCAACCTCTGTTGAGGTGGAATTTGAACCTTGCTACGAATAAACCATTAAAAGGACATTAATAAACACCGGAAAGCAGTAATGATGTGTTACTGCCAGAGGAGGGCCAGTCCAACGGGTTGAAGGCTGACACAGTTTCCAGGCTCAGGCTTGCACAATGTGCTTGTTTACCTGGGACATTTCTTCTTTCCCTTTCCCTCCTCAGACACACACATGGGGGGACCAGGGGACAACAGAGAACTGGACTCAGGAATTCCAAATATAGGCTACAATCTCCATACTTTACAGTTTTATCTGTAAGATCACAACTGTAAATATACTTTATTTGTAAAACCTCAGATATTTGAAAATGACGGTACTTGTCCTAGAACTCACCTAGAGTTCCAATCCTCTTGGTTTATCCTCTTTGTGCATTTATATTCAGTTTATTTCTCCATTCTAGGACTCATTCCTGTACTTTCCCATGAATCATGAAAGATGAAAACAAGCTTTTCTCTCCTTGACTTTGTAAATCTGTCCAGAACTCTTCTGTTCCTTTTCCCACTGAGTCATTTTAGCCCTTTAAATTTTACCTTGGAAGCTTTCCTTTCTCTTTACTTCATAATGCTGACTTCTGCTCTTTAGTTGTGTAATGCAGCCCGATGTTGAAAGTCAGGAATTACCCTGAAAACACAGCTGGAATTAGGAATTCAGTTTAGGATGCCTGAAGAGAGCAACAGCAGGGTTATGTCTGATTGATCTGATAATCCTTATTAATGACAATTCCTACAGTGCTTTGGAATCAGCTGCTCAGAGAAATTCTCCCTGAATTTGCCCTGTGTTTGGGAAGCAGATCCCACAGGGTGCTGCAATCATACAGGTGGATTTGAGCTAAACTGGTGTTCAAGCTCTTTTTGACACATTTAAAATCTGTACACTTCCTATTCCAAAGCTTTCCCACCATCCCAATGTGGAAGGGACCAAATGAACACTGCAGGAGGAAAAAAATTGCACTTCAAAAAGAACTTACCCTGGCCATCACCTCACACACCTCAACCAAGACAATTCCCAGGGTTCAGATCCATCCATACTTTCATATCTTGCCAATTCCAATGAAACGAGGATAATTTAGAAAAGTGTAATTATGTTTTAACAGATCAAAGATGAGTGTACTAAGTTGAACTAATTGCAGTGAGGAATTTTGACCTATTTTCTTTGAAGTCTTACAAAAAAATGAATTAGGCGAGCCAGTCCCATTTGCACAGGTCAAGTTCAAGATTCTTCATAACATTTTAGCTGCCAATTTATGATTTTGCTGGACACCAAATAAATTCATTATTGCTTCAGGATCAAAACAGTTATTCATACAAGGGGATATGAGTCCAAATAATAAATATCTTCTGATGATTGCCTGAATCCAACTATTCCTTTCTGCTACTGTTGCTTCATGTTTTGCCCTACTGAAATCCATCTTGAAGTGATGTAGATTCATACAGATTTATTCATTCAATTTACTTATTTACTGGTTAGGATCACAGAAGGCTTCTCTCCAATGAAGCAGTGTTTGAGAATATTTTATAGCTTATGAGATGCAGTTTGTACCTAGAAGAAAAATTTTACCTCAAATGCAAACATGCAGAAAAGCAAAGGTGATTCCGTGCTTAGCCCCCTCAGCTCTGTGCCAAAAAATGGGCAGGAAGCTCAGAGGAGAAGGAGAAGAGGAACAATGAGGCTGTGGCATGGTTTGTTTCTGTCTTGTGGATTTGAAAGGAGATTGGATTTATCAATGTGAACTCTGTTCTCAACTTTCTGACGTGGCAGTGGCTGAGTATGGGAGTAAAACTCTGCTGTGCAGTTTCTTCCCCGTCCTTTATGGCAGCTGCTTTTGGACATTTCTCTTCTTCCTTCACCAAATCTTCCTCCTAAATCTGAGAAGCAAAAGTCAAGCTTCAGCTCAGAAAGTGCCTCTTTTTCTTGAAGCAGCATGGAAGTGGGAAAGGAGAATGGATGCAGTGATTTATCTGGGCTGTAATTGGCCATATCCCAACAGCAGCTCCATTCCTTGGCATTGTAGGGACAGAGAGAGGTAAGAGGCTGGCCTGGATCTCCTCTCACATTTATACCTGAAAGGATTTGTCCTTAGCCATGAGCACAAACCATTAAAGTTACTCAACTCCAAATTCTGTCCAGTCACACAGAGGGACCACCTCTCTCTGTTTCTACCTCACCAAAAAGACTCCAAACCTTTCTACTCCCATTTCCTTCCTCTCCTTCCTTGTCTCCATTCCCTTAGGGTCCTACCTTCTACTGACTGACCTCTACCAACAGCAACAACAATAATTATCCTATAATTAGACACTCTGTTCCTAAAGCTGTCGGTGTGGGAAGGAAGCGAGAAGTGCTCAAGGTAAGAGTTTAAGGGCTCCTTCTTCATTGTATCACCAGAGGTATTTGTGCCAAGTCCTTGGCTCTTCATTAAGTGGCTGTTGGGCTTCTCTTCTAATTGCATCTCATAAGCAGCTGATTGCAGCTCATGACTCAGTGGTTGAGTCTCCAGACCACAGAGATAGAGAGTGAAGGACACTCGGGGATTCAGATTTCCAGTTCCTGCTGCCAATTAGGGCCAAATGAAACCCTCCAAGCCCATCGTGCCACCCACGCAGCGTTAGGGGTGCACCTCAGCCTTCTGGGTGTCACCCCAGAGCCTGGAATGCACAGCTTTGGCTCAGGTAGATAGGTGCAGCTTGTGTGAAGTCCAAATACCCAGCAAATCCTCCTTGGTGTCAGAGATCCCTGTGAAACCACAGTTCTCACTGTCCCATCAAACAGGTGGGACTTTGAGATGTTCTTGTTGAAATGCCCTGGCTCTGCCAGGGTTTGGAAGCACAGCCCAGGATTAAAGACACAGGGTTTGGTTTATCCCCTCTCTGTGCCATGAGCACTCCACATAAATTCCTTAGCAAGACATTGCATATAAATGCAAAGAAAACTCCTTACAGCTGGGATGAGGAGTATTTCCACATTTCACTTTTTCTCCTTGTCTTTAGTGTCCTCTGGGATCATCTGTTGCAGAATAACAAATCCCTTAGCCCTGGCTCTGACTGGAAATGTGTACCAGGGTTTCCCTTCTCACTCACTCCA
The DNA here is from genome assembly GCF_028769735.1 of Zonotrichia leucophrys gambelii. Taxonomy (NCBI): domain Eukaryota; kingdom Metazoa; phylum Chordata; class Aves; order Passeriformes; family Passerellidae; genus Zonotrichia; species Zonotrichia leucophrys. The sequence continues at coordinate 2,902,918 of NC_088183.1, forward strand.
TGGCTGTTTCTTCTTCTTCCACTTGCCTAGTAAAAAAAAAAAAAAAAAAAAAAAAAAATTATCCTTTTATTCCTGCAGTTCAATTTTCCCTGGGCACAGAACATGAGCAGTGCCTGCAGAAATACACAGGATGGAATATCTGACTTTCCCTCTTTGTTGTCCACATTTCACTGTCTTGCTGCTTGGATTGGTTATCCAAACCCCAGTGCAAATATTACTAATAAAATCACACTTTCCCATAATACTCTGCCTCGGTACTGAATTTCTCCTGACTCTTACTCAGACTTGGTTATTGATAAGCATCAGGCAAAAGAAGGGTCTCTAGGTTAAATCTATATTGCTTTGAATTTCCCTTCCATGCTTAACATCAGACGCCACCAACACATCTTGAACTGATTTAAGGCCCTGGGGTGTTGCTCGGTGCCATTCAAAACACAGCAAGCCACTTTCCATGTGCTGGGGCCACTAGGGCTCGTTAGAATGGCATTTTTAATAAAACTTAAGTGTAACTACAACATTTTGCGGCTCCACTCTCCAGATAAACCACTACAGACGTCATTCCCCACCTCAGCTCCCCGTTTACACACCCACCAGACTTTTGACCAGCCGGCCAAATTCATTCTGGGTGTAAATCTATGGCAATCAATAACATTCCTTCTGCTTGACACTTCTTGTGGGCAAAAGTTTCCATAGGCTTGTTTGCCTATGTGTCTTTTTTTTCACTTCCTATAACAAATTAAGTCTTGAAACAAAGCCCTGAATGTTATTATTCAGGTGAGGCAATGCAGGAGCATTAAAAACACTTTGGGTTTAGATGCAGCTGGTCTATGTTAGAGTTGTTTTCTGGTCCAGAAAAGGCTGGGCTGTTATGAATGCTTGAAGATTTTCCCTTTCATTGCCTAGAATGAAAAGAAAAATACATTTATCCAGTGCAATTTCTTCTAGGCAAGAATATCTTCAGGGTTCACAAAAGAGCTCTCTGGTGCTGGCTGGGATGTGACAGGCAAAAAAAAGCATAAAGCCAAAGGATGAACTCACTATCTGTGCTGATGGCCAAAATCAGATTCTGAAATAATCTACAACTCACAGAGACAATCCTAACCAGCTCAGTCAGGGCAGAGCTTCTTGGGAAGCTTCTCCATGGGAATTGGGGGGAACTGGAGGGGAATGACCCCACCAGGAGCTGCATTGCTGGAGCAGGAGCCTTTCCAGCAGAGAGTTTTGCACTGGTTGTTGCAGAGGGCAAAGCTCTGCATCTCCTCAGCACCTTTGCTCCTCTGATGACTCCTCTTAATATATCCCATTGTGCTCCTGCTTTCAGTTTCCTGGGACAGAAGAATCAATACATGGATTCCCTGAAGTGAATCCCTGTGTAGTTTGTAGGATTTGGTTAAAGAGCCTGAATCACACTCTCTTCTCTCTGGACACTCCCATTTCAAGCTCTACAGCCCCCTGAGGACAGAATTCTGCTGTTTGCAGAATATTGCACTGATCAGCAAAGACCTCTGTGAGATATTTTTCATCCAAGTACCACCTGATGCTTCCTGATGGACAGAAGGATCATTCCTTTACCTTCATCAGCACCTGGCAGATCCTGTGGGGATCTGTTTTCTGGCTGGGGCCGTGTGTGAGTGCACAGACAGCTCAGATGCAGAGCTCCTAGCAGGGCTTTAAACATTTGCACGTCCCTAGCAGGGATTTAAACATCAATAAGTGAGGCTGATTGTGTGCTGGATGTGCTGTTCGCACCTCTTTCCCATCCCAGGCCTGTCCCAGCTGAAGGGAAGGGAGGTGTGAAGCGTGTGGCAGTGCACACCCCAGGGCAGCAGCCAGCACCACCATTCCCAGCTCCCAGCGTCTCCACGCGATGCTGTTTAATACCAGACCAATGAGGTGAATAAAACCTACAAAAGTTTATAGTGTGTAAATTACTGTTGCACCCTGCCCTCTGCCTCCGCGCTGAACTGAGAGGGATAAATGGAAACAGCCCCTTTCCCTGCCATGGCAGGGGGACTTCCAGGAGCTGCAGGAATTTCTGGGCACTTATACAGGGGTGGAAAGCAGCAGGAAACGTCCCGAGCAGCTCTGGCTCTTGACACCTCATCCTCCGAACATCCCACTCGCAGGCACTTGTGGAAAGAGGCTGTGCTGGAGAGCCTTGGCTTGAGGCCACAACTCTCCAGCACCCAGAGCCACAGGGCTGAGCAAAACTGTGCCCTTTGAGGGCCAGCAACGAGGCAAAGCAGCAAAAATCCTAAATTAGCTGTCTGGGGCAACAAGCAGCTGATTTGGGAGATTTGAGCAGGGTACAGAGGGAGGAAAACAAAGCTCTTTGGAGCGGGGCTCTGCTGGAGGCTGGGCACCACCAGGGCTGTTGTTTTGCCTCTTCTCGGCCTTCAGAAATGTCCCTGTTGTGTAACCTGAATAGCTGCTGGCCATCCCATATCTCACATATTTGAGAAGACTGGAAAATTCTGTTCCAGAGGATCTGGAAGTGCTGAGGGAACGTGCCATTGCAGACAGGCATCCACAGCTCAGCTCAGCACATGAGCTGCCCTGGCAGCTGCTGTGTTATCTTTGGAGCCACTGCTCACTCTGTCAAACTGAAAACACGACAAAACATTTGAGCAAACGCTGAAACTTTTATGATCTCTTGGGGGGAAAAGAGAAGTTTCAGATAGCGTAATCCGATGAGTGCGGTACAGATGGAGAGATAGACAATGCCTGTTAGAAGATGCATCTGCATGTTATAAAACGAGGAGGGAGAGATCTGGCTCCCTGTTTTACCCTCAGATGTGTGAGCACAGATTCCTTTAACCGTTCCTTCAACCATTCCTTCAGCCATTCCTTCAACCATTCCAAACCCTGCTGCTGGAAATAGGGCCTGAGCAAGGGGCAGAGGCACTTCCTGAAGCAGCTGCTCATTCTCCACTTGTGTGGGAGAAGCACAAAGTTGACCCTGGGTGCTCAATCTGATTTAGCAAATTATTGCCTTTGCACACGTGATTTCGTTTTCTGTGCCTCAGTTTCCCTGTTTGTATGACAGCGAAATCAGTTGCATCATCGAGTGCTTTGGTATTGAAAAAATGTTCTATCTCGGGAAAGGTTTCACTGTTCTCATATTTCTGGGTGCGTAAGAGGTCACTGGAAGTTTAAGGAAGCTTACTGAGGTGTTAGTTAAAAATAGTTAATGATGAAAAAAAAAAAAAAAAGCTACTTGGAAACATCCAGGGGCTATGTATTAAAAACAAACGAATGCACAGCCATGGCAAGGAGCAACTTTTGCCAATACTTGCTGAAGCGAGGTGTTTGAAATGCCACAGTTGGGGCTGCTCCTGCTGAATCCAGGGGAATTGTAGGCGCTCAGGATGTTCCAGGATCAGATCTAAACCCATTTATTTCAGTGTAAAGGGAAGGGGAGCAGGAGCAGCTCCAGCAATGGGGACTGCGTGCAAATGCGCGTCTCGCACACAATCCGAGGGTTGTTCTGCTAAAAGCGGGCACGGAAACATCAAGTTAAAGGTCATGGCTGAGTCTTTAATTTCCCTCCTCTGCTGTGGCCGGGATTTGTCTTCAGAATTTCTGGGAATGGCTCTGGTCGTGTGCCGCAGCACCGGCTGCGTTTCGCTGATGAGCAGAGCGCTCCTCGTGTACTCTGCACAGCCAATTAGCAAAGTAATTGAGAACCGCTCGGGATGAAAGGTGTAATACACACACACGATTATTCACCATTTTCATTACATGCCGTATCCGGGAAGCTGCTGGAATGGAATGCAGCGAGGCACTCCGCGATGAGGTAACTGGGAATGACCTGCTTTTCCTCATTTACATCTGACTCAGAGCCATTTGAATACTCTGCTTTATGTGTGATATTGCCTTATTGCTTTTACAACACCCCGCAGAAGGCGAGGAGAGCCAGCAGGTCTCTGCCCTCCAGAGGTTGTTTTATCAGAGAGAAAATGAGTGGAAGGTAATGCACAATAGGGAGGAGATGGGTGGAGAGCTTGAGATGGTTGGACTGCAGCATAATCATTATTATTAAAGTCCTCATGGATATCATGGGAGAAATTAGTCTTAGGTAAGGATTTGAATGGAATGAGACCATCTGCTCAGCAAGCCAGAACTGGGAGGCTGTTTAAGCAGAGAAGGGTGGTGTAGAGAAAAAATTGGATATACTTACTAATATTTTTTAATGGCTATATCCAGATTTTATATATAAGGTTATATAAAAGATTATGATAATCCCCAGCCCGGGATGTAAAACAGGGCTAAAATAGTTGTCACACCTTCATTTTGGAAACTGCCCATCAAACCTGATCTTCTTGAGGTCGCTTGTAAATTTTTAGGATCAGGTTTTCAGAGCAACTGAGTAAACCTGGCTGGATCTGAATGGCACCGTTTTCAAAACTTGCCTCTCAAACTCTGGTGCTTCAGGAGGTTGCCTGGATTGTGGAAAATGGGGGATTGTTTTGCTGCCTGTATTCGATGTTTTGTTTTGGTATCCTCACGCTGCTAAAAAGTGCCAGTTAGAAACACTGAGCTCCCGAGCTCCTGAACCCTTCCCTCGACAGAGACGACATCCAACACTAAAGCTCTCTCTTGTGGTCCTGCTATGCAAACACAAGTCCTTCGTCAGAGGCAAACTCGGCTCAGAAACTACTTCAGCAAAACACCAAGCTCGTCACGAGTTGAGAAATCACGTCTTAATTTTCTGTTAATTAAGCTGACAGTTTCTATTCCTAATTTTAAATGGAGGATGTTTATTATGGATATTATTGGCAGCTCTTGCTCTTCTCACACCAAATGCGTTACCAGAAAAAAAAAATCCCTTCTTTTAAATAAGAGGTTGAATTTTTTCGAAATATTAAAAAGGCTGATTCAGGTGCTTACAAGCACAACCTTCCCATGGTGCTGGAATATCCAGCTTCCACTTCCAAGAGTCATTTTGCCCTGGCTACCTTTGATTTCCCAGGCTGAAACCTCTCCTTTGCATTTACGTGCGGAGCCGGGAGAGCCTGGGAAGGGCAGGGACACGGAAAACAACTGGGCACCCTTGGGATTTGCAAAAGCAGAACCTGTTCCCCACAGATGAAAGCTGATTCACGGGACACTTTTCTGACAGCCAGCACTGTCTGTGCTGATTAAGGAATTGTGTGATCAGATAGAGAAAGTGGCAGGGAGCTGCTGTGTCATCTCCTGGTGGGGCTGCTGCCGCTGGGGATCGGCCTCGTCTGAGCCACTTTGTTCTGGCACCAAGCTGGGCTCACGTTTGGCCTTTCCTTGTCCTTGGCCAGAGGGGAACCCCGAGCAAAACTTCAGGAGGAAATCTGGATTGGTTTACAGATGCTCCCTAAATGCCTGGGGGTGGACAGAAAGTCTCATTTCCCAGCTGATCAGGAGTGTGGGGGTGAAAGGATGGAGCTGGCTGGCCTCAGAGCAGGCAATGTCTCACCTGGGGAACCTTTGTGGGCAGGGCTGAGGTGCTGCTGGATTTGCTTTAACTCCTGAAAAATGAAAGGGTGAAAAAAAACCTTCCAAAGTGACAGAGTCACGAGGAAAATGGGAATGTTTGTTTGCAGTAACACAACAAACGGGACCTTGAATCCGCAGGATGAGCTACAAGATCTGGGCAGGAAAAGGTCTGAAAATGGCACATGAGGCCAGTTTTGGGAGGGTTCAGCCTTTGAAGATGGATGGGGGAAGCAGGGGTTGGATTTCTTGGCTGTCATCTGGAATCAAACCCATCCTCCAGTGTCCCTGTCACTCTCCCAGGAGCTGCTGGAAGTCACCCCATGGGCTTGACTGAAAAATCCCCACAGGGGCTCTGAACCCAGACCAAGCAGCCTCAGCAATGATGGTTTTGTCCCTTCTGTTCAACAGAGAAAAAATTCCACCTTTGTGATGCACCCAAACACAGGACTCTCTCCTTCTGAGCTTATAATTGACTACATAAAATCACATTAATGGTATGACCCTGGCAACTCTTGAACAGAAAATTTAATGGGAAGTTCTGAAATCCTAAATCTCCTCATTTTCTAGAGAGTTCAGGGAAAAATGCTGTCTTTAATATATATTTTTCAAGAGTTTTCTGAGAATTGGAATGCCATGGACTTACAGCTTTGTCTTCCTTTGTACTTTTTTGTTATTCCACATCACAAAATGAATGGTGTTTAGGCAATTTCCCTTTTTCTACTTAGTGCTTACTGCATATTCCAAACATGGCAAATTTTGGAAAGTTAGAGAATGACCAAGTAAATAAAATGTCAATAAATAGTAAGATTATTTTCTCTCCTGATAATGGCAATGCTAAAAAAGAATTGTGCAGATTAGTTTTTGATAAAGAAGATCCAAGTCTTCTAAGGCTAGTTTGGGTTTTTTTCATAAAAATAATGCAAAATATAAATAAAAGCCTTTGAAGTGGAAAATTCCAACCAGCTCTTATTGTCTAACCCATGGAGAGTCACCTAGAGAAGAACAGAGTTGATTTTTTAACGCAAACCCAGGCAGGACCAGGCTGCACTTTGCCTTACTGCAAAGCTGGTCATTAAAACTCATTTGATTTTGAATGAGGGTTGGTTTTGTTTTTTTTCCCCTGCATTGTTTTGAAAGAAACAATCCATTTTCCTGGACAATTAGAAAATGACAATTGTAAAGGACTGGAAGAACGGGTCAGCTGAATGAATCCAGGCATACCTGGGACTGATTTGGTAGAAAGGAAAAATTCTAAAAAACAACATTTTTGCAGGGCATCATCCTCTGAATCATTGGCTGCTTTTAATGGCAACTAACACCAAATTGGGCTTATTAAGGGTGAGGAAGGCCTGAGCCTCTGCCAGGGCCGGATTCTTTTTCTTGTGTGGATGCAAAATGCACTGGAGGTGTTTGGGAATGGCTCAACATGCAGGAGCTTGAGAGTGGGGTTACAAAAACAGAGCCAACAGGCAAGCCAAAGGAAAAGTGGGAACGCTGCTGACTCCTTTGGAAAATCAAGGCAGAATCAAGGCTTTCTTCATTAATTTTCTTTAGAAGTTAATTTACCAAAACATCGAATTAAGAAATGTGGAAAAACATGAGCATCCTCCATTATTGTGACAGAGTTTTTCTTCCTTGAGCTGGGAGCTGAAATTCTCAAACCTCACCAAGAAATCATCACACCCAGACACCAGTGGACAGCCAAGTCACCAGGGCTGTAACCCTCTGAGGGCTCCAGACCAAACTCTCTGATTTAAAGTGGGGATTTTCGGGAGGAAAGGAAAAAATGGGCTTTGAACTTCTCAAATGCCAAACGTGTTTGTGAGCAGGTTGGGTCTGTGCTGCTGTCACCACATGGCTGCTGCTTTGGGGAGCCAGGCTGGGATTGGCAGGCACAGAACCCTCATGGCTGCTGAACTCTGCTGAAAATACCCAAAACCTACCCAGGGCATGGAGAAATGGGCAATTTTTTTCTCCTGTTGTTGGTTAAATCTGTTCAGGTCCCAATGTGTAGCTTGGGAAGTCAACTGGAGCTGCCTTCCAGTCCTCTTCCTGCAGTCACATATATATGTGACAAATACATGTTGTGCCCACAAAACAACTCTAACCAAAACAAAGGAAAATCAAATGAGAACTAAACCATGCTATCATAATCAATCCAGTCATTGTCTATTTGTAAATATGCCTTCCTGCCCTTGCTTAAAGCATTTTTTCTTCCTGGTGGCAGAAAATCTCAAACCACAGAGAAGTGATTTTGACAACTCTTGTTCTCATTCTTTTATAAAAGCCTGAAATTGTTGTCCCAAGACCTACTCTACAATTTCCCTGGAAATTATTCTGAATGGCAGGGTTAACAAAAGAGCTTGCAAAGAGATTATTATAGTTATTATTAATGTATATATTCAGCCAGACGTTTGGAGAGGAGATCTGGTTTTTCTTCTTCGTCCTGTAACACCCCATGAACAACTCATGTGTGCTGGTGGATTGTCGTGCTTGCTCAGAAAAACCCATAGTTCAGCTTGAAAAACTAATCCTTGTATTTTGTCAGAAATGAAGGGAACTGCAAGCAATCAGCTGCAAAGTTGAGGAAAGGTGATTTAAATTTACCAATAACAGCGTCTTCAGAACTGTTGACTTTTGAAAGTATGAGAGGAATGAAAGGGAATGTTCCCTTGGTTTCATTCCCTGGTGCCATTCCTCATCATAATGTAATTTAAGTGCTGCCTTTTATATTGTTGCTTTGCAGGTTGCCTGTTTTTAAAGGTACACTGTCACATAAAATCAAACAATGCTTTACCTCTGCAGTGAATAACACTTCCAACCACTAAAAGTGATTGTTAAAATGTCATGTTAGTCCGTTCCATAAATCACCGCTGAGATCCTGACCTTGCTGAAATCAATAGAGGTTTGCCACCAGCTCCCATGGGGCCAGAATTCAGCCTCCAGGCTTGATGGATATCCAGAGTGAACAATATCTCCAATTACTCTCTTAGGTTGGGCAAGTGCATTCCTGGTTCCCATTCCTTTCCTGCTTTCACAGTCCCTCACATCTTCAAGGGGGCACTTGGGCTGCTCAGTCTGAGGGGCTGCCAAGGCTCGGGCTGCTCGATGGTGCTGAGGAGCCTCTTCCTGCAAACACTTCAGCACATCCAGAGCTTTATCATCCCTCTGGAGCCTCAGCCCAGCTTTGTCATAAATGACAGAGCTGTGGCTGAGGTTATTGCCCATTTTACATCCCCCTGTCTGGTGCAGGAACAAAGCACAAAATGTTTTCTCTTTTCATTTACTCAAGGAGTGAGTAATAAGCTGGGTACTTATTTCTGTTGCTTTAGACAATGAAGGGAAAATATTTCGCTCTTTGTTTTTGCCCAAATCACTCTAATTGCCTCCTGGAAAGTCCACTTCATAAAAGGAAAACACATTTGAAAGTGGAGCTGGAAAGTTCATCACTCAGAGACTGAAAAAGCAGCGGTTGTTCCTCTAATCAAGCTTTCCAGGTCGATGTGTTCACCACAGTATGTTTACTCATGCTTCATCTCATTTAGATTTAAATAGTTATCACATGTCAGTTTAAGACCATTCCTTAAAAATTAGAGAAGAACCTGTGGAAATTTTTCAGATTTTACCTCCCCATAGCTCTGGCAAGTTTTGGCCCAAAGTTGGTGGTTTTTACTTCATTGCACATGAGATTTAAGAGAAGGAATGGGACAAGGAGAAAGCTGCACATCACATCAGGGCATTAAGCCTGGATCTTCCTTTAGGACTGTCATCCTGGCAGCCAGGGGAGAGGTTTTTCTCTCCGTGCTGCTGGTTAAAAAGGGAATGTGAGCAGCACCAGGCCCATGTGGCAGGCGTGGTGCTGCCAGGACTCCTGCAGGTACTCGGGGCAGAAGCGAGCACTTCAAAATGCTTCTCAACACAAGTCCCAGGGCTTATTTCATTGCCTTCCCAAAGCCTGGAATCAAACACGGAGTGTATCGGATGTCTCCAGCAGCAGCTCTACTCATGCACTCTTGTAAATCTCCCTCGTAATCCCCCTGCTGCTGACACTTTATTAGCCAGGCATTCCGGGCTGTGCTTTACTGGGGCACCTCTAAGTGATTGCAGATGGGAGCTCTGCTGGGTTCAGATGTGCTACCAGAGAGCTCTCTTCATATTTTCCATGCTCTGCCTCGTTTGTCAGATTGGTTTTAACCCTGTTGTGTTCAGGATGTTTCTTACCTCAGCCAAGGTGCCGGAGGTGGATGGGACGCCTGGGTGTTTTCATGGGTGTGAGGCTACTCCTCTCTGCTGATCCAGGGAAACTTAAAAGCTCCTTGCATTGAATATCCAACAAGGAATGCTGGACAGGGTGAGGAGATGTGTCAGTGCTCCAGAGGGAAGCTGGGAATTGCACAGAGCTGCCCAAAGCAGCAGAGATCTAAGGTGATAAATCCTCACCATGGAGCTCCATGTGCTAGGCCACAGCTCCGCTCCCAGCAGGCCCCATTCATGCACAGGGAAAGCCATTGGATGAAAGGAAGTTTCTGGATTAAAAGTGCCTGTGAATGCCATGTTAAAAAAAAACAAACATGACATCCAGGCCTAGATCTGGGTCTCTACTCTGAACTGCCCCACGTTTTCAGGTCTGGAGGATGAACTGAACCCCTCCTGCCATGGTTCCTGCACTGAGGAGAGCACATACAGCACTGCCTCATTTCCCATCCAGGATTAACCCAAACATCACTGCACACCCACAAGAAAGACCACTGAAAAATCACTATTTTATCTCTCTGTGCCTTTCAATGAGAAGAACTTTGATACATACGTTCCTACTGAACACAGGCCGGAATTCTGGGCTGCCCAACTGGTCTCTCAATCTTATGTTGCAAATCCTGCCCAATGAGCACAAAGTTCACAGTGCTGGGCTGGAAAAACTGTAATTCCCACGTTCTAAGCAAAGAGGAGTGGGCAGCACCCACAGCTTTAATTTTGGTTTTCTGTTCAAGTTAAAAGCAAATCAAGGCTTTGCACTACTTGTTTTTCTGAAATCATAAATGTGACATGGAATGTGTTTATCCCTGTGATGACCTTGCTCAACTGAGGTAATGGGAATTGCAGATGGGCTCTGCAGTGCTTCAGAATTAACAGCTTTTTGGGAGCAATGGCTTTTAGATTTCAGGTTGGAGGAGCAATGCTGGTTAAAGGAAGTGGTGTTAGAAATTCCCCAGAGATGAGCAACTTTCACAGCACTACCCAGCAAATCTGTTGTTCCAGCTTATTCAGAATCTCAAAGAAAGAATTTTAAAAATCAAGGCATGGCACTTGTGTCTTTTAAACCATTAATTTATTTAATTGCTTTGCCTGAGAAATGTTTGCCACAACCATTGGAACAATGTAAGGCAGGCTCGTAATTGCTCAGTGAAACGTATACAAGTGTTTTTATAGCAGCTATTTTCCAGAAGCTCTGATTTCTCTGGTTAAATTGAGTGTAATAGAGACAGCAAGTCTGTGACAGGCAAGTTGTAGCACCTGTGTTTCCAGATGGGACACAGGAGGAAAGGTTTGCTCATCCTGACTGTTAACTGAGCTCTACAAATCCACATTGCCCAGAATAAGCAGGTGCCTATCAAACCAGAGCTCTGGGAATTCTCTTGTGATTCATGCTTTTTCCATTCATCCAAACAAGCTCTGCTAAGCTGCTTGACTCCATAAACTGGACTGCACAAGTAATATGATGAAAAGCATCATAATTTATATCCCAAAGAACATATGTCTTCCATATTGATACGTTAGCAAGTCCCAGACTTTGGCTCAATGGTTTGGCCAAGTCAGGCACTTGTGTTGCTGTGGTTAATGTGAATTTGTTCTCTACATATGGGCAGCAGTTCTCAGCAGGACTCACTGCATTATCATGGAGGATTAAATTCACATAAATTAAACATGCAGCCAACAGTGGCTCTTTTATTAGGAGAACATTGTTGGTGCGTGATTATAGCCAGATTTTCAAAGGAAATCAGCTCCCAGCTAGATTCCAGAAGGAGCAGGCTGATTTTTAAGGCAACTCAACATTTTGGATGATGAGCTCCTGAACATTTGGCATGAGGATCATTCTGTTCCATCCATAGCTCATGGTAATATACTGGCTGTGAGATCTTCAGACATTCCTGATGATCCCATATTTTGCTTTCCATGACGACATATTTCTTCAAGTTGAGTGGGGAAAAACATTTTTTCAGTGTTGCAGGAAATCAAGGAGCTGCTTGTATTTTCTGCTCTGTTCTTATGAGATAAGCGCTTCTTGATCTCTGTAACCAAAGGCATTTTCTGGTGTTGTGAGCTGAGTATTTTATAGCTCACGACATCAGTTGTCCTACCAACTTTCTGGACCAAATGTATATTATAGAGCTATAAAAACCAGAAGAAGACTGAACTCTTGCAGTGGATTTAAACTTTAAACCATATAGGTTTATTCTGCTGGTTAGCAGAACTCATCATCTGCATGTCAGTGGTCCTTGGAAACTCTTGATCATTGGTGATTTTACTCCAGCTGAAAAGATAAAAACTTTGTGTATTTGGTGTGAAATACTCAGCTTTATTTTCTCCAAGCCTGTGGTTTTTTTTTTTTAATATTCCCTTTTGGGAGCAGCAAATTTCTGGTAAGATGGAAATTTGCCTCTATAGGGAGCATCTCATTGAGGTCACATCTTGAGTGCTGTGTCCTGTTCTGGGCCCTTCACTTCAGGAGAGGCTGGAGCATGTCCAGGAAAGGGAACAGAGCTGGGGAAGGGGCTCAGCCTGGAGAAAAGGAGGCTCAGGAGGGACCTTGTGGCTCTGCACAGCTCCTGACAGGAGGGGACAGCCAGGTGGGCATCCAGGATGAGAGGGAACGGCCTCAGGCTGGGCCAGGGCAGGCTCAGGGTGGGCACAGCAGGAATTTCCCCATGGAAAGGGGGCTCAGGGCAGGCTCAGGGTGGGCACAGCAGGAATTTCCCCATGGAAAGGGGGCTCGGGGCAGGCTCAGGGTGGGCACAGCAGGAATTTCCCATGGAAAGGGGGCTCAGGGCAGGCTCAGGGTGGGCACAGCAGGAATTTCCCCATGGAAAGGGGGCTCAGGGCAGGCTCAGGGTGGGCACAGCAGGAATTTCCCCATGGAAAGGGGGCTCGGGGCAGGCTCAGGGTGGGCACAGCAGGAATTTCCCCATGGAAAGGGGGCTCAGGGCAGGCTCAGGGTGGGCACAGCAGGAATTTCCCCATGGAAAGGGGGCTCAGGGTGGGCACAGCAGGAATTTCCCCATGGAAAGGGGGCTCAGGGCAGGCTCAGGGTGGGCACAGCAGGAATTTCCCCATGGAAAGGGGGCTCAGGGCAGGCTCAGGGTGGGCACAGCAGGAATTTCCCCATGGAAAGGGGGCTCAGGCACTGGAACTGCCCAGGGAGGTTTGGAGAGCCCATCCCTGGAGGTGGCACTCGGTGCTCTGGGCTGGGGACAAGGTGGGGATGGGGCACAGGCTGGACTTGGTGATTTCAGAGCTCTTTCCCAACTCCAGTGATTCTGTGATCTCTTAGAAAGTTGTCAGTGCATTATGGGCACCTACATGTGGCAGATGTGAATAATGGCAGTGCAAAGGTAAAAAGTAACATCATCCATTTTGCTCAGGTACTTTTGAGGTTTTGGGGGGTTGTGGGTGGGAATTTCACATGACTGAGCACCGGTCCTGCAAGATATTACAAACAGGTCCCCAGCATAATGGATCTTAATAAATCTGCTTCCTTAAGATTTTCCATAATTATTGTTGGATCTACTTTTGCTCTCATGTCAGCAGAAAATGAGGCAAGAAGATTAAGGTCCTGCTGTACCTGGGAAACAGATGTAAAATTGCTTTGCTTATTTATGCAAACAGATTTAAATCTATTTCATACCTGAGGAACACCTCCAAAACCCATCCTCTGCCACACCAACAGATCAGAAAATGCCATGTTCCTATGGAATAACCTCAAAATGAGAATTATTTTCCAATTTTTGAGGTCTTTCTTCACATTTCCTGCTTTTCTTCCCCCCTGTGGCCCCTGTTGAGAAGGGTTGGGTAATGCCTAACCTAAATGTTGCTTTAGTCACACACCAGCAGTCACCCAGAAACCATCGAGCGTTATTAAACTGCCGTCGTTTCTCGTTGGGGCCCATCAATTATCAAGACTGATGGGGGAAAAGTTCAGCCAAGGTTAGAGCCTGTGTGTGTCTCTGGCCCACGGGGAGCTCTGTATCATTGCTCTGAGCCAGCAGAGAAGGCTCTGTGGGTTTGGTTGCTCCCGGGGCCATAAATCCAGGGAATGTGCAAGTTCCAGTGATTCTCGACTCTCCTGTAGGAATAAGGAGGGAAGGAGGAGAGTCAGCAGCTAGTGTCAGCAAAAAGCTTCTCAGAGCAGTTCTCTTACCTGCAGTACATCATTAAGTTTGTCCCTAAGTTGGGCTGTTTCATCCTTATTTGCTTGCTCTTTATTTGAAATTCCTTTTTGAGGTGTTTTCTCTTCCCATCACTGTTGTGGCTCTTCTGTTTGGCTCTGGCTCCACCAGACAACCCCTGAGCCCCAGGGCTGTGAGAACCATCAGGAAGGGCTGAAGGTGAACAAAGCGAGAGGGGCACTCCAGCCCTTGTGCCAATGCCCTTCCCAGCCTTGCAGTTCTGCTCCTCATCCCTGGCTCTGCTGGAATTGTGGGTCTGGGAGCACATCAAACCCACTTCCATGCAGCTCTGGAAAAAGAAAGGGGCTTTGATGACCTCAGGGACCCACCCTTCAGGTATTAATTTAATTTTTTGGTGTGGCTTTTACAATTAGTGCAGAATTTGGCTGTAAATTGGAAGGTATTTGCAGGTCTGCACAAAGGGATTCCAGCTTCCACCAGGTTTTTTACCCTCACCTGGAGATGGAGTCTGGTTCTGCCAGCCTGGGTTTGGCTGCACTCTGGCTTCTACCACATGACTCCAAGTAATAAATGGGATTGCTCAGAGTCAGAGAGTGAAGAAAACAAATACCCATTTTAAAGTCTATGGGGACTGTCTATTATTATAATGAGAAAGTGGAAACCTAATTAAAACAAAGGTTATGAAAAGCAATTTCACAATTTCCTTTCATTTGCCAATAAAAACATTTAGATTATATATGACAGCCTAGCATTTGCTCAAAAGCCAGAATCCAAAATGTCTCAATGCGAAGATGTATGGGTAGAAAATATTTAATCTCATCCAGCCTCTAAATTCAGATGTGAATCATGAATTCCTGCAAATTTCCCTTAACAGCTGTATGTTAAAACCTTTCCCAGCTGTTATAAGTCTGTTCATTTTTCAAAGTTATTAAAGGATACACCCCCTCTAATAATTCTCAGATCATGGTGAGACACAAAAGGTTTATGTATTTCAACAGAAAGCTATTTTGCATTTACAGTTCTGCATGAGAGAAGGGCTTGTTATTTCCCCTGAGGCTGATCAATACTTGCAGGAATAAAAATGGTGATAACTTCGAAGTGTTCTTTGAAAAATTTCCAGGACTTCAAACCCTAAACAAAACATAAATGCAAACTTAAAATAAGTTAAATTATGTAAAATGTGATTTGAAAACTTTTAACAATCACTCTTGCCAAACCCAATAAGCTCTTTTTAATGTGGCTGCAGTGACTTGAACTGGATCAGAACAAGCAAAACAAGGAATCCACAAGAATGAATTCATTTAATGCAGGGAGAAGGTTCTTTTGTGACCTTGTTCCAAGCACAATCAGCTGCCAGTTCTTCAACCAGCTCCAGAGTGGACTGAACACTTTGGGGATGGCACTTGGAGCTCTCTGAGTCCTGAGTTTTTTGATATAAAGTATTTCCTTCTAAGGACAGACATATCCAAGCAGGAACACACATTTTTGTTCATAATTTGCTGAACAAAACCATATGGGCTTGAGTTTGTTAAAAATAATAAATTTGCTGATTTTTGTTTCTTGCCTTTGAAGTTATTTAACACTTATTTCTTAACTATTTAAAATTAGTTTTTTGAAGAAATATTTGCAGAAACTGGTACAGCATCTCCATATTTGAGTTTTGCACTTTTTTCCTGTGAAGATCAGTGTAACAATGATTCCCAGTTTTTATAAGCACCATCACTTTTCCTCATTGAAGAAGGAAAACATAAACTCCAGAACATTGATCCTGTCAGATATTTGATCCCATCACCCTTTGGGGAGGACATATGAAATTATCTATCTCCTTAAAGCAATATTCCTCCATATCTCTGGGCTACAAGTAACCATTTTGTTTATGCAATTGCTGCTGATTTTATCTCTATCAGTGCCTGGCACTTCCTCAAATTAGCACACAGATTGTGTGTTGTGTCCCTGAAGAGGAACAGTGTAATTGCTGATCACTTGAAAAAGGTTTGGTTTAAGCAAATTGCTTTGCTCAGAGGGACTCACTGGGTAAAATCCATTTTCCAGGACAATATCCAAGTGCTTTTACCCACAAATCTGTCCCTCCTTTAATCTTGGAGGCCACTCTTTGTTTTGACATTCAGCCCTGCTGAAGCCCCAGAGCCATTCTGTGCTGGGTATCAATAATGCACCTGTGCTGTGATCTGTGCACACAGAACAGCTCAAAATGCTCTCAGAAGCTCTAAAACTCTTTTTTTCCTTACTCTGAGTGTTTGACTTTGCAGCCTCAATAAGCTCTGAGTGCGGGGAGCAGAGCTGGTTTTTCTTTTTTGGTGAATTTCCTGGGCAAACTGAAAATGCAGGAAAATCAGAGTTCTGTTCGTGTGGGTGGGAGGTGCATCCATTGGGATCTGCCACCTGAGCCAGCAGCATCCCTGAGAGCTGTAGGATTCCAGCATCCTTTGCATGCACCAGGACTGATAGAAAATGAGGTATTTCTTGCCTTGCTATAGGGTTTTTTTGGGGAACAGAGACCAGGAGTCCCAAAGTGAAGGAGAACCAGGGTATTTCCAGTGAAATACCTTTACTCTGCCCCCTCACCCCTGTCCCTCCAGCAGCTCAAATCCCAGGATTATGTAGGTGCATTCACCCAAATGATGGGTGTTAATTGTCAATGAGTCACTTAATTAGCCCCATATGACTGCAGATAAAATGCCCCAGTGTATTACAGTGGCAGCAGCAACAGAGCCATGATACTCTGAGGACACAGCAAGGCAGGGCTGGTAGGTAAAGCCAAAGGGGTTTTTTTATTAAGCCAGCTGATGCAATTGGAATAATCTCCCAGTTGCACATAAATGAGGTTTTGGCTTATCCAGGAACTGTTCCAATTGATTTAAAGTTGTTCAGAAATAATCTGCTTAATCAAGGCCAGAATGCTTAGTACCATATAAAATAGATCCCTATCTCTGAAAATCTGATTACTGGTTTATTCTGGTTAGAACTTAATCCATGACACACAGTTTGTATTTTATCTGGAGGAACAGCCCAGGAGCCACTCTAAGCCTTTTATTGGCCTTGCTTACAACTCATGTATTTTGGGTGTTTTCAGCCTGTGCTCTCCAGACCAGGTGATCTGGACTTCCTGGTGTCCACCGAGGTTCTGGACACTGGGCTGTTGTCCCTCAGTCCATCTGTGGCCTGACTCAGGTGTTCACCAAAGAGGAGCCCTGATGGTTCCATTCTGGAGGTGTCCAAGGTGTTCTGGATGTGGGATCCAGTGCTCTGGGCTGGTGCCAAGGTTGGACTCGATGGTCTGGGAGGCTTTTTCCAAACTCATTGGTTCTGTGAACCATCATCTTTCAACCCTGGGTTTGGACTCTTTTCTTTAGGCTGAAAAATCTGTCTAGAGAACCAGTTTCCAGTGGAGCTGTGTCCATTAAGGGTTTTAAGGGTGTCCACTCTCAGAATCTAGCTTAAACCCACTTGGAGTTGAGTTGGTTGATTGCTAAACTGATACAGAAATCAACTGGATGCCAAACTGCTGCTTGAAATGACTGCAAATTCCAGTGGAGTGTGTTAAAAAACCAAGAATTGAAGAAGTATCCTAAATAGTTCCTTCTGAAAACAAAATATTCTGTTCTGTTGTCAAGCTGACAGACTGAAACAAGCTCCAGTAATTTCTGTATCAGTGTAATCGTGTCATGTAACTGCTGCAAACTTCTTTAAACAAATTTCTGAATGCAAACAGGTTCATGGAGCAAGAGGGAAGGTAAAATGAGAGAATAATTTGGGATTACTGAAACAAGCCTTGCAACTGTCAAACCCTGAGGAAAGAGAGAGCTAACACACTTCATCTAAACCCTCCCATAAAAACTGTAGGTAATTAGAGGCTTAGATTTATTGAAAACAATGGGAAAAAATCATAATTACCTTTACATATTTTTCATTCGCTGTTAGAAAGTGATCCCAGTAATTTGGTGTTCAGTGAGCAGGGCACGTTTTGCATTGTTGTTCCTCCACTGTGCCCTTGTGAGCAGAAGTGCTCCAGGGGAACCCTGCTGAACAGGTCTGTTCTTTTCCTTTTTAAATCTTGCAGCAATTAGCAAGCATTTCACGGGCCATTTCGATCCCATAATGTGACTTGGCAAAATGGTGCCCAGATCAAAAAGAGGGTTGCAAAATACATCCTTGCTCTAGATGGGAAAGGTTTCCTCCAAATGGGAGATGTTCTGGAATAAAATCCGCCTCAATTAAGAAGGATGTTTCTTTCTCAATTATTTTTACCCAAACCCAAAGGAGAAACTGATCCTGGGAAAAGCCTCCGTTAGAAACCTCTGTGAAAGTCATTGAACAGCAGAGAGGAAGCTCAGAAATCTCTGAGAAAGTCATTGCAGAGCAGAGGGAAGTCTCACAAGAAACCTAATGATCCCTGTTGTACACGAGTGGATGATGAAGGTGGAACAAACCAGCGAGAGCCCATGAGGGCAGACATCCAAGGCCTGGGGCAGAGCTGGGGCAGCCCAGCCGTGTGAGAAGTGGTCATATTTCAAAATAGGCAAGTCCAGCATAATCCTGTTTATGAAATGCAGGTGGAGCATAATTCAGAGTTTGTGGTTGGAGCTTTAAAACTCATTATGTTTTGGTTCTGCACTGTGCACAGGCCGACGGCCTCCGCGTACGTCAGAGCCGGGATGCTCCGAGCAAAGGGAGGCTGAAGTTTGCACCTCTGGGGTTCTGAGCACAGGACAACTCTCCCCTCTGGAATCTGGCAGCGTCCTGCAGCCTGGATAACCTGAGTGATTTGGTTTTCCAGTCTCATCTCCTACGCCAGGCGTTTTATGACTTTCCCCTGAGTGAGAGCAGTGTGGTTTGGGAGATAAGATCTGCCTCGGAAAGAGCAACCAACGCTGGGATGTGACAGCGAAACTGAAGAAGTGCTGACGGATGAAAAGTATTTTGTTCTTCCTTTTCCAAATCCTGGAGCAGTTCAGATCTCTCCCTGTACCTGTCTTTCTTCCTGGGGAGCCCTGGTAGCTTCATGCTCTCTGCTGTGTTCCCTCGTCATGCTGGAGGCTGAGGTTACAAATTTCCTCCCTGACATATAAAGATGCCACCACAGAAATGTTTCTGGAGAGGTTGCCTGGAAATAAGTGCACATGCAGACTTTCAGGGGCTTAGAAGGGGGCACAACTCAGGCTGTGGGAATCATGGAATGGATTGGAAGGGGTTGTAAAAGACCATAAAGCTCATCTCATCCCATCCCTAGCCATGGACATCTTCCACTGTCCCGGATTTCTCCAAGCCCCATCCAACCTGGCCTTGGGCACTTCCAGGGATCCAGGAGCAGCCACAGCTTCTCTGAACAACCTGTGCCAGGGCCTGCCCACCCTCACAGGGAAGAATTTCCTCCCAATATCCAATATAACCCTGCTCTCTGTCAGTGTGAAGCCCTCCTTGTCATGTCACTCCAGGCTCTTGTAAAGAATCTCTCTCTATCTTTCTTGTCAGCTCCCTTCAGGTATTGGAAGGGCACAATTAGGTCACCCCAAATCTACTGCCTTACCCCAAAAAATGGCTTTTCCCCTGTCCCTGCAAAGACTTTCTCTGGGATCGATCAGAACCTGAAACAGACAAAAATAAATTTTAAAAAAAAATTGTAGTCTTCAATTAGAAAATAATTTATAAACATTCCTGTGTGGGAGATGACATGGACAGGATAGAAAGGGAGGAAAAAATACCCCAAGTGCTAAATGAAGCCTTAAATTCACAGATGGGGTAGAATCCTACAAACATTAATGTCAGCCTGGAGGCTTGGGGTGTTCATTTGGAGAGGAATGCTGCTGGTGCTGGGTACGTCAGACTCTCATTGACTCCTAAACCCAATGATGTTGTTCTTCAAACAAGCATGACGTGCTCAGAGAGCGCCACAGCGCACAGATTTAGGTCAGATGGGGAGGAAGAGGAGCTCTGGCTGCAGTTTGGGGTTTGCTCTCACTAAATGAGCTGGCTGGGATGTTTGCCTTTGCTTCAGCACCTGACTGTGCTGTTCCAGAGCAATAAATGCAGCTCTTGCATAGTTCAGGAGATCTGAAAATGAGATCAAGTTTAATACATTGCACAACTCCCTTAAAAGGCTCCTACTGGGCTATTTAATATTGGTCTGGAATAGCTACAGTGCAGGGCAGCAAAGCAATCCTTTTTCATTTGTTTTTCTGGATTTGAGCCTTTTGCTGCTTGTGTTTTTGTAGCTATACTCGAGAAAAAACAATCTGGTTTTTCAGTACAACAAAATTCAGATGTGAATGACAGCAGATGAGGAATGTTCCTTGTGGAATGGTGTCCCCCTGACCCCAGGGGTCTTCGTGGGGAAGAGGTAAAGCTCCCATCTGGTTTTCTACTCCAGGAAAAGCAAAGTCTCTGTACCACTAGAGGGTGCATCAGGAGCTAAAAAAGCCAGGATTTTGTTCAGTAGCTGCTCTGTTTTGTAGCTCTGAAATTAATTTAAACAGCCTCAACTATCTGATGTTTCATTCTCAGCATCATTCAGCTCACCTGAACTTGCCCGTGGTGGGTGGCTTTGTCAACAGCAGATAATTTATTTTGGCTCTTCCAATTCCACTTGCTTGTTGTCTGTTGCAGAGCCCCAGGCAATGCAAGATTATTTAAATGTATTGGATACGAGGATTTGCTGTTGTGGCACCAGAGCCTCGGTGTCTCAGCTCCCTTTGCTGGTGGGATGAACAGCCAAGAGTTGAGGGCAGAAGGTGGAGATTGCTGAACTCGATCCAAAATGAAGCAGATTGGGAATTTCAGCTGGGTTAGGGCACTGCCTGTTCTCCTGCTTGTCTCAGCCTAGAAAAGTCCTGGAGCAAAGCTTCCTTTCTGTCTGCACCTCCCTGCCAGATAGATCTTCATCTTTTGCTCTCAGGAATTGTATTTCTTGGAGGGTGGCATGTTTCTATTTATCCAGGGAAAGGTGATTACAGCTTAGAGGACTGAAAGAGAATGGGGATGTTTACATCCAGGAAGAAAGCTTATAAAGCCATTTTGAGCTATATTTGAGATGTAAATTCTTCCAGCCCAATAGATCTAACCTAGCTCCCTGCTATTTTAAACAGCCACATTAAATAATCCTGTTCATAAAACAATCAAAGCCCCACCTGGTTCTCTGCCCTGTGCTCCATCCAAAACACCCAAAGACAGGCTGCAAATTTAACAGGCAGAAGGGTGAAATAATTCTGGTTTGATGCCACCAGACTTCTTGTGCTCGTGGCTCACAGGACAGATTCACCAAAGGCCCTGTTTGTGTCCCTGCACAATCACAGGTGGTGTTTGTGTGCTGGGTGCAGTTCTTTTCCTCTCCAACCTGTTGTGGGAAGGATTGTGCTCTTCTCTGGGTGCTATAAAAGCCATGGGGCAGAAATCCTCTGAAATTCTGACAGCTGCTCTCCCTGAGACCTGGGAGATTTGGAGCACGTGCAGGTGGAAGGACAGAGCTGCAGGGAATGCCTGGGGGATGCTGCAAGTGCTGGGGAGCAGAGGGAGGTGTCCCTGGGACTGCCTAAACCTTCATTTATGGATTTTGTGTCCTTTGTTCAGCCTCAGATGTGATAACACAAATCCTGGGACTGTCTAAACCTTCATTTATGGATTTTGTGTCCTTTGTTCAGCCTCAGATGTGATAACACAAATCCTGGGATTCCCTGTCTCCTGTCCTGAGCCCCAGCACTGACCAGGGCCAGAGCCCAGCAGCTGAACCTCACTATTTTGGCTGATTTGGATATTCCTGTTCCTTGCAGGTGCAGGTGGGAGCTGCACTGTCCAGGTGACCTGGACCAGAGAAAACCCATCCTCCAGGCTGGCAGTGAGAAAAAAAATCACTCAAAACACATATTTTTAACAGATTAGGACCACAAAGAAAAGTGTGAGGGAGGATGGGGCCTTACAGTGCTTCTCCACACCCAAACATCCCATCAGTGGTGTTTCTCTGGATTATTTTTTTCCCATCTGGAAGATTTTACTGCATTCCTCTGCCCTAAGCATGGTCTGTCCCAGTGGGTGTTTGGCTTTCTGTGGGTGCTCAAGTGTAATTTGTGCTGCAGCTCTGTGTGAGTGTTAAAAATGACACAGAAGGGCCTCGCCCTGAGCTCAGGAGCAGGCAGGACCCCCAGCTCCTCCTCTGAAATCTTCCTCTGTTAGAGCCCAAATCCAGCAGTAGATGGCACCAGCAGGATGGAAAAAAAAGGCTTTAAACTCCTGGAATGCCTCAAAATCCCCCAAA
Source organism: Zonotrichia leucophrys gambelii (assembly GCF_028769735.1). Taxonomy (NCBI): domain Eukaryota; kingdom Metazoa; phylum Chordata; class Aves; order Passeriformes; family Passerellidae; genus Zonotrichia; species Zonotrichia leucophrys. Next base: position 2,925,058 of record NC_088183.1, read on the forward strand.
TGTTTCACAAGACACCGACAGCTCAATGAAAAGGTTCCTGGCAGAGGTTACACTCACCCGGAGTGGCCCAGGGTGTCCTTCCCAGGGCTGGGGACACGCTCAGGAAAGCAGGACACAGATAAAACACACACTATTCCAATCTCCATGCACACAGGAGCAGTTCCTAAGGCAAACAGAGGAAGCTGTGGGAATTCCCAACAAATTGGATGCTGCAGGCTTCAGTGGGGTTGTCCTGGGAGGATTCCTGCTGCTGTCTTTCCTAGACAATGCATCCAAGTTGAATTTCTGTCTCAAATGTTGACCAGGACTCATATTTCCTATTTCACACCTATGGCCATAGGGAATATTTTATACAGGTAGAGCTCATAAGATTCTACTGTTTAACTTTTTTGTACTACAGAACTATAGTTTCAGATTTTTTTCAAGAATATGCTATAGAATTGATAAATAATTGTATAAAATATTGAAGAAACTCTTACACAGGTGAGCAAAGCAGGACACTTCACACTGTTTTGGAGTCTTTTCTTTCCTTTTGTTTTGGACACACACAAAGGAAAAAAAGTGATCACCTGGATCCATGTCCTGCACTTCTGAAGTGAAGGGGATGAGGACAAAATAATCAGTTCTTATCCTGTGCTTTCCTAACTAAATCTGACGCTCAGGGCACTCGGAATTGGTGAGAGAAGGAGGCCCAGGGTGAGTGAGGATGCTAAATGCAGGTAAAAAATCAGCCTCCACTTTTAGGCACCCCTGTGGGAGGATCTGCTGAGTGCAGGTTTCTAGCACAGCAAATTGCATTTCTGATCTGCTCCCCAGTTACTCGTGGCTTCCATTTCCAGAGTGTAACACAATGCAGATTTTAGCAGGCAGTGCAGATGGTATTAAAAGATGCTTTTTTAGCCGTAGCTGCCACCAAATGGTCTCTATTTAAACATTTTTATTTTCTTCAGCTCCTATCTGCCACTTCCATGGCCCTGTAAGTTGCTGAAAGAAGTTTTTCTGTGCAGCTCTTTCACCTGATGCTTCCAAACTTGCTCTGGTGTGGGGTGTGATTTCACTTGGCAGCGTGGTCTGAAAGTTCCTTAATAAATTCTATACTCAACAAGGATGGACATCACATTTTTAATTGAAATAGTCATTAAATCACTCAGTGAGCAGCTCTGCAGTGGCTGTGCTCCAGAGATAGTAGGAGGAATATTAATGTGCACAAGAAAAGGGTCTGTTTCTCCAACGATTGTACAGGAGGGGAAGACCTTGTTTTCTGGCTCTCTTTAACAAAGGTGTTTTCAGCGAGAATTGCAAATGAGCCGCTCTTCCATGGAGGCAATTTGCATATCATTAGCCTTCCGGGTTTGTTAATTGTTTTCACCCAGAGGAGGTGGAAGGGTTCAGTCTTTGTTTGGCAATGACAATGCTTTCAGCGAGTGGCACATTTTATTTGCGATAGGTGATACAATTTTTTTTAACATTTTCTGTGAACTGCTACCAATTTTGATGGAGATGATGATGCCCTTTCAAAAGAAAATTGAGACCTTTCCAGTAGCTCGCTCAACATTTAATTTCCTTGCATTTCTTTGGATGTGGCTTTTTCAAATCAAAGAAATATTTTCCTTTTGTGTCTTTCTTCTCTTCCCTCCCACCAATTCCCGGGATAACATTTAGCACCACACCCTGCAATAATGTTTTCATGATCACCTTTGCAAGGCTGTAACTTTGCAAGAATTCAAGAAAAAGTCTGAGAATTCGAAGGGTTTTTAAAAATCTTTGTCGGTGTTTGAAACTCTGATGTCCTCTTTGCATTTTTATCTTTATTGTGCAGGATTGAGGGAACTTTTGCAGCCCAGAGCAAGGCAGAGAGGAAGAAGGGATGCACAGGCTCAGGGTGAGATGGAGATGACCCCAGCAGGTGCAGTTTAACCCTAATCCATTATTTTGTTCCCATGGCTCTGGCTGTGATGGGTCTGGGATGTTTTCCAGGTTTCTTTATGAATTTTGGTCCAGGTGCTCATTTTTGTGGGGCCAATTTGGGTATCTCTAAACACACCTGATGTGTGTCAATACCTGATACACCTGGACCAGCTCAAGTCTGGGGTCTGGGCTTGAAACCACGAGCTGGGAAAGACAGGTAGGGAAATTCAAAGGTGTTCACAGTGAAGTTCAGGGGTGAAAAATAACCCTTTAAAAAACCCTTTAAATTCCTATTGATCCTATCAGTTCTTGTTCCTGTGCTTTCCTAACTAAATATAACTCAGGGCACTCAGGAATGGTGAGAGAAGGAGGCAGAGGGTGAGGGTGCTGCAGGTAAAAAATCAACCTCCAGTTTTAGGCACCTCTTTGTGTGGAGCTGCTTTAAATTCCTTTAAACCCTTTAAATTCCTATTGATGCATGGACAATTCTGATTTTGTTCCTTTTAGTTTGGGGTTTCTCCTCATGCTGACCTAAGGCTCGTGTGTGACTTCAAAATAGACACAGCAAAACCTTTGTTGGTTTTTTGCTCCCTGTTTTCTGTCAGCAACACAACTAATGGTGGATTCATCTTTACCTGACATTGATTAAAATGTTAATTAGCGAGACTTTTACCGGAATGAAGTTGGAACTCATGCCAATTATTTCTGCAGCTGCTCACACCTTTTTGTGTTACTTAGAAATAGTCATGAGTTGTCTGACACCTCTTCTACTTCTGTTGTCTTAAAGATAAAAAATAATATTAAAAACTGCCCTTTTGGATCTTTTGTGTTTATCAAAAGAAGAAAATGACACTTCAATTCTCCTCTCCTCTCTCTCACTGTCAAATCTTCCTCCCATCAACCACCATGGGGAGAAAATTTCATTTATTTTATTTATTTCTTACCTCAAGTGTTGAGTACCTCAAAAGGAAATATTTTATTGCTCTCCAAAGATTGTAAAGCCTGTGACTTTTTTAGAAAGCTGCCAACATTAACATCTGGGAGCTTTTGCCACTGACACCATTTAAGTCTTTACTTCTTTTATTGATCCACTACCAAGTTATTTATTTCCACAGCCACATGTGTATGATTTTGTCACAGTTCCCAATTACATTTTCTGGAGATTATTGCACTGGGCTTCACATTACCTGCTTGGATGAGCTTCATTTTCAGAGCCTACTGATCTGTTGGTGACTGAATATTTGCCATAGATCATATGATTAAATATGGAAAACATCTGGTTGAAGGAGTCTAACAAAAATCTGAACATCTGGAAAATATTGGTAAAGAAGCTAATTCAGTTTGTCAACTTACAAATTGTTCTAGCAGGAAGTATTTAGGGGTGGAAGATAATTGAGATTTCATTCCTCTGGCTGCTTGTCCTTGCCTTTGTTTATTTTGGTACAACTGAAAGGACTATTCTTCCAAATACTCCTTTGGACACAAACTGGGAGGGAGGTACCAGTGGGAGAAAAGGAAAAATAAACTTCGGTTCCTGTTGTCTCTGTTTTAAACATTTTAAAAGACACCAAAATATACTCAGCTTCCCACACCTTTCTGATCCTCTCAGCTGAAGGTTTTGCTGCTGCTCCTCAGCTCCTCCACAATTTGCACTTGGCCAAGGCAGTGATGGTTTTTCTGGGGAAGGTTTTGTAGTGACTCCACCTAACCCTGAAGCTGTGGGGTTATTGAGAGTATCTGCATTTGGCTTCTATAAAACACCCAGAACTCGATCTTCCTCTTCAAAATATTGCCTTGCTCAAAAAATCCAAGGCTGGGAAAAACACTTCTTTCACATAAAAAAGCCTTTTTTTGTGTCAGAGAGAGATTTTCACAAGCCATAATGCACTGAGACCTCAGTCATGGCAGATCTCAGTTATTTTTGCTCTGAGGGCAGGAGACAGCTCTGATTCAGTTTCCCAAATATTAAATCAAAGACAACAAGTATCTTTTAAGAAGTCAAACCAAACCCTTAAGGCTGTTCATGGGAGAAGAGGCACAGAACATGAAGTTATGTTCCTTTATGGACTCAGATATAACCACGACCATCACAGCACTAAAAAATGAATGCATATTCATTCCTAAAAACCTGCCTGTTATTTTCTCCCCATTTCCTATCAGCTTTCTTCATTTTGCAAGGTGGTGATTTGCTCTGCTCAAGTCTGACCACATCTTGCCTAGCTCAGGGCCTCGGTGCAAATGAAGCTTTTGTCACCATGAGTAACACCCCTTAGATGTAAAGAAATTAAACATTAAGAGCTTTGCAGTGTTACTCACACAAAAGAGAAAATATTAATGAATAGGCTCCTTTGAAAACACCCTTCTGCAGTTAAGCCTTTAAAGACAAAGGGTTTCTTTGGAGCTTCTTGTTGAATTATCCACAGTCTATCTGTGAGCCTCCTGGCTCTTCAGCAACAGGGAAAAATTCACATTGAATAAAAAACAATTCCTGCATGACTGCCTGTCCTACCCACTGAAAAAAAACCAGGAGAGACATGAATAAATTAAGATACAAATGAATGTAAATGTCAATGTATAGTACAAACACACAGAAGAATGGAAGAAATAACTCCATTTGTATTTGTTTCCAGCAGCAAACAGCCTGGTGGCCAGATTTGACAGCAGCTAATTGAGCAGTAATTGTTATTAATGTCTCTTGTCTTTGCTGTCCACAGCAATTCTGGCTGTGCAGAGCTTGGGGAAGCAGTGATAATTCTAAGGTTCCTTGAAAGGATTGGAAATGTTCTTTTCCCATATATTGGGAAATATGAACATGTTTGGAATGGGTTAAATGGGTTAATTGTGACCATCAGACCACTGTCTCCTTGGTTTTCCCACTGATCCTCTGGATTGGTGCTGGTTGTGCCCCTTTTTTGAAGCCTTGAGCCCAAGGAAAAAGGGATTAAATCCAAAATGAAATGAAGTTTGAGGGTTGCAGGCCTGGCCACAAGGAGCAGCGGGCCATGGGGGGCTGCTGGTGACACCCCAAAATTCACAGCCATGTTCTCAGGTGTCTCTTCTTGCTCTCAAGAGCTTTAGGAGAGCTGGAAGGGCACTGGGGCAGAGCAGGGTGCTGAGATTTCCCAGGAAAAATGTTCTGCTTCCAGAGAAGCTCCAGGAGCTGCATCTCCTGGGTGCATGTGAAGCAGTTTGTTGCCAACAAAATTTTGAATGGCGCTCCCCATGGTGAAAACATCTCTGTCATATTTTCCCTGTCCTTTATCCTGAACCTCTGTGACAGCTTATTCTTGTAGACTCTTTTGGCCAGCCTGTTTTGCATGAAATCAGGAAAAAACCCAGAATACCTTTCTGCCTTCCAAACTCTTGTTGAAATTGGTTTAATTTTAGCCAAGGGCTGCAAAGGTTTCATGAAAAACGCACAAGCACATGGAGGTTTCTACACGCACAGTGTGACTTTATTAGCTCACCTTCCACATGGAACAGTTTGGAAAGGGTAACAGTCTGAATAATTCCCAAATTCTGAGGGATTAGAGTTAGGACAGTGTGTGGTTCCCAGTAATGACAGAGCTGCATGCTGAGAGGTGATTTCGACCTGCCACTCCTCAAAGGCTGAAGGTATTTAAGGGAGATTTAGTTTATTGTTAATCTTAGGTGTGCACAGGCGTAATTTCCTTTTTTTCTGTGCCAGCTGGGACTTTGCAATCCTCTGGTGCCAACTAACCCAGCCTCTCCTACCTCCAACCTTTTATGGGCTGATGAGGAAATTTGAAATTATGTGTGAAACCAGAGCAAGAATCTGAGGAGAAGGGCCAGATTTGGATTGGATCCTAACTGGGCTTGTTTTTCTGTGCTGGCAGCATTTTCAAAATGCAATCCAGCTTGGGAAGGGCCATAATTGCAGCTGTAAGTCAAGGCAAAGTGACCAACCACATCTGCAGGTAAGAGTGGGATTGAAAAGAACAGGCAGTGTTTGCAAATCTGCTCCCTGCATAATTTTCACTTCTCTGAAAACACAAAGAAAAAAAAAAAAGGAAAAAAAAGGAGGATTAATCCAAAGTGTAAAAGCGAAACCTGAAGGGAACCTCCATGCTCACTTTAAGTCTTGGTCTTCATTAAGTCTCCTAAAAAATTTGGAGAAAAAAAAAATCCACAGCAAAGCCTTTACTTTTATCTTTCAGCCCTTCGTTTCTAAATAAATATGAACCATATCCTTGGTAAACCCAACTAAAGGCTGGAGGCCAATTAAATAAATTTAAATTATATTTCTAAAAGTTTCCTCTATATTTAATGTGAGGTTCAAGATTTTATACATTTTCCAGGTATATCATCATGGCTTCTACAGCTCACATGTGATATAATATATAAGTTTTTCCTTCTATTACTTGAAATGACTTTTCATTTCTTTTGTTTTACTTCCTTTGTTCCCTGTGGATATTATCCACTTGATAGAAATGGGAGAAATTGTTTTGGCTTCCTCCTGCCCTGTGACTCCTAATTATCCAATATTTGTATTTTCCCATTCGTTTCAGGATTGGTTGGGGCATTTTTCCCTCTCTGTATTTTGGATGAGGAAGAAGATTTCTATAAAAATCTGTTCTTTGCCTGGAGCAAAATGGCTCAGATGCATTGCTGGCTGTAGATCTGACAAGGAGAGGTTTTGAACCATCAGCAACTTTCCTAAAGCTGATATTCCCCTCTGCAGCAGGGAAACAATTCACACAGGGATTCAGGTGCTCAGCCAATTCCCAGCAATGACAGCATTTCTCAAAGTTGTTGTTATTTGAAGAGACAACTTAATCATTGCTGCTTTACTGTGCAAAAGCCTGTGATGTAGTTTGGAAATTTCAGCATCTCGTTTTCTCTGCCCCTGGTACTTGCCCACATCAGCTGGTGCCAACAGAGTGAAAAACTCTACAAGTTTTGGGCATCCCGATCAAATCAGAGTCCTTAGTCTGGTTTACTAAGTGTGCCCTTAGTAAGCTCAGAATTATTGACTTGAATTATTAAAGGCAGGTCAGGAGAGACCCAGGGCTGCCCTGGCACAACTTCCAGGAGAGGATTCTCAGTGTTTTCCCCATTACTGATCCCCACACAAAGAAAATGTAGGAAAACCAATCTCCCTTTCCCAGCTCCCAGGTTGTTGTGCTCCTTGGAAAACTGCCTGGAAGTGGATTCACCTCAGTCCTTCCCAGTGTGAGGAGCTGGAACCTGAACCCTGTAAGTCTGATATTTGCTGAAATCACTGCAAAACCTTTCCTCCATCCCAGCTCAGGACTCCCTTCCCATCACAAGGGCATTATTTGTCCTCCCTGGTGCTCTGAGCTGTTCAGAGACAATTCTGGGATTCTGAAATGCCAATCCGAAGTCTCTGTGTACAAATGCTTTCTGAAGAAGTGTTTCCCTTTCCAGACATGACAGATTTTTACAATAATCCTCAGATGAGGTGTTTCCCTGCCAAGCAGCTCCCTGGGATGTTGGATGCTGTGGGAAGCAGCTCCCTGAGCCCTCCTGACTCAAATCAGGAGCCACAAGGGTGACGGGGCTCATGGAAGGCTCATTCCAAAGGGTTCTTTGGTTTTTCATCATTTCCCAGCTTGGAAAGTTCACAGATTTTGGAATTCAGGTAGTTTTCCTCACTCCCAGTGTATTCTCCTTCCCCTTACAGCCACAGTGGAGTATCTGCACTATGGATTTGTTATTTTCCTTGCTAATTTTCCCTGCAGATGGCACAAGAATATGGCAGCCAGTGGTCTGGAGTTTAATGTGAAAGGGTTTTTTTCCTCCTGAGAAGATCTGGGTGTCAACCAGCAGCAGTGTGGGTCTGTTTTCCACCAGAACTCCACAGAAAGAACCAACCAGGACAAAAATTTCTGTCTGCTCAGCCTGTTCTGAAAGCCCTATAAAATTAAAATGCAGACAGGAGCTAGAAATAAACATTTATGTACCATTTATGTACCTTGCCAGTCCCACTGGACTCCAGTCTACCATAAACAATGACTGCAGCTATAAAAAAGCAAAGCCCTGAATTATCAGCTGATCCTCCCAGGGAGGCTCTATCTGCCTGGCTGATTTGAATTTCAATGCTATTGTTTTGCGTGTGTTGAACTACAAAGAGAAGAAAAGCTTTTTGTTATTCCTCTTCATCAACTGATCTAATGCAAGAGGAAAATTACTGGTAATTATTTTTGCAGCAATTATGCTGGCCCAAACACCAGAAGTGCAAGCACATTCCTTGTTATTTATTACAGAAAGATCTCAAACCACAGGCTGTTTAGAATGCACAGCGTTTCAATTCATGACCTTTGATGAAACTTATTTTAATATAGCTTTGTTTTCCTTATTAAATGACAAGAAAGATTAATTACAACAGATCTGGTGGTGCTTTAATGTTGCTGAGTGTATTCCAGTTGTTAACTTTCTTTCTCTGGATGTGAACAGCACAGCTGCTCTAGAGGGGTTTTCTCAACTAATTCCAAATCTGTAAAACCTGAACTTTTATCAGATTTTATGCCTGGACCTGAAAACAATTAATTTTTTTCCTAATAGTTGGGTTTATCTCAATCTGCAAGGAGCCAGTTGTCTTTTTACAAATCTGCACCTGACGCATGTTGCTGTACACGAAATTTAATAAAGTTTTGTGATGAGAGGGGAGATATCTCTGCTGCTCTAAGGATGCCACTGTGGGACTTGTTCTGTAGTTTGGGTCACGAGTTTCTGGGTTCTGCTCCCTGTCATGCTGGGGATGAGCTGCATCTCCTGCCCTGCTCATTCCAGCTGGAAAACTCATTCCCCACCAGAGCTGGTTGGAGTGCTTGAAAAATATGTAGGGATTTGTATTAGGATGTTCAAGAAATTATTTTTCCTTTCTTTGGTTTTTTTTTCCTGCTGTCTTTCCCTCAGTGTTACCCCAAACAGATTTTCCTCAGAAAAGGAAAATGGTAAAAAAACTTCAGGTTTTTTTTTTTTTTTTACCTGTGCAGGATTGAGTTGGATTTAAATGAACTTTGTGGGTCCCTTCCCGCTCAGGAGATTTTGTGATTCCCTCAGTCCCTGCTCTTGCCAAAGCAGCCTTTTATCCTGAAGAAAATCATCCATCCTGAATTCAATCAGGTTTTAAATATATCAGAGCAGGCTGGGAGAAAAGTTCATCCAGGTTTATGATGCAGCTTCTGGAGGTGAATTCACTTTTCACTAATAAATGTTCATTTCTGGCAGCTACAGCTCCCCACAAGGGATTAGTGGGGATTAGATTCTGCATTAATGTTTGGATATTGATATTTGTAGAATAAACATTTGCCTCCTGTTTATAACATTTATTTGTAACCCACAATTTCTGCAATATCTGAAACAGAACAGACTCTTTCCAGATGGTCTTTTTGAATACTAAACTTCCAAATGGAGTCAGGGGTGTGGTTCTGTCTTCCACATGGATTTAAAATTTTGGTGAAACTTCAGGAAATGCCTTACAATTCCTGTGTGTCTGTAACAGCATTAATGGCACCTGAAGTGTGTATTTTAAATGACTTTTCTTCTCACTGGTGATGTTTAGGATGTGCAGTTCTACCCCACTCCAAGGTCACATCCCCCAGACACATTGATTTCTGAATGTTCTGCTTAGTGATGGGTTTGAAAAACAAAACGAAGCAAAACAAAGCAGAATAAAAACTTTCAATATTCATTTTCTAGCCATTGATTTACTCTAAACCAGTGCTTATTTTGGACCTGTGCATTTTTGATCAGCAAATAAATGCCAGTGTCAGCCTCCCCTGGTATTTCACATCTCCCCAGGCACAGCTCCCATTTGTTGCCATCCCCAAGCTCTTTTCCTGAGCAGGTCCCAGTAACTTTTCCAGGTTTGTTTGGAGCTTTTTTGATGTGCCCCAGGAGAGAGCAGGATGAGACAACGCCATTGAAGCCGGTGGCTGCAGCAGAGGCTTTGAATAAAGGTGAAAGGCTCATTTCACTGACTTCATCACCAAGCCTATACAAATTAAATTTCTCCATTACTCACAGGATGACTTGCAATTATGTTGATTAATCATATGTTACTGAGAAAATGGAAACTCATTTATAACAGGCATTATTAGTCTATTGTGTCATTTTTGGTTTCTTAGAGCCCTGTTCCAGGGACAATTCCTCTCTCAATGAGCTGGTTAATTCTATTTCGCTTCCATCTTGTTTATAATTAATTTTTAAAAAGCTGTTTACATGAAACACAATTAATTCAACACAGTTCTTTAAAGAAAGGGAATATGTAAACTCATTTAGAAGTGTAATATTTCAATGCTGATACTCAAAATAGAGATGTTTCCCAGAGTAATATAAATATGTGAATGTTATTTGACCTTTGGTTTGTTAGCAGCAAGTGACATGCACATTTAATTTTGAAAAGTATATTGACCCTTGAACAATCTTCTAAATAAAAATGAGGCTAATAATGAAGAGAATTTTATGGGATGCTATTTATTTAGCTAGCAAAGAGGTTTGTTTATGTAGGAAAAGGCACCATTGGCCTCTGAATCTTGGGAAACAGGGAAGTCTTGGACACTGACCCCCAAAAAATATTTATGGCATCACTTTGGCTGCAGATTTTGTGGGGTCAGGGTGTTTTTGTGGTCAGAAAACCAGAAGTCTGCAGGATTATTTCACTGGCAGGATTCCATAGTAGTGTCCTGCTATGAATTGAGCATTGCTGGCTCTGCAGCAGCCTGAAAAAAAACCCAATATTGCTCATTCAGAGCAAAAAGGATGGATTGAGTCAACACACATCAGTACATGGGCAAACTTGCTGGAAGGTTTGATGAGTTTTTTCGTTGAGATTTGCTTGATGTTCTCTCTCATTCTCTTTTCATGGTCCTTGTTCCCTTGTGCCTCCCCTCTGCAGGCAGAGCCTGTCCTGTCCCCATGGTGTGACAACCCCAGAGAGCCCCCAGAGCTGTCCTGGCTTTTGCTGGGAGCCAGGAGGGAGCCCCTGGAGAAGGAATTCCTGGCTGGCATTTCCCAGCTCCCTCTGGAATGCCAGGGCTGGTGATGGGACCTTTGGGCTTGGCAGAAGCTGAATCTGGCACCACTTCAGCAGGCACAAACATCCCTAAAACACAGAGGCTGGAAGGGGCTTTGTTCCACAATTGATCTGTCCAAGGCAGTCACAGACAGTGATTCTGTGTTACTTTTAATTAGTATATTCCTACAGGATTTTAATAAACTATTTACCAATGGATTGCTGTCACAGGGCATTATCAGTTCTTTAAGCTTCTGCTGCAGAGAAGGTCAAATGTGAAAAGCTCATTCTAAGACTGAAATGAAACATGCCAAGAGTAAAGCTTTATGGCATGATTAACATTTTCCTATTCAGCCTTGCTGAGAGATTGCTGTTCCATCCCTTTATTAATGTGTAAGTTCTCTTTTGCAACCGAGTGATGCAGCTTTTGTAATTTGGATAATAAAGAGACTTGTTGTTGTTGTTGTTGTTTAATAAAAAGGATGGTAATTTATTGACACTTGGCTCACACAATGCAGTGTAATGAAACCCAACAAACTAATTTCAGTCCTCCCCGAGCACTCCATGCTAATTAAAAGCAACAATCAATATGGGTGAGGCCTTGTCAACCATGGCATTAAAAGGCTGAGCTGTGGCCAAAGGGCTGATGACAGTTTGCAAGGATGAGGCAGATGGGTGGGAGGTGGAAAAGAAACCAAGAATTGCACAGGAGGCAGAAGCTGCAGCTTTTGCTAATGGGATTTTTACACTTTGAGTATTTTATGGATTTTCTTCTTAACTTTCAATGCTTCATTCGACAATCCTTTAATGAAATTTGCTTCTGTATTTGCTGATTATTAGGGTTCTGATTTAAGAAGAAACTTTCTAAGTCAAGGCATTAAAACTTTTCTAGTGGCTCACATGAAAAGGAGTTTTCCTGATTGCAAACCCCCCTGTGACTCTTGTTTCCTCTGAAGCTGGAGGTAAAATCCCATTGCTGCTGCTGGGAACTGATTTTCCTGTCTCAGATATCTCACAATAAACTTGTAGAAGGCTCTGTACAGAATTTAGGTTGGTGTGAAGATCAGTTCCCTGCTCGCCATCCCAGAATCCTGCTCAGGAATTTGAGCAGCCAAATTTCCCCTTTTCTCCTGTCTTCTAAAATCAAAATGACTCAGTTTATCTCCAGTTCCACAGATCACAGTAAAAATGATGAGCACAATAAAGACCTTTCAAAACAGCAGAGATTGTGAACACTTTGGGCATTTTTTATGTGAATTTTTTATGTGAGTTTTATTTCCCAGTTTTAGATAGAAATTTATTTATGTGAATGTTCCTTGCAGCCCTCAGAGGCAGGCAGATCACTTATTGAAATAGAGCAGCTGCAGTGCAACACAAACAAGCGACTGTAATTCAGGTATTGCCAAAATCCCCCTTGCTGAATGATTTCTCAACTCTCCTCCATTTAGTTACCCTTTGGGAGCTGGCTGGACTTTACAGTTTATTCCGTGAAATTCGGCTTGCAAGCTCATAGAGGCTGTTTCAGATGAGGGTGAAATAAATCCTGACAAGAGGAGGCTCCTCAGGAGAGTGTTTGACAGCCATCAGTCTGTGGGGAGACAAAATCTGGGGGATTTCAGCTTCAGCAACTCACCTGAATGGAATTTTGATAACTAAGGGGCAGTGTTGGGGTGTCCTTTTTGGAGCTGCTGAGTTCTATGGGGATTGAATTCTGCAGATTCCCATTTTGCGTCTCTGAGGGTTTAGGTGTGTGCACAAACCCAAGGAAGGAGGAACAGCAGGATGGAAAGCCCAGATGTGTGAGTGGCTCTTTGGGAAGACACCCCTGTGGCTTTTCTGAAGTTACATCAGAAAAAAACCAGATCCTGCCTGACCAGTTTTGGAGAGGAGATGAAATTCCCATCCATCCTCCCTCAAACCAAGGCTCCAAATCACACCAGGCTGGGGGAGCCTTTGGGGAGACAAAGAGCACAAAAAGGGGAGCAGCTGGTGGTCTCAGAGGATGCTCAGAGGGCTGAGCCTGACCCCAAACTGGCCTTGAGCAGCTGCACCCCAACATCTGGGCCTTCCCCATGGCTGGAAATGAGTCCCTGCTCAGCAAAGGCAGAGAATCCCTGCCTGAATCCCCCAGGGGATGGAGAGCTGCCTTGCACAACCCACGGCTGGAAATAAAAGGCTGTTGGGACAATTTCATTTCTGTTTATAAATCACAAGCTGGAGCCTCAGAGGGAATAAACACAGATGTGTTTGTTGGGGTCAGTGCAGTCAGACCAAGCAGGGATGTTGTTGAGAACCCAACTAATTTTTAGCATTTTTCTGCCCTTCACCAAGACAAAATTCCACTTCTCCACCTAGAGATGTGCCTTCATCTTCCAGTTGGGAAATTTTCCACCATCCTACACAATGGAAAAATAGAAAAGGGTGTTGAATTTGCCCCTGAGCCAGTGGGATCCTCAGTGTTTCAATAATCACTACAGAAAGAGTGGCATTACCACCCCCATGATTTGCAATCCAAGTAATTCCTCCTGCTCCATTTGCAGATGGCCCTGGTTAATGGAATAAATGCAATTCCACTTAGGCACAGAAAGAAGGAAATAGGTAAATTGTTTCTGGAGGAGCTGACCTCTGGCACACACATTTCCCTCACAGCAAAACGTTTGCTTGGAACATAAACTTTATGGTTCAGTGGCATCCAAACAAACTCATGTTTCCTCTTGCTGTGTGTCAGTTAAAAGAGAAGTTACACTTGAAGGGGTTTTAATAGACTGGAGAAGTCATAATTTCAAATATTTGCTTTCAATGCCTGGAACTGTGTGATCAGAATGACATTTCTACAAAATTCCAGAAGAAATCACTACCAAAGGTGGGACCTCTGCAGAATTTCTTTCTCCTGAGAGTTCTCATGAATCTGGATGCATTTTGATAATAAAATCTAACCTTCACAAGCACAACTTCCTTCCTTAATATCAGTTAGTTTATCCATGAAAATGCCAGTGATAAAAACCAGCTTCTAAAATGAAATTTATTTCTCTGATGGTTATTGCATGAATTATAAATACTCTGTGTGCTGGGAAGAGGAAATGAGGCTGAACAGCACAATTTGAAGCCTCCAGTCCTGCTGCTCATTACAGTCATTTCATAGCTGCGTTTAAAACAAATTTTTCTGCATCTGAGAATGTTTCAAAGATGGTTTTGGTTGCCATTGGACTGCACAAAGAGTAAATTCTCTACTTTTGTTAAGGGACTGTGCATTCTAATAAAGGGCAGACTCTAGAACTGAGTAAATATTTATGTGCAAAGTGTCGTTCCAACTTTTTATAGACAGATAAAAAAATTCCTCTGGAATATGAATTTACCAAAGATTTTACCTTTTTTCCTTACATTTTCTAGCTCTGAAGGACTCCAATAATCATAAAATGCCTCAACAATTTCACACTAGGTAACAGAGCAATTTCTCCTGACCTTTTTGGGTGCTGATTTTGGCTTTACCCTCTGTAGAGCAGCACTTCCAAGCACAGAGGTTGTGTGCAGGTTCTCATTTTGTGTCTCCTGTGTCTCTTCCCAAATCCCAAACAGCTTCCCAAAGCTGCCAAATCTCCTGGGATGTCAAGGCAGGGTCACCTGAGTGAGCTCTGAGGGGATAAAAGAGGAATACAGAGCAATGTTGGAGAGCAATCATGGAGAGGGAAGAAAAATCCTTATTTTTAATGCCCAAACCCGGTGAATCCATGAATTATTCACACCACAGATAACTCCTGCTAATGATTAATTCTGTTTCACACCAGGGCTGGCGTTCACTCCTCTCTGCCTCTGCCTTGGTTGTGCTGCTGTTAAATCTTGAGGCAAATTGGAAAATCAGTTTTTGCTCCTCGGATAAACTCACCTCACCCTGAGGATTTCAACAAACACAGATTCTGGTTGGTTGGTGAGTGCTCCAGGGGGTTTTATCTCACTCTGACAAATCACCCCCTTCCTGCCATCAGTTCTGCATAAATGATCATCAAATCCTGATAGAAATGAAGCTGCTCTTGTCCGTCAGCCTTTTGGCAGCTTCTGGATGGAGCCTTGAGCAGTGAGATGAGGGCAATCCAGGAGCTGTTTCTCATTTCTGTGTTTGACTGATCAAACATTAGATCAAAAATTGTTTCATGGCAGAATTGTGGGAATGTCATCTAAAGGCAAAATAATATTATTTCCTTTTTTTTTTTTTAAATCACAAACTTTTACACTGGAAATAATTTGCTTAAATTCTCAAAATTCTTCTAAGGAGAAACCCCATTTCACCTCATAAATGGCTTGAAACCAGCCCAGTCTGCAAGACTAGTGTTGTTTAATATTGATGATTATTATGTTGATACTTAATTGCACACAAAACATTTAAATCTTTGTAAATTCCTTCCCAAAAGAGCACAGATTATTCAGATGGATGGGTAAGAGAGTATCTCAAGCAGATCACAGCTCAGTGTGATCCCCACCTCTTGTCCCTTTTAATATCAGTATCACTCTGTTGTTTTCTGTGGAGTTGTTCCAGGGTTAATCCAAAACAAATAGCTTTACCCACTGTTGTTACACTGATTTTAAATGAATGGGCAGTTCTTCTCAAAGTAGCAAGGTCTGTGCTGAATATTCAACCTCTCCTTCAATAATTCAGCTTCTCCTTCAATAATTCTCTTTCTAAATATTCAGCCTCTCACTTTTGATCCCAGCGACTTGACTGGTATTAAATTGGATCTCAAAGTGTTTGAAAATGGTGTCAAATGCATCCCCCTTGACTTGGCTTAGGAGCACTGAGCTAAACCTCAAAAATCTTCACCCAAGACAAGATTTGGCTCCCAGTGCTGGTGTTACATCACCTGTTTCTAATCTTTGATTAAAATGGTTCAGTTTGATTATTTCCAGTGACAAACACCATACCCAGTAGGAATGCCCAGTGAGGAATTCCTACAGTTTTTCATGTATTCAAATACTAAACTTTAAACATTATCTTTACTGGCCTTGTCTTTAACAAAACTCTAACTTTTTAGCTGCGTAAGGAGAAAATCAGGGTGTAATGGATTAAACACTTGGCAAAAAATGGTGGTGTTAAATATAGCAAAGCAGATTTTTTTTTTTTTATCAGGGTGTCAGCAACGAGCCTGGAGCCTACAGGGCTAAATCCTGTCTGCACCCAGGCTGCTCTGAACACTCCTTGCCTTTCATCCTCTGCTGGGTATGAAATCAGCAGCAGCCCCACAGATTTCCCAGCTGGTTGCATTACAAGATTGCCAAATTGCATAAATGCTCTTGCTTTCACTTGTCAGAAATATAATCCCAAAAGAAGCTGAGATCTGAGAGAACTCAGAGGTGAGTGGTTTTTCTGGTTTGCTTGACAAGAATTATCCTTTTTTTTCCTGTGATTATTGACCAGTCAGTATGTCTCTCTTTACATTTTTTTATTTAAATACTTCAGCAGATAAAAATGCATCTCAACACACACAGAGTGTAAAGAAAAGCAAAAGTGTTTTTTATGTGGTGTTTCCCATAAAGGCAGGGACAGATGGGTGAATTTTCATGGACAGATCAGTTTGTTCAGGAGGAAATTCTCCCCACTTTAACCACCAGGGAATTTGGGTGTCACAGGCATGGACAGCACAGGGAGGGGAGAGATGCAACAGGAAAAATTGAGATTATGCACAGAGAAACAGCTGCTGGTGTTAGCACATTACACTGAAATATTTAAGAAGAAGCAGCAAGAACTGGGTATTTAAAGAGGAGCTGCTGTACCTGTTGGATCTAATAAAATCTGTTTCTCCCTGAAATCACACCTCTCTTTTATCCTTACATTTTTATGCCTTCATCAACACAACTGCAGCTTGCATATGAATGGGATCATAAAAATATATGGGCTTAATCCACATCTTAAAAATCAATTCTGTTCTTAAGCAGTGTTCTTCAGCCCTTCATTAAAGCCTCTGTCACCACCACAAGTTTGAATCACCTGCTGGGGCTTCTGTAATGTGTGTGCAGTTGATAACAGAGTGATTAATTTCACACTCAGAATATAATCTCCTTAATTTCCCAGATATTTAGTCAGTGCTTGGGGGATTTTGGAAATTTCAGCAAAATTTCCCTTCCTTTCCTGTCAGTGAAGTCTTTCTTGTACCAGGGTGTGAAATGCTCTATTTTAGCTTCTCATTCACTCAGATCTTCACCCAGTGATTTATTCCCCATGAGAACAAACAAGAGTGGACCAGAATTAATTTGCTGGGCTACCCTGGTTCCACAGAGGATTAAAGCTGAAATTTTAGATGTTGTTGGTTCATTTTCCCTGCTGAGCAGATCCTGCCCCACTGGGGATCCCCAGCTCTCTTGGATGGGTGCAGTGCCAGGAGCTCAGCCTGTCAAAGTCTGCTGGGAGCTGGGATGGGAAGGGATCCAGGAGCTTTCCATGGTTTTGGCTGGAAGAGTTAATTTTCATCCCCATTCTCTCCTCTGTCTCACCAGGGACACTGAGCCAGGGCTTGGGCTCCCACCTGCCACAGTTTGATTTATTCTGATTTATTCTGCCTGGCTGTGGCTGTCAGCCCAAGGATATTCTCCTTTAGTGTACTTTTCCATGAAAATTTTAAATGGGATTTGTCATGTAGAAGCACAAGTAAAACATAATTTCTGATATAAAGAGGTTTTCCATTGGTTTTCCTTCCTTTGCTACCACTCAACTTCCTCACCTTGCAGTCAGCAATAACCCGGTGAGAGCTGGGAATTCACATCAAACCAGTTTACATCCAGCTGTGTTTTGCATTCCCAAAAGTATCAAATTTCACTTTCAGTTCAGGTTTCCTGTTATTTGTCCCTCTAGCAGCTGAACTGTCCCTCGGGAATGGTGTCCCAAGGACGATGCTGCTGCCTGGGGCTCTGCTGCCATCTAGCCAGCTTCCATCCCAGCTCCCAGCTTCCATCCCAGCTCCCAGCTTCCATCCCAGCTCCCAGCTTCCATCCCAGATCCCAGCTCCACCTCAGCTTCCATCCCAGCTCCCAGCTTCCATCCCAGCTCCCAGCTTCCATCCCAGTTCCCAGCCCCATCCCAATTCCCAGCTCCATCTCAACTCCATCCCAGTTCCCAATTTCCATCCCAGTTCCCAGTTTTCATCTCAATTCCCATCTCCATCCCAGTTCCCAGCTCCATCCCAATTTCCAGTTTCCATCCCAATTCCCAGTTGCCATCCCAATCCCCAATTTCCATCCCAATGCCCATCTCCATCCCAATTCCCATCTCCATCCCAATTCCCAATTTCCATCCCAGTTCTCAGCTCCATCCCAATTCCCAATTTCCATCCCAGTTCCCAATTTCCATCCCAGTTCCCAGCTCCATCCCAATTCCCATTTTCCACCCAAATTCCCAATTTCCATCCCAATTCCCAATTTCCATCCCAGTTCCCAGCCCCACCCCAATTCCCATCTCCACCCCAATTCCCATCTCCATCCCAATTCCCATCTCCATCCCAATTCCCATCTCAATCCCAATTCCCAATTTCCATCCCAATTCCCAGTTTCCACCCCAATTCCCATCCCCATCCCTCCCTGGGGACACAGGTGGCTGCCCCAGGGTGGCACTGGTGACGGTGACACACCAGGATTGTTCTTTGTCCCTGCCCAGAGGGGGTGGCAGCGCTTTTTGGGCTGCTCAGCTCTCAGCAGGGAGAGCGAGCTGTGCTCAGCACTTGTTCCATTTCCAAATGTGTTTTTCAAACCCCAACACCTCAGAGCTGGCAGCAATCTGGGTTCTTTTCACCTGAACGTCGACAGTTTATCAGCACTTAGAGGAAAACCACTCAATCTGCTGGCTGAGAAGGCATTCAAAAATCACAGCAACACTCTAAAATCCCAAACACACCAACCCCAAACAACAGCAAAAACCCTTTTAAGGAGACTGCAGGTGCAAAGTTCCTTTGTAGAGCTGCTGCTCCCTTCTCACAGAGCAGATCCTCAAGCAGCAGGTCCCAAAGTGTTCTGTCAGAAGGACAGCAATAGAGAGCTGAAGAGAAAAATACACCCATTGAAAGCAAACCAGAAAATGACTGAGCAAAGAATATCCATGGAAATATATAATAGAAAATGACTGAGGAAAGAATATCCATGGAAATATATAATAGAAAGCAATCATGCATCTGTGGATGCTTTTAAAGCAAGCACTCATGTTAAAGGTTTATTTAAAAGTCCTCTCAGCTCTCCAGGAGTGTGTTCATTCCCTATTCCACATCTTTAGCAGAACAGACAGTGGGGAAAGGAGTGGAAGATGTTGTTGTGTCTGGAAAAGTCCCCCAGTTTGGCTGCAGCAATCTCTGCCAAGCACGTGGGATTAAAGAAAGCTTCAAATCCAGCAGCAGCTCTTTTATATCCTTCTCCCTCCCTTCCCTTTAGGTGCAGTGTCGCAGACATCTTTTCATGGAAATCCTTTCCTTAGGACTTTTTCCTCCTGAGAAGCTGAGAGGCCTCAGGAACAAAATGTAAACATTGATTATCTGCTGCTGTGGAATGCAACAGGTGCATCTGGGATTGGTCCATGTTGGATGTTTGTAATTAATGGGCAATCACAGCCCAGCTCGGACTCTCTCTCCGAGACAGAGCCTTTGTTATTCATTCCTTTCTATTCTTAGCTTAGCTGGCCTTCTCAGATGAAACTTCTTCTTCTATTCTTTTTAGTATAGTTTTAATGTAATATATATCATAAAATAATAAATGAAGCCTTCTGAACATGGAGTCAGCATTCTTGTCTCTTCCCTCACCTGAAAACCCCTGTGAACACCATCACAGTGCAGTGGTGGGGTTTGCATCCCATGGGATCTCCAGCCCTGGGTTTGCATCCCATGGGATTGATTCCTCAGTGGGAGCTCAGAATAATCTCTTCAAAGCCTCCTTGCTGTGCTCTGGGTGATGCTGGGCCCTGGCACCAGCCAGAGCAGAGAGGGGACAGATCCTGGCTCTGATCCTGAGAGCACCAAGGTCTCTGCTGACTCCCACATCTGCATTCAGCGATTCTTGTTTAGCAAAGCCGCCTGAAGTTTAATCTGGCTTTAAGAAGTGATGCCGCTCTTCACTCTGTCCTTTTGTACCATCTCTCTTCTTTCTCTGTTTTCTCTTCTGCTTCTCAGCACGTTCTCACCAAATACCTCAAGCTCCCACAGTGTGGCAAAGGAAAATAAACAACAAAACCTCTGCCACGGCGATTCTCTGTATTCAATTTCCCCCCATGAAACTGCCACCCTTTAATGGAGCAGAATTTCGAACGGAGCAGAACATTCCCGTGCATCCGAGGCGGATCTGGGGGAAGAAAACACCTGGATTTCCACTAGAGGGTGACGTTGTAAAGCTCAAATGGGATGAGAGAATCGCCGGGGCAGGCAGAGAGGCCGGGACAGGGTGGGGATGGGGGAAATGCGGCTGCTTTGGGGGTTCAGAGCCTTCCTCATTCCCCTCCCAGCACCCTCATAGGGAAACAGAGGGGCACTGCAAAATTACAGGCTGTTCTCATCTTCCAGCTTGGTGAATCAGAAGATAAATGGGAAAAATAATTCTGTGTTAATAATTTCCTTTAAAATCTAGTTTATTAGGGGAAAAGCAATTTATCCCATCAGAATTTGTTAGCTGTTGTCCTGACCTTATAAATAATTTGGGGTTTGGACAGCTTTGCTGTCTGCTTTAATTTGGAGGATTTAGGACTTTTCATCCTTTAGAATAATTTGAACAGCAGCAACGCTTAAACACTAGGAGAAAGAGACAGCAATAAATATTTAATTATTACTTAGATGAAGCTGAAACTACAACAAAACCACCTCGTTTTTATCAGAATCATTACAAGGAGTTTGCATGAAAATTTGTCTTTCATATAAATGAAAGCAAGATTTAGAAAGTTTAAGCTTGAGCTGACAGTTGTGTTTTTGTACACAGCCTTTGCAAAAAGAAACTTCATGAAAATTTAATGAAGGTCTCACACTTTGTTTCACACTTAGGATGAAAACACAAAACATTATCATTTTACATAAATTCTTCATTTTGTTAAAATATAATTCATTCTTCTACACATTGCCACGAGATCTGATAGCACAAACCCTTTTTCCACTCGCTTTTCTGCCACTGCATTATGCATTTCTGAATTTCCACTGTGTACAGGATCTGCTGTTGTAGTTACTCTTGAAAAGAAACACAGCAAAAAAATTATTTGTAACAAATACACATCCAAGGGGCTACACTCTATAAACACCAGGAATCACAAACTTCAGCTGAGTCTGCAGCTATTTCCTACAGTGGCTCATTGTCAGCAGAGGAAAATTCTAAAAGTTACTCAGACACTGTGCTAAGAAAGAGAGAAAAATTCTAAAAGTTAGATACTGAGACGCTGTGCCAAGAAAAGCCCTTTTGTCTTGCTTGCCATTTTAAGAAAAATCATTTTCTCTTAAAATTTTGAGCTTCACAAATTATAGACTCCCATGTTTCTCTGTTGAGATATCCTAACAATTGCACAGGAAAATTTGGTCCAGTCTTTCTGTGGGGAGAGCCTTTTTCAATGTCACAGCAATGAAATCAGGCAGAACAGGGCAGATATTCTAAGAATCAGGGAGGTGTCTCTTTCTCACCTTGCAAATTCTCAGTTCTTTCTCCCTTGCTTTGGGTGTAGAAGTCAGTGTGAGGGTGGAGGGAGGAGTAATTACAAGTTTGGTTTCAGCTCCTTGTTTCCCTCACAGCAGCTCCAGGCACAGCATGGAGATACCTGGGGGGACAGATTGGAGCTGAAATTGTTCTTTTTCCAACCATAATGTTCCTTCTGACGCTCCCTGGTTTCTAACAACGGGGCTGTGTTGAAGGTGAAGTAGACACATCTCTGCTAGAAGTGTGTTTGTGTGGGGTGTGCCCACACAGGAAATATCACAGGATCCCAGAATATTTTGAGTTGGAAGTGACCTCCAAGATCATCTCATTCCAGCCCTGCCATGGCAGGGACACTTTCCACTGTCCCAGGCTGCTCCAAACCCCATCCAGCCTGGCCTTGGGCACTGCCAGGGATCCAGGGACAGCCACAGCTGCTCTGGGGAACAATTCCTTCCTAATATCCAATCTAACCCTCCTCTGTGTCAGTTTGAAGCCATTCCCTCTATTCCTGTCACTATAACTCTCATAAATTCTCTCTCCCCTCTTGTCACTCTGGCCATGGCTAATCCCCCCACTCAGCCTCTGATGTCTTGGTGCAAATAAATACAAAGAAGCCTCTCCATCCACCCTCCATGTCCTGGAAACTCAGCTTCCTGTGCTCCAAGGCAGCTCCCAGCCCTGCAGGAGGATCAGGATCTCAGGGAGACCATTGGAGAATTCACCTACCAAACCCCCTCCCTTTAAATCCTCCTTGCCTTCTCAGAGCTGTCCAGCACCCTGGTTGTGTGCCAGACACATCTCAGACATCTCCTCACTCATCATTGCCTACAGTTATTTTCTCTTTAAAATCTGTTCTGGTCTGAAATGGATTCCAGATAATTTTTGACACAAGAGACAAATGTCATCCTGCTTCTAGAGCGTCTCCTTTGAACCTTCCCCTCCACAAATGAGTGACCAGACCTTGCTGCTGCCATCTCCTTCTTTCTTCTCATTTTTCTTTCTTCCTTACAAATCTCCTCATCCCCAACTCTGCCACCTCCCTGACAGTCAAAACCAGAGGATAATTAAATATTCCACCCTCAGCTCTCAGGAGTCTGAGGCCTCATCAGCACCTGGGACTGGTTTGAAGAGAAAAAGAGGAAGGATGGAACAGAGCTGAGGTGGCGCAGGAATTGCTCCCACGTTCTGCTGCTTTGCCCATTTAACTTTTCATCTCTGGCTATTCTGTCAGCACCAGAGGATGGCTTTTAATTGCTTTCTCAAACATATATGGCAACACCATAGCAACTTCTCCTCAATGCAGCAAATCAGTTTCTTCAATAATTATTACCCTAATTAACTCTCAAACATTAGCAATGCTCAATCTGCTGATTAAATCTCAATTGAATTTTGTTACTCACCAGAATTAGACTGGTGAAGGCAGCCTCTAAATTAAGATCTATTTAATTGTTCTTCCCTGAGTGCTCCTGCAGAGAAATGTATATGTTTGTATTTCCAGGCATTTATGAGCTCACACCAGTGCTCTGCCACACAATCCCTTACATCAGGAGCTCACAGGATGAAGCATGAAGACAGCACTGACAGTGAAATGCTCTAAAATCCCAGTCATTTGCATAAATCTCTCTTCTTTTTTCCTCCTATTTTTTTCAGGCAGCTCTTCCATCAGATTGCAGCAACATAATTCATTTCTCTGCTTTCCATGTTGTCCCCTATGTTTGACTTCTCTGTGTTAATAATCCACAAGATGTGGTGTTTATACCTCCTGCACTCTTTGCAGGAGGGACGGCCTTTATTTTTCCTTTTTGTTCCAAGATTTTACAAGCTGAGAGCACTGCAGTGGGTCTGCTGGTTAAAATGAGATGGGGATTCATTCACCTGAGCTTTTCTGCTGTTTGACACCCAAAAGAACAGGACATGGCCAAATATTTGAGCAAGGAACCACCTGGGAATTTTAGCTACCATAGATTTAGATCTCGTGGATGAGCCAAAAATTTAAAATAATATTTCATTATTGTTATTTTATTGTTATTACTATTATTTTGTCAATAATATTTAAATTCCCCATTAAGGCAATATAATTTCCAGCTGCTCTTGAAAGAAATATTTTCCTCTAAGACATCCCATCCTACATGCACACTTCCACCTTTTCTTTTGCACTGGTAAAGGGACATAAATTGAGGACATTAATAAGAGCAGGACACTGGACATTCTCTTTGAAGAGGAGGAGAATTTCTCCTGCTTTTACTCTGTGAAGGAGCTCACCAAGAGCATCCATGGTTCCAGGCTGGGACCTCAGAGCTGAGGACAGAGAGAGGATTGGACACACAGAAAAACCTCTTAAACTGGTCCAGCTGTGACATCCTTGGCCCCACCATCACCAGCATTGACAGAACTTCCAAAAAAAAAAGCAGTTTATAGATGGAAGAGATCATGGTCCATAATTATTGTCCTATGGCGCCACTAGAACACAAGGAACCTGTATTTTTTCCCCACTAGAAACTTGCAGGCTTCCTTTAATATCTGGGGTTCTTTGGAAAGGAGAAAATAATTGAGACTTTAAATCTTGTTTGCAGAAATATTTTGTAAATCCAGAGGTATTTGCTCAGGGTTTCTGTGGGGCAAACTGAAGGTGCTTTTGTGCAACTGCCTTGGAAGGTCTGAGTGAGTCCAGAAATCCCAGATGGATGAGAAGTGACAGATCCTGAGCAGCAGGGAATGAATTCAGTGCAGGTTCAGCTGCTGAACTTCTACCTCTGTGCAAAAGGCCAGCAGAGGTCTCATCCTTTATTTAAATCTCCTGTTGTGGCTCCTGAGAATGCTCACACCTCTTAGCACAGGGCTGGGAATTTGACATGGGGGCAATTGGCAATCCCAGTGAATTATCATAATAAGTGCCTGCATAATTGTTTAATTGAAAAATGCAGAAAGACATTTTTCTAAGAACAAATGCCATCTCCAGAACAAGCTGAAGCTGTTTCCTTCTGGGAGAAAAAACCCCAAATGATGACTTGAGAGTGCTGTGGAGGTGCTGCCCAAACCAAAACCCCAAACCATGGGAACACCACCCTGTGCCCAGCTGGACCTTGGTTAAAGGACACTGAGGGACATCCCCTGCCCCTGCCAAAGGACAGGGATCTGGAAATCTCTCTCCAGCTCTTTCCAGATATTTTAATTCCTCCCCTCCCTCAACAGCTTCTCTGGACAAACTGATGCTTTTTGGGACTACCTAACAACACAGGCCAGACAAAATTAAGGGAATAAAAAGCATTTCTATTTATTGAAGGCCTTCAGGTACATTTAGGGCAGACAAAGCCCCCCAGGGGCTACACCTAAAAATGGATGATGGCTCACAGGTTTTCACATTTTTATAAGTTTGGTCCCTTTGCATATTGGGGGTTCATCTGCCAATTACAGCTTCAGGTAATGAAGTCATTGACTCCAAGTTTGCTGCCCCCAACACACTTTTGTTCCCATCTCTGGGGCCTGAGGCAGTGAGGAGTCCTTGGTTCCCAGGCCTGGAGAGGAATTGTTGTGTCTGCCCAAACTGGGAGAGCAGCAGCTCACACTGTACATGGAGCTTAGAGTTATACACTAAAGAATGACAGGATTACACATGTATGAAAAATATAAAAGTTAAAATCCTGAGGCATCAAAACAGCACTGAGTCCATCAGAGCTGACAGTGAGCTCCGAAAACTGAGCCAGGATTATGTACAGCCCCTGGAATAGTCCTGCCTGTTCTATCCACCTCTTTCCCTCAGGTGACAAACTGTGAACTTGAAATTACTGGTCTTACTGCTGTTTGCTCTCTCCTCTCTTTCAGTAACTCCAGGCAGGTGATTTAGGGCAATTATGCTTTATTACATCCATTTATCCTCAATAGTTACCTGTCATTTTGGGCCTTTATCTGTTCAATCACTCTCCCAGGTCCAAGAAGCCCCAGTGAGGAGATGTCTTCTCTGCAGTCCTGTCACAGCCTGAGAGGATAATTTATCTCTGGGACCATTAAGTGAAATCCTCAGCTTGCACAGCAGCTCAAATGCAAATAGACATTTCCTCAGTGCAAGGTGACAGCAGCACACCGAGGCCATCCAGCCTTCTTTGGACTGCTCTGGAAATAAAAATGGGGCTTGAAACTGAACCCCAGGGGGAAATGGGGCTCCTCCAGGCCAGCACGTGCAGGACAGCATAAAGCACAGGAGGCAGGTGAGGGTGGGCTGGGTTCCATGCCAGCACCTGGGTGCTCCAGCCTCTGGCAGGTTTTGTGTCTGTGGCCTCTGTCCCAGGCACTTTGGCAGGTGGTGCCTTTCCTGATTGTTTTCAAACTCACATGTGGTTGAAAGTGCATAGAATTAGGGATTTTCTGGGTTCTGAGAGCAAGGTTTGTGCCAAGCCTGGCCATGGGCTCCCTTCTCACCCCCCATGCAAAGGGATGATCCAACTCCCTCCGCTCCTACCTGGCTCACAGCAGGGAAGGATTCCCTCACCACCACTGATTTATTTTCCTATTTATTGTCCTTTCTGGGGTAAACGTGGTCTGCTTGGATGGGCACAGATCAGAAGGGGTGTTAATGCAGCAATGATAAGCTGGGTTAGAGGAAAGGGGAATAAGGATTGTGTCAGGCTCCTCACAAGGGCTCAGTGCTGGAATTGCAAATGGCCAGGGGACAAAGGAGGCTGATGTCCCTCCCACTTTGCAAATCTGGACTGCTGACCTTCCCTCTGATTTCTGCTTCATGTCTCCTCAGGAAAAGCTATTCTTTTAAAAAATTAACAATCATATCTTTCTCCGAAAAACCAGTATCAGACATTTAAAATGTGCTTTTCACTTGACTTAAATGTTACAGCGGAAACGTTCTTATGTGTCATGATTGTTAAATGAAAAGAAAAATGTCAAGGCTAAGTCACTGCCATCATTTATGTGGCTCTGGGCTGCTGTAGAGATGAGAGGTGCCAGCAGTGGGATGTAATGTCCCTGTTGTACAGCCACAGCAGAGTTATTATTGTGTCCCTGGGATATCCCTGGCAGCAAACAGCTTCCATAGCCAGGAAAAAGAGTTCGTCACCTCTGTGTCACCTCAGAGAGATCAATGGCCAATGGCAAAAGCACTCTGACATTAAATCTAGGTGGTGTTAGTGTGAGAAATAGGAAATTATTGGCTTTCTAGCCAGCACTTCCACCCTGACTGAAGGAATCTGTCCTCCCTCGTTGTGCTTTGATGAAACTGCTGAGGACATTGCATTAAAACATCTCTCAGAAACTCTTTCCCCTCTCTCTCTGAAAAGGGGGCTTTGCCCCTGTGTGGCCTGCAGGCCTCACTTCAATTATTCACTTATTTGTGGCCACTTAATTTATTAATAACAACTCACTGTACCCTGAGGATGAACTGAGAGCTCCTGAGAAAGGATAAATCTCTTGGCCTGCTTGCCAAAAAAAACCTTCCCCTTGTTTTGCCTGAAATTCTGAGTCCTGACATTTGCTTCCCTTTGGAAGCTCAGCTGAGGCTGAAGCTCCAGACGTTGCATTTTTAATGTGTTCTGTTTGTTGGGACCTTGTTTAACCCCAAGACCTCCTTTCTCTCCAAGATTTTGATTCAACATGATGAGTGCACTCCATGGGAACGAGGGATCAGTCAGCAAAGCTCATGAGCTGGCAGAATCCAGGAGCTCCAGGGAAGAGCTCATGAGGACTTTTGTTTTCCAGGAGGGACGTGAATGTAAGCTTTGCATTGAATATAAGCTTTTTTCTTGGGATTAAACACCTGAAAAATTCCTATTTCCTCGTGGAGAGTCAAAAGGAAGAACACATCAGCTCTTTTTGGAAGGCGTCCAGCTCCTGAAGCAGTGATGGTTTAAAGTGCATGGAGCTGTGGTTTGAAAGGTTCTTTTAGTATAGTTTTAGTGTATCATTTACTTTTAATATGATATATATCATAAAATAATAAATCAGCCTTCTGATACCTGGAGTCAACATTCTCCTCTCTTCCCATGTTGGGGATGCCTGCAAATTTCCACACAGCTCCTTCACTCAAAGGTTTAAATTTACGGGATAAACAAAACTTCCCCCAAGCAGATAAATCAGGACTGGTGCCTGCAGAGACTCTGCAATTAACTCCAGCCCCTTTAGAGGATCTGGCCAGGACTGGCTCTGCCTGAAGAGAACAGAGTGTGCTTTGCTGTGTGTTTGAATCCCACAAGAATAAAACCTTGTTCTTGGAACATTTGGACGCGGGAGATGTGTTTCAGCAAAGATGCTGATGCTGGGTGAGGCGGCTCAGGCTCCAGAAGGTTGAGCTGTCTCTCTCCAAAGAGAGAGGCCAGCTCTCTACTCAACCCACTGACACTTTCTCTGAGTCATTTTCTGTTCCTGGTTAATGACTTTGCTAATTGGAATATTTTTTTTTCTTGCTCAGGCTCAGGCTTTGAAAAGTTCACAGAATGCTCCACATTTCTCCTACATTACAAACCTAATCAAATCTCTTTTTTATATTGACTCATGGACCTTCTAACAAATACATCCTGTTGGCTCAGAATTGTCACCCTTTGCCTATTTCATGACCAGTTTTGCTCAGGGCTGCCATAACTGCACAGCTCCACGTGTGCGTTCCAAACCTCTGACTCCTACGAGCAATGAAGTCCCACTTTTCAGGTGTGATTGTTATGAAATTTCCAATGCAATCTTAATGACTTGAAGAGAAGATAAAAATATTGAAACCATGGCAACCTCCAAAATTTCAAGCTGCTGCCCAACTTTGCTCTTTTGAGAAATGCAACCTGTTCACGATGCACAAATGAATTTCAGGCAGGTGCAGTCCATGAGTGGAGGAACTGGCTCAAAACAAACTGGTAAATCCAGCTTCTCTGCCCATTTTCCCAGCTAAAAGTGATGTCAAAGACAGCCTGTTCTCCTCCAGTCACACCTTTTCTAGATCCAGCATCTCCACAACTTCCTTTCCTTTCCAGGAGTCTTCCAGTCAGTTTTCACACTCTTTACTTTTTTATGGGTGAACCTGAATATAAAGATTCTGTTACAAAATTAGTGGCTCTTCTTTTGTTAGGTTCTGCATGGTAAACAAGAAATACGAGTCTGGTTCAACATGATGACCATGGTTTTGGGGACAGAACATGCTTGGTTCATAGGCTCATGAGGTAGATGAGAAACACTTTTGTGTGGTTCAGGTTTCATCTGCCAACCCTGATCTCCTCAAAAGCTGAATTTCCAGGCATGAGATGTCCCACAATTCCCAAGTGTGAGAGATAAATATATAAAATATATGCACTAAAGGAAAAAAGATAGGATCTGTTTCAGAAACACTGGCCTATAAATAAATTTTAACTGCATGTAAGTTGGTTTCTCTTGCTCCAGTGCTTCCTTTCTCCCTTTTTGTCACCAGGTGTGATCTCTGAAAGCAGCAGAACACAGAGTGCATTAGTGTCACTTCACTGATAATGTTCAAGGAATAATTGCCACTGAATCAAATGCTAAAATGAGTCCTACATTAAATGCTCACCTCCAAAGATGCCTGCTGATGGCTTCTGTCAAATAACCAGCAAGAGCCTGTCACTGGGAAGCCTACAGAAAAAGTGAGAGATGGGTCTCCTTCCCACTCTCTGCTGGTTTTATTGGGCCTTGAAATCAGTGTGTTTATAATAGTGAATGCATCTTTTTGTTGAGTCTTTATCAAACCAGCTCAGTATGGAACAAATCACGTGTTGAGGGTTATGTGTGCAAGGCTGGGTCTTTAAGAAAGGGCTTTTCCACAAGAAAATGAAGCAAGAATTTCTGAAAACACAACAAAAACAACAACCCAAAATTCAGCTTTTTCCATGCTGCTTTCTGCCCCCACTTCTGTCTTTCACACACTTTGGGATGTGAAGAGAAGCGAGGCCAAGACAGCAGGGCAGGAGGGAATTGTGGCTGCCCCAGGGCAGGAATGCTGAAGAAAAAGCAGAAAGTTGAGTTTTTCTGCCCAGATCTGTCCACTGGAGCACGTCCATGGTGGGGCAGAGGAGCTGATCCAGGCTCAGCCTTGCACTGCTGAGGCCACACCACATAAACAGAGCTCAAAAATGCAGAGATTTGGCGCTTCAGAAGAACAAATTAAAAATTTCCAGCTCGATCCAGAAGTCTTCCACGCAAATATTCACATCAGAATTCCTTTTGTTCAACCCGTGGTGCAGCACCTCCAGGACCTGCTGTCAGTTGGTGATGATTTCTGGGAATTTCCGTGGAACCAAGAGGTGTGGACAGGAAAAATGACAGAGTGGGCCAGGCAGGGCTCCTCCACACTCTGGATCCCCTGGGCTGTGGAACTCAGTGGTTCCAGCCCAGCCAGGACATTTCAGCCAGACAGGGCCACAAACCACCAACACCATATCCCCAGCACATGCTGGTCCAAAATCACCTCTTAATATCTTTTAATTAACCTAAAATCTTTAACACTGCGTGGCAGAGGAACAGAAGTAAAGGCCAAGGGCCCTTCAGCTTTGCATTTTCACAAATACAAACCATGTCTGTCTGCTTAAACACACAAAGCTGTGAGATAAACACTTCTGCAGCTAATATTATTTTTTTTTTCCCTGAAGCCCTTTCTTTTCTAGTTCCTCTCTGTCAAGAACTTGTTCACCTCTGATTTTTCACAGGATTTCAGTTTTCAAGAGAAAGGGGATATAGGGGTTTCTAAGGAAAAAAAATTCTAAAATGAAAATAAAGTAATTAGAAGCCACAGGCTGCAGGACCAACAATTTTGTTCTAAAAATCTTCTCATAAAAAAAGCACCAGTAATGATTCACACAATAACTGTTCCCAAGTGCAATTTTGGCATTGAATGAAAAATTGAAGAATGACAATTTTGGCCTAGATATTCTTGTGTGAGGAAGAGCTGCTGGCCTGGTTCCATATCACCAGCAAATGGGAATTCCTGGATCCAAACCAGGGGATGGATGGATGGATGGATGGATGGACACACACTGTGCCTGGTAAAGAAAAATCAGGAAACTCAGTGTGGGACTCTGCTAAAACCCTTCATTTTTTTTATTTATTACTTTTCAGTAACTTGGCCATCAAGGGGTTGTTCTCTTGAAAATTGTTACCCCTCAAAAATCCTTTGAGTTTTGCTCAGATTCTGGTGTGAGTTTTGCTCACATTCTGTGTGAGTTTTATTCCCATTCTGTGTGGTTGGGAGCAGCATTTTAAGACAGCTTGAGCTATGACTGAAGTTCCTTTTGATTTAAAAGAATGCAACCCACAGACTGCAAGCAGAAGAAAGCAAAATGGGAAAAGGAGGTCCCAAGACAGTCCTTTGAAAAATTTCTGGGTGAAGTCCTGCTTTACTTATTTCTTCTGACTCCAAAAAGATTTAATGGAGGTCGCTGGCAGAGATGTGACTGATGGACACTCGTTAAACTTGGCTGCTTATTAGAGATTTCTCAGCCAATATATAACCCATAACATCATCATAAAGCACTCATTCTCCAAGCTGGAGCAGCTGAAGTTTCTGCCCATGAATACAAATGGAAAGTGCAGTCTGCTGGGAATTGAGCAGTACCTTGCAGCCAGGCAGATCCCTTTAAATTCTGCTGGAGGAGAAGTTATTTAGTAAATAGAACTTTGCCATTTGCATAAAGCTGATTCAGTTACAATGGAAAGTCGGTTTGGGCTGAAAACCTCTGGCAAAATATTTTCTTAGAGTTATTGCTATCTTCCCAGCCAGACTGCTTTCATTTACAGTGTGATACACTCTCTAAATTCTCTGCAGTTTTGTTGCAATTTTTCCAAACAAAACTGAAATCAGCATCTGATCCTTTGTATTTAATTTTAAAAAGCATCTCAGAAAAAAAAAAATCCACTGGAAAAGATGTTGGTGCATTTTATTTTGCATTGCTAATGAGATGAGATGGCTTTGTTAGAATGTCCAGGCTCAATGAAACCAAACACCTCCCACAGCCCAGGGGCTGGCAAGAAATGCATTTTGCATTTTACTGTCAAAATTTGCTTTATCATTGTAGGGTACCTTGGTGAAGAGCTAATAGGAGAACACAGGAAAATTCAGATAATGCAGCAAAGCAACAGAAGTTTGGAAGCTATAATGGGAATGTGAGCTGAGCTGTGGAGATGATTGTGCACCACAGATTGCTGTCATGTTCTAATGAGATCATCCACGAGGAATCAAATTAATACACCGGCACAAACAGCAAATAAGTCAATCAACACCAGTCAGCGAAGTTATGAAAACACTGTGTACTCAAACATATGCTGCTTCAAAATTAAATCATGTCTTCTGCTGCTTAACAAACATTTGACAAAAGAAAAAATGCCCAACAGCAGAAGATGGATAAGACAGGAGCTGGGAAAATCAATACTTGTCTAAAATAATGGCTCTGTTTGAAGGTGAAATGTCCATACAAGTAGAAGTGGTATGAGACAGGAGTAGAAAATAATGTCATGGGGTCCAAAAGTGGACCTGGCTTGCCTGGCTGTGGTGACCTTCTGCTGCTGTGCCTCTGAGCCCCACTGGAAACTAAATCACACAGAATCAAGTGGGCTGGATAATAAAATGGAATGGGAAAATAGGAGTGTTTGAAAAATGAGTGTGACACAAATACAGATATTCTTATTTAGAGGATCTGCTGCAGGTAAATAAATGAGTGCCAGTGAAACTGCATGATAAAGGCAGATTTCTTATGGGATGGAACTTTTTTAGGAAGAAATTCTTTATTTAGGAAAAAAATCCTTCCCAGAGAAGGTGGGGAGGCACAGGGTGCCCAAAGCAGCTGTGGCTGCCCCTGGATCCCTGGAAGTGCCCAAGGCCAGCTTGGAGAGGGCTGGAAACACCCTGGGGTAGTGGAAAGGACAGGGAGTGCAATGAGATGATCTTTGAGGTCTCTTCCAACCCAAATTATTCAATAATTCCGTGAATGTGAAACTGCATTATAATCATTGAGAGCAGCAGAAATAAATGGTAAGAATAACTCTCAGCTATTCAGATAAGGGGTGCAATAATAAGGAATTAAGGAGTGAATTAAAACCCATAAACTGTGACAAAAGGAGCTGCGAGCTGTGCTTTCCAGATAACAGCTATTTCTATACACCCCTTTTAAAAGGTTAATTTGAAATGTTTGATCTCTGGAGCAATGTGGCAGCACGATTATCTGTGCACTGTTGTGGTTTGACTCTTAAAAGCAGGAAATACTTGGTAAGCACCAAAGTAAATTAGCCATTTCTCACTTAACCACTGCTCAGCCCACAGTGTGCAGAATATTTAGACTCTGTAATCACTTGAGGGAAACATTGCTGATGTTGTTCCCTCTGAGAAATGCAATTGAGGAGCTTAATGCTAAAAATTGTTAAATGAGTCTTGTGCCTGCATTTAATTCCGAATCACGAGTTGAGGGAGAGTTTAGCAGGGAGAGAAATGCAGGGGAGCATTTGGAGTGTGTAACACACCCAGGGCTTGATGCAGAGGCCATTAGTGGGAATAAAGTCTCTTCAGGGACTGTAATGGCTTTTAAATGAGGTTTGTATTGATTTTGCACCGAATGGGAGGAAAGTGTTCCTCCCAGAGAATGAGGAGAAACAAACTGAACCTTTTCCTTGCAAAAGGCCGCTTGAAGGAAAACAAATCACCCTCCCCATTTAATAGAGGATTCTGTGATAAAAGTTTGGGGGCAAATTCAGATTAATTCCTTGGAAACTTTGGAACTGCTAAAGAACCAAGCAGGTGTTTACCAGAAAACCCAGCTCCATGAGCAATTCTGTGGGAATATTTTCTGCAAACCTGATTCTCATTTAGTTTCATAGCCGAGGTTTATTTTATCCCATATTCTTTCACAACCCCCTCTCCTATGTGAATAGAAATAATAATGTTTGGTTTGTAGGTGGTATTTATAAGGCATTTGAGCTTCATTTAAACAGCAGCTGTAATCCAAAGGGTTCATTAGTTTAGTGCAGAACTCCTTTTTCTCCATTTATTCACATGGATACAGCACCAGAAAAAAAGACTGCAGGAGTTTTGCAAGTAGTTTATTATATCAAGGCCCATAAACATAAATTGTGTGTCTGAATGTGGATGTGGAAATCCATAAACCTTAAACCTCCTGTTTGTGTTAACAGAGCTTTTCTGCTGTTTTGCCATTTACAGCAATGTAACCACTGAGCCAACAGGTTCATATCTTTGAAACTGTGGATAATTCTCAACTTTTCTCTTTTTTTTTTTTGTGCTGTAGAAACATGATTAATGGGCAATTTATGAACAACAGCAACAACCTTTGCCAAGTATTTATTGGAAGTTTCTTACATTTTTAAGTCAAAGGAGCAACTCCAAACTTTTATAACGGCCCAAGAGGACCATCCTTTAGTGGTTAGAAATCCCTCTCTGCTAGGTGAATATTCATAATATATCATCCTTGTGAATGCACACTCTGACCCTGCTGGAGGAAATGCTGGCAGGTGTAAAGCCACATTTCTTCCTCCATGGTTTTGGTGCAGTGCTCTGGGGAAGATTTATTCCTTCCCTGGGGAGCAGGGGATGCCTTCAGGAGCTGTAAATATATAAATAACTGACAAACAATGTGGGGAAGCTGCTCTGCTGCTAAAGCATCTGGGAGAAGAGTTCTGCGAGTAAGATGCAGATCTGATGTGTGGTGAAATCTGTTCTTTGTCACATTTGCAGCTTGTAAGGTTCGTGCTGCTGTCACTGAAAGCTTAATAACACTTGACACACGGTGGCATATTTATGTCTTGGTTAGAGGGTCCTGAGAAGCCTATAAAATCCCATTTAAACAGCACAAAGAATGCGTTTTCTTGGATCAGCTATTACAAGAATTTGTTCTGTACACAAATACGCACAGTTATGTAATGTTTGAAGCCTTCCTCCAGATGTTTTGTGTTTTCTTCCCCTTTTAATTCACAGCACCTGCTGTGAAAACACCTTTCTTTTTGCAGCAGCAAGAAATGTAGGCAAGGAATCCGTATCTGTGTTACTTTCAGGGGACGGGGTGACAGAATTTGCCAGGGAAAGAGCCTGCCATGTGGGTAATTAATTGCATCAGTTTTCTGAGCCAGCTGACTGTGATTGGCCATTAATTACAAACAACCACATGAGACCAATCCCAGATGCACCTGTTGCATTCCACAGCAGCAGATAATCAATGTTTACATTTTGTTCCTGAGGCCTCTCAGCTTCTCAGGAGGAAAAATCCTAAGGAAAGGATTTTCCATAAAAGATGTCTGTGACATGCAAACCCTTGCTGCAAACGATTCTCCCCCGTTCCCCTCCCCACGTGAGGATTGTTGGATTGCTGGGGTATAAACTCACAGCTTCACCCATGGTGGGAAGCTACAAAACCAACCTGGCAGGGACCAAAGATGAGAGAATTGTGAATAATCTGAGGGGCAGCTGGGGCCCAGCCTGGGTCCTGCTTCCCTCGACCTTGGCCAAAGCTGTGGCTCAGCTGCTCAGGGGCTCCAGCTGCTTCTCCTCTTCTTCCTGGGAGAAATTCCCCCATTTAATTCCATTTTTTCCTGGCATTTCATGACAAAGCTCTCCACTTCAGAACCACAGCCCTCCCAGCACAGCTGGACTACAGCAACAGTGCAAAAGGAATAATGAGAGTTTATTCCACACATCAAATTTGAAGGAATTTCATCAGAAT
The DNA here is from genome assembly GCF_028769735.1 of Zonotrichia leucophrys gambelii. Taxonomy (NCBI): domain Eukaryota; kingdom Metazoa; phylum Chordata; class Aves; order Passeriformes; family Passerellidae; genus Zonotrichia; species Zonotrichia leucophrys. Next base: position 2,960,245 of record NC_088183.1, read on the forward strand.
TTATGTTCTTGTGTCTCACAGGTCCTTTTGAAAATTACCTTAGTTTAAACTGAAATTAATCTTTGCTAAATATCCATCATGAGGGGCAATACATCTCAGCTATGATACAATGAAATGTCCTTTGAGGAGCATTTACTTAAAGTACATGCTGAGCTACCAGGATGTGAGTATGGGCATGAAGGTTTGGAGATGGAGAGAAAATGTGGGAAGCTCATGATTCAGATCCTCCAGTCGTGTGAAAATCTGAAAATTAATTATAAAATTTCATTTTTTGATTAACAAAGAAGAGCAAACTGTTTTAACATATGGTGCCAGATGTTATTGAAGGAAAAAAAAAAGAGAACTGAACAAAAGTTTCTGTTATTTCTCCAAATATGTTACTCTTTTCTCCTGAACTTTAATTAATTCAAACAACAAATTTTTTAAATAATTATTTTTAAAAAGCATCTTTTGAAGAGACTCCCAGTCCAAGATAAAGCTGTCAGTCTTCTCTGGAGGAGGAGGAACGTGCTCAGATCTGGATTTCTGAACTGCATGGTTCCACAGCTGGAAATGGCAACGTGCAGAACAGAAGTGACTTCTTATCACTTAGACTCTTGGAGTGAGTCCAAAAAGGATGTTTGCTGGAAGCTAAAACTCCTTTCTCATTCCTTTTTTTTTTTTTTTCCCTCAGCAAATTTGGCAGCAGCAACTTTTGATTTGAACTAAAAAAACTTTCCCAAAAGAGAATTTTGCTTTACGTCTCTTAGTGAATAATAAACAATGTTCACGTTAAAGGCATAGATTTATCCTGCAATGAGTTTTGTTCTGGTTTTATGAATTTCTTGTGCGTTCAGTGCCTGTTTTTTCTCTGGCCACTGGTTTATATTTGGTCCAGTTGCCCTGGAGCAATTCCCACCCAAAAGGAAGCAGCAGGGAAAGAGAGAGAAATGATGGAGGGAAAGGTGAAGCCAGAGTGGGAGACAAAGGAGTAACAAAAGCACTGAGCTGTTCCTGGGGAGTTCAGCAGGACACAACACAGATTTTTGGCTCCCAGGTAACCAAGCTGAGCGACATTCAAAGGGAATTCTTTCTGGTGTGAAGAGAATTCCTCCGTTCTGGTAAAATTCTCATCTTATGGAGGCTGAGATTGCTGTCACCAGGAATTGTCTGGTGGAGGTGATGGCTGTGTCTGCTGTGGCCCAGCCCCTCCTGAAACAAAAAGAGGATTCTAAAGGAGCTGAATGTGTTGTCCTGCCAACAGCATCCCGTTATTTCACATTTCACATTCCACAGGTCTGGAAATCCCTCAGGTTTCTGGCCTGTTGCTATAACGACTGTGCAACCCTGCAGGAGAAGCTGAAAACTTCTAACCAGGAATTCTGGAAGTCCACCCCACTTTACAAACCCTTCATCTTCATTCTGGGATTTCTTGGAAAGGAGCAATATATCACATATTCAGGGGTTGAAATGGCATCCTGCTCCCTTCTACTTATTTTGGGCAATTTAAAGTCTTAACCTCAGCAAAAATCAAACCAGGGGGTGCCATTTTCCAGGAGAGAGATGCTGGGAATCCAGAGAAACGTGCTGCTTGCACACACAAACTCACACTGCTTTACTCCCAAAGTGGTCGTGACTAGAAGCCAGTGCTCAATAATTGTAATTTCACACAGCACTTGTACAAGAGAATTTGACAATTCCATCTCACAACTTTTCCCTTGTATTGTTTGGATAATTACATTGTCAAAAATTACTTATCATACATTTAGCACTTAATACCCATTTATTATGAGTTCATGTAACTGCTATTTAAAGAATAATACATGCTCACTCCTTTCTACGCCATTTGATGCCACTTTGATTCTGTAATTGCTGGTTTCCTAGGATATTATGCCACAAAACCTGAAGAAATAATTGGTTGTTTCATTCCAGACAATACGTTCTGGAGTTGCACAGAGTTTTTAACTGGCAGATTTGTAACAGTGCAAGGGAGACGTGAAGGGAGTGAATGCCAGCCATGGGATGGGATTGCACCAGGCAGCTCCAGGAGCTGCTGCTCCCTTTGTTCAAAGGGAAATTATTCCTTCTGCAAGTGCTGGGAGTTTTGTGCCTTTGGGGGATGCTCTCTGCAAGACTTTGGCAGCACGGGGTGGAACGAGTCCCAAATGAGATGTGAAAATGAGGTGACTAAAAAACCCCCAGCTCTTTCAGTGCTCAGCTATAATTATTTCTTGTTTGCAGAGCACACGCTGAAATCTGCAGGAATAACTGCTGGGTTTGTGGGGGATTGTTTTTGTAAGTGCCTGAAAGCAAAATGAAGGAGTATCTTGCAAGTGTATTTAAAAAGCACTATTTTAGCTGAACTTTTGTCTCTTGTTAACTCTGTTATCAAGTGGTGGTAAAATACTAATACATGTTCTTTTCCAGCATCTTCATAATCTACATTTATTTTACAGCAAATCCCGCTGCTTGACTAGAAAATGTTGCTACTTTTATCTGGTTTTAAATTGTTTATAAACTTGTAGTTGAAGTTGCTGTCACTTTCCCTGGTGATATCACACAATTGTTGCACACGTTTTTCACAGGCTGTAAATAACTGGGCTGGAATTTGTCACAACTTCCAGGCTGGTAAAGTGGGTAAGTGAACAGATAAAAAATTATGATTGTGGCCATTTTTGTTTTGGAAGGAAAGGGAGCAGGAACTGTCACTCTTTGAGTAGCTTTATCTGCTTGGCTTCTTTAGGAAAGCATCAAAATGAGGAGGTGGAGCAGACGTCACTCCATGTTTTGACTTATTCATGAATTCTCAGGGTGGCCTGACCAGAGACTGACTCATCACCAACCCATTCTCTGATGACAGCCAGACAAACCAAAACAAGTCACGTAGGTTATGATTCAAGTTTTAGAACAGACTATTGAGCTTTATGGTAGTTTAATTAAACACAGCAGGGCTCCCGCCGTCATCTTAATTAAGAGAAACTTTCTCACTGTACTCAACAAAAAGTAAATGACACAAGCAAATAAAGCAGAGGCTCTGTGAGTTGCAGTGCTCTCAGGACCTGCCAACAAAGTCTGTTGCTTTTACAGCCTACAAATTACCTCGGGAGGATCTGGGAGAGATCAAGCCTAAAAAATGCAATAAAATCCAACTTTCACTAGCAAAGCCCAGCCCAATGTTCTGCTTCCTTTCAGTGCCTCCAGAGCAAGGAAAGCTTGGCCCCCCATGAGCAATGTGTTTAAGGCAGGATTGAGGCTCACAGCCCTGCATCATGTGTCCAACAATCACCAAGGGCTGTTCACAATTCCTATCAAGCCTTCAGCTCAGCTTTTTGCTGCTAGAAAAGCTGCAAGTGTGGCTGCCCATCCCAAAAAGTGCCAGGCAGGTGGCACAGCTGCAGAGTTTGGGTTGGATGCTTCAGACCCATTTCCAAGTGTCTGCTTGTGGGTTATTTCAACATCACAACGAAACTTTACAACAAAGCAAACCCAATCCAAAGCTGTGCCTGCACTCCAAGGCGCGTGCCGTGCGTGTGATCTGAAATGTGAAATTCATGCTTGAGCCAGCACCCCGTGGTGATGCTCTGCTGGTGTGGTGGTTTGACCAGGAAGAAGTGGGAATTCTGGGATGCTGTGGTCAAACCAATGGATGTTCGAGAGTTTGATACTGGCACCTGGTGTAGCCAGTGGGGTTTGGACACACCTCCGAGAATACACAGGGTTAAAAAGCAGAGCTCTGCCTGGCAGGCTCTCTTGGACTCGAAGCGAAGAGGTCAGATCACCTCCCTGTCCAGCGCTGCTGCTGGGCGGGAGGGCAGCACGTGTAGGCCTGGGCCTGGACAAGATGGGTGGTGAGGAGCCCTCGATGATGAAGGGTGGAAGATCCCAGGATCAGCCCTGGGCACCATCACCCCAGGAGGGAGAGAGAGAGCCGGCGACACTGAATGTGATGCAGCTGGCCCAGGAGAGAAGGGGGAAGAGTGCCCGGCCGGAGCGGCAGCGTGTGTGGGAGTGCCGCAGCTCCGGACAGAGACTGAAGTTTTAACCCCTTTCTTTCATGATTGGGCCTTGCAAAAATGCTAATCCCTCGAAGTGAATAAGAAGGAGATAAGAGATGAGATGAGACAAGGACCTGGCCCGAAGAACGTGGAGATGATGAATGGGGAGAGATGATTGGAGTGGCCTTTGGCTGGACTTTTCTTGTGGCCATGGACTCAGTTGTTCCTTGACCAGACTGCACTTAGGGAAGCAGTGGTCAGAACAGGAGGGTTCATTCGTGAGGACCCACGGCCCCAGGGGTTGAAAAATATGGGGGACAGATGTCCAAAGCAGAGACTGTGCCTTTTTGGAGTGAGACAAGGCATCCTTGAAGACAACCCTAAAGCAGCTCTGTCCATGCGTCAGTGGTGAGAGCACTGGGCATGAAGGAAGATGTCACAACGGGAAAAGACTTTTTCGGCGGTGCGAAGTGACAGGGAAGCACAGAGTTTCAGCGTGTTTCCAGGGAAGCTATGGAACAATGAAGGACTCTTTCCTCTTCATGAACTGAAGTTGAGTATACTAAAGTGTGGTGCCAGTGCGGCAGTTGGTGATTTGGGAGAATGTATCGGATTGGGAAAGTCAGGTAGTGCGGAGGAGGAAAGAGGTTTTTTTGTAAGGTTTTCAATTTTTTTTTCTTTTCCTTATAGTTTTTCTCTATTTTCCCGTAGTTTAGGTAATAAAGTGTTCTTTATGTTTAAGCTAAAGCCTGTTTTGCTTATTCCTGGTCACATCTCACAGTAGACACCAGGGTGAGGGCATTTTCATGGGGGGCACTGGCTCTGTGCCAGGCTCAAACCATGACAGCTGGTCATAACCCAGCCAAAACAAGGCTGGACTCCCCTCCTGCAGCCTGCATGCAGCAGTTTGCCTCTCTGAAACGCTGGTGGCAAAGACGTCTCCATCAGCTGTGTGACAAAGATTGCAGGTGTGAGCTGGATCGTCACAGAGATGGTTTCTTCCAGCACCATCTCCTGTTTTCTACAAGATGTGGCAGATTGCTGATGGTTTTCAAGTTCGCTTGTGTTTACCTTCTTTGACACACATTCTAGAAAACAACAGAGAATTAAAGGTGTTAGAGAGAGATAAGCAGGATTGGTGCCTACAGAAGAAACCTCAGCTGAGCCTGCAAGATTCTCCAGGTTCAGTCTGATAAAATATTTGAAACATTTCCTTTTCAAGAACTCCTGCCTTAAATGCAAGAAGGGACCCTGTAGATTAAAAAAGAAGTTTCTGGATAATTTTTTAATCCAAGTACATTAATTATAAATGTGTGGCAGAATGAGAGGCTGAGCCTGCTGAGCCAGAAGGCCCAGAACAATCTGAATCCTTCCCAAGCCCATATTTTAAAGGAGTTTTCTGTGTTATCACATCCCTCTGCTTCTCAGGAGTGCCCATTATTAATGACATGCAACCATTAACAATTAAGAGTTTCCTTAATAACAGGGGAAAGGGTGATGTTCAGAACATCTTCAGTTTGGACAGGTGACATTCCCAGCCCATTTTTTCTTTAATTTCCAGGCAGTAATATTGAATAATCTCACAGGATTTCATTCCCATCACTCGAATGATATTGATAAATGAGTCAGATGCAGAGAATTCCAGTGCTGTGATCACTCCACTCGTGATGTTGTTACAAATTTATGGCACTTGATCCTTTTATATTGACATTGTGCCTCTTGATGTCCTGGGATTTTTTCCTCAAAGATAAATACCAAAAATGCTGGAGAGGATTGGGAACTTTTGGTTTTGTATTTTATATTTTATATTTTACGTTGTATTTTGTATTTTGTATTTTGCCCTTTGTATTTTGTATTTTTTATTTTGCAATTGTTATTTTGTATGGTGTATTTTGTTTTCAAAGTTCTCCATAGGGAATCAGCATCTTTAAAACAAAATATTTGGTAGATGTTCTGTCTGCGTTCCAGCAGATCTCCCTCCTTGCATACTAAATCCAGAGTTTTCCTCTGCTGTTCTAGAGGTGGTAATACTTAAACCATTATTTTGCAGCTGAGATTTTCTTTCCACCTTACATGAATTTTCACTCCATCACCACCCACTGGGCAGCTGCTGTGGCATTGTTGCTGAAAACTCCTTGTGAACAGAAGTTCAGGAATGCAGTTCCTGGTGAACACTGAGCACTGAGGATCCTCATTTCAATGGAAAAAAAGGAATTTAGTTCTGATAAAAAATTATTGTGAAAGGTAGCAACTGATGATCAAAGCACACACGCAGAGACGTTGGGAATTGAGCCTGTAAAAGTGGATTATTTAAGCAGTGAAAATCAGTGGATTATCAAAAATTGCATTTTTAGAGCTGGTGGGAACTTCAAAATCTTTTCAGCAGGTGTGTAGTCACTGGTGTGGGTTTGAAAGGAAAGGCAGAAAGGACAAAATAGAATCCCCTTTTCTTCATCAAATCTGGGGCAACAAAGCACATTTGTTCTTCAATAAATCTTTATTGGAGCTGTTCCATCCAGGCTGGAGCTGCTCCTGCAGTTCATTGCTCTGAGCCTGAGTGGTGATTTCCAGCAGTTTGTACCAGCTCTGATCTGATTCTTTTCACAAAAATTGAAAAAACTATTTTAAAATTTCATTTGTAAGGCCTGGGAGAGGTGCAGGGGGGTCAGGGGTTGTTTGGCTTCGTGGCAAGGCCTCCATCTGGTTTAGGAAGAGGAGCCTGATGCCACCAGGGGCCTCAAGAAGCCAAATGTCATTTATTGGTTTCCATCTGAGCTGCACTGTCTTGTCCAGGCCCTTCTCCCCTCGACACCCACATCCCACAGGAAACTGGAAAATGGAATATATTTTAGCAAATACTGATATTTGATGTTTAATACCTGACAAATGTGAGCATGATTTTCTCCCTTTTACCCCCTCATCATCCCCAGTCATTGCATCTGCATTGTAGCAAGCAATTAGATAACTCATTGAGGTGATATTCATTCCTAATTGCAGGTTGTGTACTAAAAAAAAAAAATAAAATAAAAGCCTGTTCTTTTCAGCCTTCTCTTCCTCAGGCAAAAAGAGCTAATTAATGAACCCCAACCTCTCACCATTGTGGCTCTGTGCTGTTAATGATGAGAAATCAGAAAGGACCCCAGCACTCCCAGGGGAGAGCTGGTGGGCAAAAGGAAAGTTCTAGAAATGAAAGAGATGCTGGGCAGCCTCTGTTTATAAAAAAAGGAAAACTGGGTGGCTCTGGGTGCTGCAGCTGAAAGGACCAGCAGGGCTCTGCTGCCTCTGAGCACAATGAACCAGGAGGGAAAATGAACCTGGAACGTGTTAGGAACTGAGGGAAAGGTCTTTGTTTGGTGATTCAGGCCTTGGCTTTGAAAGCAGAGGCTGCCCTCGTTTTTCTTACTCATTTTCTTTCTTATTCCTATTATTTTCTTTATTATTCCTTTCTGGTTTAATGAAAAGGAGTTTATTTTGGCTGGGGGAATGGATCTGCCTGTGCAAATCTCCCTTCTGGAAATGTCAAGGTGAAGCTGGAGTTGAGCAGAACAGGAGGAGAGGGAGGAATGGATTCCATGGGGGCTGCTCTGTCCCTCCTCAGCTGCCCAGGCTGGGTGGGAGCAGGGAGGGAATGTCCCCATTGAGCTCTCCTGGCTTCCCAGGGCTTTGAAAGCAGAGGCTGCCCTCGTTTTCCCTACTTATTTTCTTCCTTATTCCTATTATTTTATTATTCTTTTCTGTTTTAATGATGAGGAGTTTATTTGTGCAGGATCTGGAGTTGGAAGCTGGAGTTGAGCAGAACAGGAGGAAAAAGAGGAATGGATTCCATGAGGGCTTCTCAGTCCCTCCTCATCTGCCCAAGGAGGGAATGTCCCCAGGGAGCTCTCCTGGGTTCCCAGGGATGCTCAGGGCCTCTCAAAGGGCACCTGAGAGAATTACCCAGTCCTTTATTCTGCTGATTCCCACCTGCCTTTCTGGATGGAAAAAATAACAAACCCACAGTGCTGAGGAATAACAGATTCTCATCCCAGTGCTGGACACCCTGGGTTTGGGCAGCCAGGTGCAGGTAAAAGTGAGGGTTTGGGGCAGTAACATGGTTGTATTCCCACTTTATTTACCAATAATCACTTTAATTTGATGGCATTAGAGCTCTTTTCCAACCTCAAGGGTTCTGTGATTCTCTGAATGCCCCTTTTTGTTGCCATTGCTGTGCAAAGGAGCTTGAGTGCAACTTGAAGCCAAAACTGTGGAGGATTAAATTCCTGAACTTGGAGCCTTTAGGGTGATCTTCAAACTCTTATGGAGGAAAACCACAGCGTCATCTGGTTTTGTGAGCATAGAAATAAATTAGTGTTTAAAGGCTGTAAAATCAGCCTGAAGTCATGCACAAAACTCCCATCCAACCTTAACCCCCACTCCAGCAATGCCTGGGGAAGCACAGTCAGGAGACATTGTTGTTTTTATGTTCATGATTTTAGGGCTGTCTACCAGGTCCATCGACCTCCTGGTGCACAGCTGAGCATCCAACCTGGCATTTTCACACCACAAACTGAATTTTTCAGGTTGAAAAATAACTCAGCCTCCCTTCCCACAGGACCTCCCAAGTTTCTAATGCTGAGTTTTACTGGATAGTGAAATAAATTTAAGTGAGAAGTGGTGGGACTGGCTTAAAAGCAGAAACTACAGCCTTGTGTCAGTATAAATTCACTTCTCCAGGTGTGGTAAATCTCTCTCCTTGATGCCTTTCTCTCTTAGACATCCCCTGCTCTCTCAGCATCACTTTTTGCTCCTGGTGATTCATTGGGGAGGTATTTTTGTTCCCTGGCATTTGCATTTTCTGTCACCCGTTCCTTTATGTGTTCTGAACACGTCCAATCCCATTCCCTCTGCAATGACACATTTTACAGAATATCTGTACAGTGGCTGCCATGAAAAGGAATTTTGCAAGCCAGGGATTCAGCCCAGCTTAAACCCAAAATAAAGCAAACACCTGAAAGAACTCAACCCCTCCATGCAGCTGATTGAAGACAGAATTTGGTGAAGTCCAGACTCAGCTTTGCACTGCAGTTTCTATTTTATGAATCATTAAAGAAAAAGACCCCCAAGATCTTTGGATCCAACTTTTGAACCTTTATATCACTGGAAAATTGGCATTGTGGTGCAAAGCTTGATTTCAGTTAACCCTAGATCCAAACAAGCTTTAAATCAGGTTTCAATTGCAACAACATAAACATGTATTCAATAAATTAATAAAAACAGCAATTTTGATGTAGGCACTGTCTTCTCTAAAAACAGAATTTGGCAATGAAAATATTTTATTTGTCTCTTATATGAACCGTCTGAAGCTCCTGGATTTTCAGGGTTTCCTTTGATGTCGTTTAAAATGATTTATCACAAAGTTTGCTTCCTTTTTTTCCCCCTTTATCCTCCTTTCTCCTCTGTCCTTGGATGTTTTATTTCCAGCCCTTGATGGATCCTGGAAATACAGAGGAAAGAGTGCAGAAATGCAAATAACTGGAGAAGTGTCAAGGTTGGTAAAATATATCCAAGAGAAGCCAGATATTTTGTGTCTCTGGGACTATTATTTGCATTTTGAAGAAAGGCAATTTTTTATGTGTGTGATATTCCTATATAGACCCAGCACAGGAGAACCAACTTCTCAATTTCTTTGCTATTTTTCTAACTAATTTAATCTCCGCTCATCAGTTAATCCACTGAGATTTCTTTCTAAACAATATTGATGTCTGGAAAAGTATTGGTTTCATTACTTGCTGTAATGGAATTGCACACTGCCTTTTGAGCATTTAAAGTCAAGCTGTAAATTACAGAAATAACACTTGACATCTGCAGAGGTGACTCAATTCTGCTCAAGCTTTTGGATCTTTAAAATGCATTTCTGTAGCCATTGGCCCTTACACTTACAGTAATTTGGGGAAAAAATACTATCATAAATCTCCAGTACAGGCTTGTACTTGTGCAGAATTATTCTCATTATTTTCAAGGAGTAATTCCAAACTCTGGCTATTGGGTTCATCCTCATTCAACTCTCTGTAAATGGTTTTTCTGTCTGCACTGCAGATCCCACAGAATCCATCAGCCCCAGGACCCAGTGGAGATTCCCCAGTCCTTTATTCTTCCAAACCTTCCTCAGAGAAGTTCCTTTTGATCTTTTCAGCTTCACACAGAAATATTTCCATGATCCATGAATATTCCCATACAATCCTTCAAAGTTTCAGGGAGTTTTGAGTGGAGCCAAGCCATGGTGAGGAATTCTTTCCTTGCAGCCTCTGCTGTGAGAAGAAAAATCCTTTCCTTGGCCTTGGGAGGTGAAAATCCTCCCTTTGCCAGAAGGGATCCCTTAAAACACAGCAAAATATTAATTTGGGAAACATCTACAAGGGCATGTAGGGAACATAGGGGGAATGATTTCAAATTGAAAGAGAGCAGAATTAATTTGAATTTTAGGAAAAAAATCTTTACTGGGAGGGTGGTGAGGCACTGGAATGGGTTTTCCAGAGCAAGGGTGGAATGAGATGAGCTTTGAGGTTCCTTGCAACCCAAACCATTCTGTGATTCTGTAATTTATAACCCATCATGCAGAGCTGGTAATTTCCCTTAATGACTAAATATGGCATTAGATAATATCCATTATAGGATATATATATAATTAATTCTATTCTATTCTATTCTATTCTATTCTATTCTATTCTATTCTATTCTATTCTATTCTATTCTATATTATAAATTTTATATAATTAGCATAAATTTATTCTATTCAGGAGCCAGGCATCCATTGCATCTTCTTAATGTACATCAGGAGTTAATTAATCAATATTTTTGTACAATTGATTGTAGAACTGATAGCAGAAACAAGAAATTCAGATTATGATCTTCAACATGTGTAATCCACACACCCAGAGGACACTTTTATTTTTTTCAGCTGTGTGCTTTGCTCATTTATTTGTTGATTGGAGGGGATTTTTTGAGGAGAGCATTTTTAACACATAACCAGCGATGTTTCTTTTTCTCCCTTTTAAGGTATTTAGCAGGGTTTGGCTGTGATTAAAATAGTCCATTAAAAATGGGTCGTTAGGAACAAGAAGAGACACTTTTAATGCATATTTAAAGCATGCAATTAAATAAACTAAAAAGAAAAGAGCAATATCCCAATGCATTTTCTCATTGACCTGGGTGATAAAAGACTTTTAAATGTCCATGAGGGTAAAAATGGTGGAAATTCAGTGTTTTTCTTTCAGAGTCAGCACACGGCAATGGCCCATGAACTTCTGTACATCAGTTCCTCCCTGACAGCACTGAGCAAATCATGCAGCAGGATTTCATTTACTCCAAACCACACAAAATGAAACAATTCATTTCCATTATAAAAGAGGATCTGAGATATTTCAGAATGTTTCAAATCACAGTGTTCAAGGAAAATAAAGCTCTTCATTTGTGGCCAAAAGGACACAGATTGTTGGATGCAGCTAATTACAACTTTTTAATTTTCTTAATGTTTTTGCACTGTTGTTTTCCCCTAATGAGGGATAAAATCTGCCTTTGAAATAGAAAGACAAGAATTTGTATTCCTTATGCATTTTTACAAATCCCAACCTTGACAGCAAAGGCATTGTATTTCTTATGAAATAACACCACTTTGGTTTTTTAGAAAATAACAATTATTCAGTTATCTTCAGAACTGAATCCATTAATCCATTTCCTTTTATCCTTTTATCTCCTCTATTTAAGACTGTGCTGGTTGGTTTCTAAATATTTTTGGGAGTTTAATCTGTCACAAAAAGTTTAGGTGACAGACTTGGGCGAAAAGCCCTCCCTGCTGCATGGGAAAAGATAAAAATAAAAAGGAATAAGAAGTTCTAAGAAGCTCCCCAGCTGCTGGGAGCAGCAGAGCCCTGACAAGGAGAGCAAACAGGATTTCTTATTTCAGCAGAGGATTGAGAGATTATTGTGCAGCCTATGAGGGAGCCCTTTTACACCCTAAAGGGGCAAAAAAAATAAGTGGATTATACACCTCTGCCTTTGAAAGAAGAGGGGAAAAGTCCCTTTAGAGCCACCCCATAGCTGAAGGTTTTACTGATTCAATGCACTGATTTCTCTCAGCTTTTGTGGTTGGACACAGAGAGGAATCCAAGCAACAAAATCTGCAAAAACTGGGGGGTGGTCTTTGAAACAGGAATAAGGGAGAGCTTTCTCCCAGCATGTTGGGATATCACAAAGAACTCAACATTTTCAGCCTTGAACAGAGCACTGAGGTGAACCCTGATTTATATGGGAGCTATTGTGCTGTGCCTCCAATTTTTTATTTGAGATATCTTTGGTGATTTTGTGTTCTCCTGTAACAGGTAAAAGTCTGGCTGTGACTTTTTATTGATTTGCTCTTCCCCAGCTGAACAAAGCCACGGGGAGCTCAGGGAGGATGGCAAGGAAAAGCTGACAATGGATAAATGAGGAAGTTTTGCAATATTCCCCACCTCCCCTCCTCAGGACACTGAAGGGTTTCACAGGGAGTCCTGCCCAGCCTCTTTCACTCTGAAATTGATCCCTAATGGAGAGGCCACAGTGGCAAATCTCAGTGAAACAGAAAATACTGAGAGAAATCATCCAGATCTTAGCAGGGGTTTGTGACTCAAGACTTTTTGCAGATTGGGAGAGAGGGAAAAAAACCCCACAGGAATAGAAATTTGTCTTTTGGTAACTGTGCCATTGCAAGATTATTTAAATGTAATGTAAGAATGTTAATTAATAATATAAATAAGCATTGATTAATATTTGAAAACCTGTACTTGACATGCAATTAACACAAATTGCACAGGCAATTATATGGGGAGTCAAATTATTTAGCAATTTTAAAGCTATTTATCTTCTATGCTAGACTTCTCTCTGAATAATTAAGCCAAATTATGGTAGACTGTTTCATTTATATTAACTTAATATTTGCTTGCTAATATAGTAACAATTACAGTCAAGGTAGCTGCAGTCCCAAGTGAGTCAGGGCTGGTGCTAAAATGGAATTCCATAGCTGCAGATTTTGGGGAGCTCAGCACATCCCAGATGGAATCACACCAGCACTGAGCCCTGCAAGGAGAATTTATTTACCCCCTGAGCTCTGGGCTCTTGACTTTTATCATGGCACGTTCTGTTTTCACTGGGTTTTGTGTCTGTTCTGTTGTTTTTTCTCACTCTGGCTCTGATCCTTGCTGGGGATTTCAGTCCTGGTTATCTGAGGCCTCACCTGCAGCTCAAGGGCCACAAATCCAATCCCAGCTTGTGTCACCAAGCAGGGACAGCCACCTCTGCCAGCCCTGCCTGCAGCGCCTGGAAATCCACAGCCGGGCCCTGTGCCTGTGTGCAGCCTGAAAAACATCTGTGAGGGGACATCTGTGCTGGAACTGAGACCTGCTGCTCTGGGGACACCAGAACCAGGATCTTCTCAGTCTGGAGACACTGGAACCAGGATCTGAAGGTTTGGAGACATTGGAACCAGGATCTGCTGGGCCTGAAGATGTTGGAACCAGGATCTGCTGGGCCTGGAGACACCAGAACCGGGATCTGCTGGGCCTGGAGACACCACAACCAGGATCTGCTGGGTCTGGAGATGTTAGAACCTGGATCTGCTGGATCTGGAGATGTTAGAACCTGGATCTGCTGGGCCTGAAGATGTTGGAACCAGGATCTGCTGGGTGTGGAGACCTTGGAACCAGGATCTGCTGGGTCTGGAGACACTGGAAGCAGGATCTGCTGGGCCTGGAGATGTTGGAACCATGATCTGCTGGGCCTGGAGACACCAGAACCGGGATCTGCTGGGCCTGGAGACACCACAACCAGGATCTGCTGGGTCTGGAGATGTTAGAACCAGGATCTGCTGGGCCTGAAGACATTGGAACCAGGATCTGCTGGGCCTGAAGATGTTGGAACCAGGATCTGCTAGGCCTGGAGACACCAGAACCAGGATCTGCTGGTCTGGAGACACCAGAACCAGGATCTGCTGGGTCTGGAGACTTCAAAACTGGGATCTGCTGGGTCTGGAGACACCAGAACCAGGATCTGCTGGTCTGGAGACTCCAAAACCGGGATCTGCTGGGTCTGGAGACACCAGAACCAGGATCTGCTGGTCTGGAGACTCCAAAACCGGGATCTGCTGGGTCTGGAGACTCCAAAACCAGGATCTTCTCAGTCTGGAGACACCAGAACCATGATCTGCTGGATCTGGAGATGTTAGAACCAGGATCTGCTGGGTCTGGACACACCAGAACCGGGATCTGGAGACACTGGGACAGCTCAGGACAGTGCCACAGACTGTGGCTCACAGAACCTGAGCTCAAGCTGCCCCTGCCTCGAGAGTGAAGTTCAGCAAGCGCTCGAGAACTTTGTAAAAAAGAAAGTTTGCTGCAGGAATATTGCTCTTTAATATTATTAGTAACAATTGATATTAATCATAAAGGTAGCAAAGGGAAAAGCAGCTAAGGCAGAGCTGCTGGATTCCAGAGTTTTTCTTTTCACTCTCTGAAACTCTTTTGTTACTCAGTGAATTGCACTGAACTTCTCACACATGTAAAGCTCCAGGCAAACATAATTAAAGGAATTATCTCATATCACAAAAGGTTTAAGTTCCCGCTGAAATTTCGAGGCAATTTAGCTGTATGCTTTTTTTCAAAACATTTCTAACATGAATTGCTGAAGGAACATCAATGCCTGTCTCCTTTTAAAAACAAGGGAGAAAAATTTCTGTTAGAAGTGGGGAAAAGATGTTTGGGATTTGCTTCAGTAAGCAGCTTTCAGGCTCCTTTTTGGATCTCATGCTCTGTTCTGTGGATTTGGTAAAGCTTTGGTTATCCAAAAAGGTTTCACAAAAGATGATCAGGAATGGATTCTGCACCTGTGTCTGAGGTGTTTCTAGGGGGACCATGCCTCCATGGAAAGGGTCTCGGGTTTAACATTCTCCAGTGTGGCTGAAGATATCAGAATTAGATTATCTTTTCCAGCCTGGTTTCCCCATGACTCCAGAATTCTGTGTATGTTTGTTTTCAGTGAAAGCTGCTTCTGTCCCTTTCGTCTGGAGGGTTTTCTTTTGTGTGTGCCATTAGCAGAGCTTCCTCTGAATTTTAAATCACCCCTAGCATTTATCAGCTTCCTCTTTAGAAATGTGCAATGGTTTTTGCTGTAGAGGAAAACTTTGTCCTACATTTATTCTGATAAAATTGTTTATTTCAGTTTCTCTGAGGGTTGTTCTGCAAAATTCCTGTGTCCAGACACTGACCTCAAAGTCATTTATTCATCCAAACTTTTCACTGTGAATTTTCTTTAAGGTTGCTTCATCCTTCTTCCCTCCCTCCTGAAAGAAATGAAGTGGTCATTACACGATTGGGGAATATTGCAATAAACCAGTTCTTGTGGGAATATTGCACTAAACCAGTTGTTGTGGCAATATTGTACTAAACCAATCTTCCTGCTGGTTCCTCTGCCTTCATCCTCCTTCCCTTGAATTCCACCAGGCAATCAGTGAGGGTGGGAAAAAGCCAGCATCAGTTGCACCATTTTTAACTAACACTTCAGTCCAACAAATAATTTCTGATTTGCAGCTTTTCCTGCACTTCCCCAGGATTATTTTCACTGCTGCAGTGTCAGAGGTGAGAGGGGCGGCTCAGAGCAGCCAGGGAGCAGCACCAGGGACAAAATCCAGCCTTGGCTTTTCCAGCCCAGTGGTTTGGCTTGGGAAGGGCAATCTGAAGTGATGGGTCTGTATTGTACCCTCACAGAAAAACAGCAAGGAAAGCTGCTGAGGGTTTGTATTTATTAGAAATCTCTAGTGGGGACCATTCTCTGATAATTTTTTAGTTCAAGAAACATTTGAGTGAGCCCAGATCCAGTTTTAGGCATTCAAAATCTTCATTTCCAGAGAAATATGTTCATCTTCAGGACTCATCTTTTATGAATCATTGGATGTTGTCTGCCCTTTTGTTTTGCAGCCCAAGCAGTTCTGCCCATTTCTTCTGCAGTCCAGCTCCTATATTTGCAGCACCCCCAGACAAAAATGGCTAAATTAGAATTTTTACTCCAAATCAAAACGAAAGAAATCTCAGCTTTAATCCCCCATCCCTGCAGTGGGGAAAGCATGAGCTGCTTTTATCCCGAGCCCCTCTTTGCCTCTCTCAGTGGCAGCAGTGTCACAGCTGATGTCTCACAGCTGATGTCTCACTGCCCTGCATGAGCAGAGCTCTGCTCATCCCTCACCCTGAGCTGCTCTCAGGAGCCAGGAACCTTCTCTGGGTGACCAAGGGCACCTTCACAGCAAATTCAGCCAGGCTGTCATCCTGCAGCAGGCTGGTGCCATCTGTAACCCCATCACCAGCCTCTGCTCGTGCACTATTTAAAAGCAAAACTCTGTAAAATATTGAAGCCATCCCCGCGCGTCCCGCCGGCCGCGCTCCTTTCAGGTACAAACCCCAGCTAAGGAGAGGCTTGGATGAACAGCACTGAGGCTCAGCTATATTTAGGTCTCAGCATGTTCATGTTTCTATTTGCTGCACGGCCCTGAGGAATTCTTCAGAGAGCTTTTATGGCATTTCTGTTGCCAGGGAAACGCCTCGTCATGTGTGTCCTGAATCCGCAGCACCCCCAGCTCCTCTGGCAGAGGAGAAATCCGCGCTGTGTTCAAAGATTCAGGGGTACAGCAAAGAAAGATCCTTCCAGGTAGGCAGGTAAACACCAAGGGAGGGAGCTGTGCTTGTGGCATCTCTCCTGGGAACCCAGATTATCCCACAGATCCTTGTTGTCTGTGCTGGGACAGCTCCAATATCCTGGATCCCTAAGAATTTTGGATTCCCTGTGTGTCACCGTCACGTTTTCTGGAAAAATCCCCTTGCCCAGGATTTGTCTCCTGGGAAGCTGAGACGCCTCAGGGAAAAAGGAAAACAATATTATCTCATTTGCTTCTCCTGTGTTTTGCTGCTTTGGAATGTGGCTGGAGATTCTTTATCCAACGTGTGAATTGTTTTGACTTAATGACCAATCACAGTCAGGCTGTGTCGGGACTCGGGAAGGAGTCACGAGTTTTTCATTATTTTCTTTTAGCCTTCTGCCTGTATCCTTTCTCTAGTATAGTTTTAGTATAGCATTCTTTAATATAATATAGAACATAAAATAATAAGAGTTTTCATTATTATCATTTGGAGAATCATGAGTTTTCATTATTGTCTTTTAGCCATCTGTCTGTATCCTTTCTCTATTCTTTAGTATAGTTTTAGTATAGCATTCTTTAATATAATATAGAACATAAATTTAATATAATATGGAACATAAAATAATAAATTAGCCTTCTAAGAACACAGAGTCAGATTCATCATTCCTCCCTTCACTGGGGGACCCCAGAACATCCCACACCCTGTGCTTGCTGTCCTGGGGCAGCACAACCCATGCTCAGTCATCCTTTACTTGAAAACCTTGAGTTCAAAAACCCCAAACTGGCCAGGAGTGAGAGGAGTGAGAGGAGTGAGTTATTTTTTCCCCTCCCCAGAGGCTTTGCTGTATTAGGAAGTCGCCGTCCTGCCCAGTGACAGTCATGGGAAGTGACAACTCCTCGGAAGATTGAAGCATCTGCCTCGCCCAGCCCGTGCCCCCTCCCTGCCAGCCTGACATGATCAGAGCAGAAGTTTGGACTGAATCTTTCACAGTCTGTTAGCCCAGGCAGGGATGCCTCATGGAGGGGATTATTTTTATTTTTATTTTTATTTTTTGGGAGGATTCCACGTGGTCAGCTCGGGGAGCAGGGAGAGGAAGATGAAAGCATTAATATTTGCATTTTCAAACGCCTTTCCTGGCTCCTGAGCAAATGTAGGTCAGCTGCAGGATCCCTTTCCCACAGGGCTGATAGGAGAAGGGTTTTGTGCTGCTGCCTCTCCCTGCTTCACAATCTGTGCAGGTTTTTCTGAAAGGAACATCCACCTGCTTTAAGCTGTGGGTGAGAGGCTCACAACGAGCTAGATTTGGGCAAACTGGGGTATCTCACTATTTCTTGCTGTATTTAGTTGGGTTTTCATCCTTTCTTTCCTCTCAGTTTTCTGCAATTTCAGTCTTTTGGGCAATCACAGAGTGCACACCCAAACTCGCACAGAAACCTCTGAATTGTGGGGATTTTTGCTGGCCTTTACAATGCTGCTTTTTATTCATATTTTTTCTTATTCATAAGTGCAAATCTTGTGAATTCTCATTAATTTTGGTGAGGTTTTTTTTCAGGCATACAGTGTCAGCACACTTCTCTTCCTGAAGGAATAGCTGCTGGACAGAACCTGAAGTTTTGGCCTTTTGAGAACTTTTTAGAGGCCATAAAACTCATTTCCCGAATCAAAGCCTGTGGTGGTGTCCAGAAGGAGCACCCATGATAAAATATCCTTTATGTAAATGGAAAAAATTTATGTTTCCTAAGTTTGGCCTGAGGTCTCAGCTTGAAATGCTTTTTTTCACACCCAGT
Organism: Zonotrichia leucophrys gambelii; assembly: GCF_028769735.1. Taxonomy (NCBI): domain Eukaryota; kingdom Metazoa; phylum Chordata; class Aves; order Passeriformes; family Passerellidae; genus Zonotrichia; species Zonotrichia leucophrys. The sequence continues at coordinate 2,978,701 of NC_088183.1, forward strand.
AATTAATTCAATGCATTGGGCAGGTTTGTGTTTAAAGGCAGAGACATTTTTACAATGCAGGCACAAAGATCAATGCAAAATTATTCAGGTAATTGGAAATTTGCAAAAGAATTCATTTAAATTTTCATCCACTGCAGTGAAAGCCTGATTCAATTGCTGATGAATCCTTTGTGCTTCATCCTTTTAAGGGAGAATATTTGAACAGGTATCTGCTGCTGAAGGTAATGAGAATCACATTTTTTAAGAGGATTCATTCACTCATTTATATACTGTTTTGTCCTTCAGTTATCTCAAACTGAAAAGTGAGCACTCCTTAAAAGTGCTAAAAGAGAAAAATTTACCATTTATTAATTTTTGTGTCTGGTCCTTCAGAAACACAATTTCCACACCTGAAGGAAAAATGGCAAAAAAGAAGAAATCTGAAGTGCCAGGAAGTTTCATAACATTGCTAAAGGAACATCCAACAATTAATTCACAGTTCAGGAGGGGGAAAAGGAAGGTGCTGTGTGAGGAAACAGCGGAAACTTCCAGCACAGCACAAAGATTATTGTCTAAAATGTCACCCATGTTTCACAGTGCCCAACAAAAGCATAAAGGATTGTGCCAGGGTTATAGAACAGCATAATTTGCTAAAGGACCAAAAAGTGTTTGAGATCTCTGAGAATGCTGCCTCAGACCCACAGGGGTGGGAAAACCAGAGTTTTTCATGTGGGATTGAGAAGGAAAACCAGAATTTTTAGAAGGTTTAAGGGATTCACCAGTATTCAGATTGCAGAGACAGGAGGCAGCTCCCAAACCCCTTCCCAACCCCTCTGTTCCAGCCAGGACCACTCTGGAAGGTGAAATTTCAGAGAGTCAGAGCAGGGAACATCGTAGGCTGTCTTTGGTAACAGCATAATAGGGGAACAGCGCAGAAATAAGTGGCAATAATTATACATTTCCTTTTATTTTGTCTTTCAAAGGTCAGAGTTAAAGTCATAGAAAGTTTCGCAAGGAGACAGAGAGAAGAATCACTTCTGTGGCTTGAGAAAACATTAATTCTGTCTCTCTTTGTGTGTGATTTTATGTGTCTGTGCATCTGTTATAAATTACACCTACAACTGAGCTTGGAATTAAAAAAAAATCCAATTTCCAAGAAGGTCTGGCTGTGATTTGGGGCAGTGAAATGCTGGAGAACAATAAACAGCAATCCTGGCTGATGTGCAGAAGTTTTCCTTCCCCTATTCTTTCAGTACAGGTAACACAAAGATGAAATCATTTATTTCCAGGATGTGCAGGCTGTGGATTCCAGAGGAAAAGTGATTTTATTTCAGCAGGAAAGGGGTGGCAGGAGCAGTGGCAGAAAGGATACTGTGACATGGATTTAAATGTCTTTATATGGACATGTGACAGCATTTAAATGTCTTTATATGGAGAGGAATCCCTGTGAGATAAAAAACAAAACTACTGCTGCTGTCTCTGAAAAATTCAATCCCCAAACCCCATCAGGAGCCACTCTGTGGTGGAAGGACAAGGATTCTGATCCAGCTGTGGCACTCCAGGTGTCCCCAGTGCTGCTCTGCACGTCCCTGCAGTTCTGTCCCTCTCAGCATTCATTTTTTAAGGAATTTTGGGTTTCCCCCATTGTTTTGTCCCTCTCAGCATTCATTTTTTAAGGAATTTTGGGTTTCCCCCATTGAAGCCTGCCTTGCAAACAGAGCATGAACAGCCCTGCAGGGAGTTGCACTGTTTGAGACAGTTTGATCCAGAAAAGCTCCCTACATCACACTAAGCAAAAATTAATGTTGATTAATTAAACAACAACAAAAAAAAAGAGATTGAATATTTCTGTGGCTGTTCTATACAATGATAGAAATACATAAATACCTAACCTGACACTGTGCTTCTCTTCTTTGTGTGCTGTTAATGTGACATGTAGCAATTTAACATTTAGCACAGCTTTTAATTTTAAAAATCCTGTTAAATAAACTTCTAAAGAAAATGTGATTATATGATATGAGTTTTCAAAATTTCCTGACACCAGAGATATCAAAAAGACATTTCAACATCCAGTTTCAATTGTGAGTTGCTGTTAAAACCTATGATTTCAGCAACAACAAAAAATCCTCTGAAGAAAGGGGGTTTGGGTTATTTCAAACATACATTTTGAGAAGGGAATTTTTTTCAAGCTTCTGAAGTGATACTACCATTAGAATTTTTAATACCAGTAATATTTCTGAATTCTGCTACTCCTCAGGATGATATTCTCTACAGCAGCCACAAATGTGTGGTTTTTGTGACAACACAATAAATTAAAGACCAGAGAGAATGGCATTGCCAGAGTCAGGAGAGGTCCAAGCTTTAATTTGCATTCAGGATTTTCATTCAGACTTTCCAACAATATTTGCAGAGCTTACACCTGCCCATTGCCTAGCCACAGATTTCTAACAAACCAAACAAAATGAGGTGTTTGAACTTGGGATTTTGGTTCTGTGCTGTTAAAGATTAAAAGATTTCAACAATGTCTTTTTCTGGGCCACCATTGAAACATTGGAATCTGTACAGGAGGAGAACCTTTGGTGCCTGGAAACACTCAGCATGAGCTTGACAGTTTATTATTATTTATTATTACTATAATCACTGGGAGGATTTCAGGAGGAGAGACTTCACTCATCTTCAAGACAAGCTCTTCTAATAGAATTATAATTATAAAAATTATCCTGCTCCAGAAAACATCATTAATCTTATGTGTATAATATTGTACTCTTCTTTTTTTAACGTTGCAAACACAAATCTCAATGAAATGTGTTTGTTCATTAATTTTTTTGGCATGGATTGGTTCAAGGTCAGGCAGATCTGGCATCAAATGAGGGAGAGGAAAGCTGCAGTGGTCCCCACGTGGTGTTCAGTGCACAAATTTTGTTGGTGCAAACTCATAACTAAAGCTTGGATCATAATGATACTTCCTAAGTGGATCCAATTGATAGTGGAGCCCTGGAAAAAGTTAAAGATGGAGTCTAAAATGTAAAGCTTTGTGTTTTCCCAGATCAACTGCACCTGTGTAAGCAGTATGATAAATTATATAATTGTTAGATGTCATGATTGTTTAGTAATTAAATATAATTATTATACAACCATAAGAAGAATAATAAGAAACTATGTTGGAAAATCAGAGGGGGGTTAAATCTATGTATACAATAGAACAATATAAGTTTAATAATTAACATGAAAGTTATATAATGATAGAGTATAAAAACATGATCATTTTGGACGTATTGTTGGAGTCAGATTTGGGTTATACCCCGATTCCCAGAGCTCTTAAATAAAAAGCACCACATATAATCGCTCCGTGATTATGTGTTTTTGAATGCTAACACAATAACCTCAAAAATTATCTTTGCTCCTTTGCCTCTTGATAAAGTTTTCCATTGAGATGTTCTGAAATTGGGCCAATTCAGACTTCTACTGCAAAGATAATTCTTACTTTCCTCTCTAAAGCGGGTTTCAGGTTTTTTCCACTTCCAGTGCTTGAAATACCTAAAATATAACATGATCTCCCAGCTTAATGGTTTTTTTTGAGATGCTACACAGTCAGCTGTAGTCTGTAGTCTCATAGTTGCTAAATCTCATTTCAATATCCATTTTCTGCTTTTCCACAGAGAAACTTCTGTTTTCCCTCACTTTCCAGCTCTGTTCTGATGGCAGCTGAGGTCCAGCAGGAGCTCTGTAAATCAGAATATCCCCCTGTGTGACACACTGCCAGGGCACTCTGCATCCTCAGTGACTGGCAGGTAATTCAGGTAGAAAACAGCATTTTTGTCAGACTTGTCCACAGGAGCCTTTTCAGTTTCTGCTGTGCTGAACCTCTCGGGAGGATGGATCCTGCTGGTTCCTGTCACTCAGCCAGGGACCAGCTCTGGTGGCTGAGCTCTGATAATGTCACCCACCAAGAGGTGACAGCAGTCAAAACCACATCCGAGCGGGGAGAAAAATGCTCTTCAACATATTTTCTTAGCATTTATTCCTTTCAGATTGAGGGTTTTGAAGCTCTGAGATGTGTCAGTGTAGAATATTTTTCATTTTCTTAGAAAACTGAGGGCGTTGTGTGATTTGTGTGCACGTGTGAGGACAGAGAAGAGGGATCTGCCCTTGGGGGCCTGTGATTTACTTTTATTTCTTTCCCTCAGCTTAAATTAGTGGAGAAATTCCACACTGCAAACCAAACTGGGCATTGAAGAGTCAATTATCAGAGACATCACACCCTGAATCTGTATGGCAAATTTTACATGGGTTAAATTGAAAATGGCCAATTTGACATGGGTTACAGTGAAATGCTGCTTTTAACCAGGCCCTGGGTGAGTTCAGAGTGGAAGGTGCTGAGGGAAGCCCAGAGCAGCAGCAGCTGCAGGAGACACCAGGGGTGCAAAGTGCTCTGTGGTGCTTCTGAGGGGATTTTTGGGATTTGGGGTTTCTCCTACATTAAATATGGGGTCTCTCCTACATTAAATATGTCTCAAAGCCCAGAGGATAATGCCAAACTCCGCTTGAGAGCAGCCTTGCTGTTTCCACTCCTTCTGAGTGCTGGGATGTTTCTGTCACTTCAGAAAAGCACATGCCGAGGCTTCAGTTTGTTCTGCTGCAGAACAAACCTGTTCTTGCCTTTTATTTGCCATTTGAGCCTCATTTATGGCACTGCACTGATTCCTGAAGCTGCAGGATGTGTTGTGACAGGGGGATGGCTGCTGTTTATTGAGCACTGAGAATTCCCGGAGTACTGAAGAAACAGAGCACACAGAGGTGCCCACAGATTGCTCTGAAATGGGGTTAAAAAGAAGAAAACACATTAAACCAAGAGCTGCCACTTTGGAGCAAAGCAAGCCACCAACCCCACAGGGGTCAATGCTCCAGAAAGTTCCACAGCTGGGTTTGTCCTGTGGAGGCACTTGAGCAAAGAGAGGGAGAGCTTTTCAGCAGAGAATGCTTGGAGAGGGAAAATAGGGGAAGGATGCGGAGGAAACAAGCTGGAGTCAGGCTGGTGCAGCAGCATCAGGGCAGGGAATTTAACTCTGGTGTGGAATCAGCCAAAGAGAGAAGGAAACATTCCCAAAATGACAGGGAGGGGGCAAGCAGCATTTTGAACAAATTGGGCTGATAACAGAGAGGGTGAATGGGAGGGGCAGCAGCAAAAGGAAAAAAATCTTTAATTTTACAGGAACAACATTGTCACATCCATTGGGGTTCTGGCAAAAAGACAAATTGTGACATCTTCAATCAGTTTAAACCCTGCTCTAACACAGACACAATCAGCACTGAAGCCATACAAATTTAAATTGTATAACCATATAAATAAGGTATATTTCTCTGTATAAAAAAAAAGATTATATGGGAGTGGAATTTCTTACATTAAGAACCAGCTGCTCAGTAAAAGGAATAAAATAACAGACTGTATCTATGGAATTAAAATAAATAGTGCTGCCTCGTGCATCTGCTTCTTTTAGAGCATCAACACAAGCTGAGAAGTTTATGCTGCAGAATTCCCTTAACTGGCACAGACATTTGATAGTTAAGTGATTGCCCTGCTGCCAACCCCACTTTAGACCCTTTATTGGGAAAACTTCATCATTTTTGCCCAGGTTGCAGTTTAAATGGGCAGAGTGCAGAATAATGAGCTAAACAACAGTGCACAGGGGACAGGAAAAGCTGCCAACAGAGTGTGCAGGAACTTTAATGCTAGGAAAGGAAAAAAACATCACACAAGGAGGAAAATATGTGGGTTTATACCTGCTCAACATAGCTGTGAGTGGCTCAAAGCCTGCCTGCTATTATTATTGTTATTGTTGTTGTTAATATTATTATTATTGCTGATGTTGTTGATAATAATATTGTTAATGTTATTATTGTTATTATTATAATTATTATTATATAATATAATATTACATTATGTTACATTATATATATTACATATTATATTATATTATATTATATTATATTATATTATATTATATTATATTATATTATATTATATTATATTATATTATATTATATTATAGCTATCTTGTGCCATTTGCTACTGCTGTAATTTCCTTGAAGACAAGGGCACAAATGGGTCTTTTGGGGTGAGGGTTTGGGGTGATTTTTTAGGGTTTTGGTTTTTTTATTTTCAAAGTGGGAGCAGAATGAGTAATCCAAGTAGAGATGTCCTGAATTTACTATTTAAGATACAATAAAAGCTGTGTTGCTGCTAAAAAGCCACCCAGAGATGGCTCTAAAGTAACATTTTGGAACATCTCGTGAACACTCCCTGACTAACTCAAAGGCACTGATTCAGACTGAGGAGATTAAAGCAAATTTAGAAATCAGAGCCAAAGTCTCTCTGAAAAAAATCTCTTTTTTTTTTTTCACAATGGAGCCACCAGCAGTGAAAGCAGCCGGGGCTGAGTGTTGACAAGAAGGTGTCATTCCCAAAACACCTTGGCTATGAAAATCTGGCTGAGGCTCCTGGGAGGAGAGAATGCCACTATTTTTATGCTCAGAATGTTGTTTGTTTGATGAATGGAGGTTCAGCCATCAGCAGGAGGAAAAGCCAGGCTGGAAAATCCCCTCCCCCTTGGAAACAACAGCAAGTGTCCAACTTGCTTCTACACTTGATTTTCACCTGGTTTTCACCTGATTTTCACCTGGTTTTCACTTGATTTTCACCTGGTTTTCACCTGATTTTCACCTGGTTTTCACTTGATTTTCACCTGGTTTTCACCTGGTTTTCACTTGATTTTCACCTGGTTTTTCACCTGGTTTTTCACCTGATTTTCACCTGGTTTTTCACCTGGTTTTCACCTGGTTTTTATCCTGATTTTACCCTGACTTTTCACCTGGTATTCACCTGGTTTTCACCTGGTTTTCACTTGATTTTCACCTGGTTTTCACCTGGATTTTCACCTGGTTTTTCACCTGGTTTTCACCTGGTTTTTATCCTGATTTTACCCTGACTTTTCACCTGGTATTCACCTGGTTTTCACCTGGTTTTCACTTGATTTTCACCTGGTTTTTATCCTGATTTTACCTGACTTTTCACCTGGTATTCACCTGGTTTTCACCTGATTTTCATCTGGTTTTTCACCTGGTTTTCACCTGGTTTTCACTCAGTTTTCACCCTGCAGTGGGAGACATGTGTGCTTCAATGTAAAGTGAATTAGGCTCTCCATTTCAATGCTTTTCTAGCAGCATCCTGCTATTAAATTCCAAGTTTAGAAGATCACTTTGGTCAGTTTGAAATGGATCCTTCCACTTTGTTGACTACCAAAGTCTCTCAGTTTTAAACCGTGTTATTTCAGCATCTCCCAAGGTTTTGTCCCCCTTGGCTGTTGAATCTCCCACCTCCCTGGGAGCAGCTCCTTTTCATCAGGGGCCAAGAAATTCTGTTTTCCACTGATGATATTTCTCTCGCCTTTTGCCTGCACTAGAGTCTCACCTCATTTCAGAATAAAATAAAACAGTATGAGTTCACAGACTGTTGGTGTCAGAGCGTTTCTAAGATCTTTTCCTTTCACATCACAAAAATCACCGCAGGAAACAAAGGGAAACAACCCAAAAAGGGGCCCAGCAGCAGAGCTGGCATGTCCAACTCTCAGATGAACTCATTTGGGCATTTCTGTACACTAAATTACACCTGGAAAATGCACCCCAGCGTCCCTGTGCTCCTGCATGCTCTGCACTGCTCTGGTGATCAGTTTAGCATCAGATTTTGTTCTGAGGGAGGGAAGGTGGGTGGGAAACTGTGGGCAGAGCAATGTGCAGAAGGGAGAAGCCAATCTTAATATCTGAAAGAACAGAAAGAGAGAAAGAAGAAATAAAACATGAGCGAGTAAAGACATTTTATTTTAAAAAAAGTGATATTATAAAACTGCAACAATGAAAATAATTATTGTTTATGGCAAGGAGTTACCCTTTTTCTTTGGGATGTGTAAAAACTTACTCTATGGTAATTTTCTCCTTTTCCTTTATGTGAAATGTGGAGAAAATGCAACTATCCCTGGAAAATAAATGGTTTTAATGTCAATATTGATTACTGGGGAGCTCATCTTTACTCATCCCTCCAGGGGAGCTATCACATAAACTTGCTCTGCACAATTACTTCAGGTACCAAAACGATGTGAGGGTAATGAAAACAAATGTCAGCCCCTTGCCACGGAGTTTCCAGCTGGAAGCACAAATTTCCAGCTGGACAAGCCACTGTCAATGCCTTCAGGAGCTTCTTCAAGTGAAATGATGGATCAGGCAATTGAGTGATCACAGCAGGCAGCTGTGAACGAAGCCCAGAGCAGCTCCTTTTCTTGGGTCAGGGATGAAAAATGGGATTTTCTGGAAAAACGGGATTTTCTGGGCTGAGGATGCAGCTCCTCTTCATCCCCCAGGAGGGTTGGGGACCATTCTGCTTGCTGGGGATGCTGAGCACTTGCAGAACACACTCTGCACCCCTCAGCATGGATCTGTTCATGGCAGAAATGGGATTATTCCTGTGCTGAGTGTAAAGATAAGAGTACAACTGGGTTTGAATTGAAGGAGAACCTTTGCCCAAATCAAAGATTGGCTCTGCAAGGGTGAGGATCCTCAGCTGGTGCAGGAAGGAGCTGCTGATTCCTGTGCCCAGTCCTGGAGGATATCACAGCAAAGTGAACAGCTTGGCTTCACATAAAACCCATTTACTCTGACAATACCCAGCAACAGCGAGCTGAAGTTTCTTGATTTCCAATAATACAACCCTTCAATACATCAGGCCCTTGGCAGCAGTTTTTGTTCTCTAATTGGCAATTCAGGGCTGGTGTGTGTGGGCTCAGGGCACTCTCATAACAATGGCAATGAAAGTTGGAGGTTTCATTCTGTCCCTGCCACACCTGTGGGAGGTTTCAATAAAACAAGATGGAATTCTTTGTGTCTTGAGCTTTCCCCAGGACAGCAGCTGGGGTCAGAGTCACACACAGAGCTAAAGGCTGTTTGTGGCTTTAACAAGTAGAAATCAGTGCTGTATTTTGGATATAACACATGCATCCATCGATTTATTCCACACTGGGAGAGTGGGGCTCAGATCACCAAACGCTAATTCTGTTGAGCAGATAATAGGTGAGAACAAAAGTAACTTTAACAGAGAAGGAAATTAAACAGAGCAGGGTTTTTATTGTTCAAACCACTGAAATTTTTAATACATTGAAATGCCTAATGATTCATTGAACTCCCTGACTTGAAAGGCAGAAAGTCTAAAAGATTTAAAATACTGTTCTTTCTGAAGAGCAATTATTTGTGATTTAATCAGCTATGCATTTAGAAAAAAAATGTAGAAACTATTTTACGTAGGAGAGCAAAATGAGTCACTAAATGAACCCTCACCATAGGGGGGGGAAAAAATCCATATTACCATCAAAGTAGTGAACGTGATTCAAAGAAATATGGGATGAATCTTGACAGGGAATGTTTGAGAGTCACCTCAGTTCATTCTGCAGCCTTCAGCCAAAAGATTTAAGGCTTGATTTTACTCAAGATGGGGATCTTGAAGCTTCTTGTGGGCAAGGAGACAGAAAAGCACAATTCTGGTCCTTGTTCTGGTCCGTGTTTGCTGCAGCCCCAGCTCTCACAACAGCCACCAACCACAGCAAAAATAATTAAGACATGTGGCTGGAGGAGCAATCTGAACAAAATAAATGTGAAAAAAATAAATGTGAATAAAATAAATGTGCTTTATGGACAAGGAGACAGGAGAATGCGTGAGGTTTCTGCAGGGATTTATTAATTTTTGGCAAAATTTACCAAAATGAACTTTTATGGCTGCTTCTCTAGCCAAACTTTGTGCTTATAAATGCACAGTATTGACCAAAAAAACCCCCTCATCCATCAATTTTTAATGTGGAATCAAAACTACACCCTTTAGGTGCCTTTCTCTGTGACTGGAAGCCTGGGAATTACTTCAGTACAAATAGTACTTGAATAATAATGTCTTTATTTGAATATGTAGGAGGCCTGAATGTCAGGTGCTCTTGTTTATACCAGTTAAAACTTTCTTTAAAGGTTTGAGCTCATTTTTCAGAATTACCCAACAAAAGCTTCAATTATGAGTTTATGGAATCCAGTAACTATATTTTTAATTATTTGAGTTTATGGGATAATTTAATAACCTGGTTTACAGCTGCATAAAGCAACACTTTTTAAAACCTCCTTTACCAGCTAAATTGAAATGTTATGATAAAACATTTTCATAGGAAAGGGAATTTTATTTCCTTCCTTGCCTGGAAGGAAATAAAATTTTAAACACTAACGACCACAAAACGATCATCCAATATTCGTGGGGGTTTTTTTGGTGAAATTTTACTGTGGTTTGTGTTGCAGATGCAGGTCCTACTTCCCTTGAAGGAGCTAGAAATGTGGTTATACATTCACAGAGCACTTGCAAGCATCTGTCCCAGATCCACAGGCACTTGATTCATCCGTGTGCACAAATAGCAGGAGTTTGATAACAAGGGGTTGGAGCTGGTAATTAGCATCGACAGCTCCCTCATTTGCACAGGAAGGCAGCACGCTCTGCAAGCTGAGGAGCTGCCTTGTTGCCTGCCTTGATCACAGCTGGAATTATTTGTGTCAGTGGGAATCCAGTGCATGTGGGGAAATACTGTCAATTTTTAAACACTCTGGAAAAGAAACTTTTCTTTGGTTCTCATGCTAAATCTGTCTTCTCCTCTCAGAAAACTTACAATAAATTTTTATAGGGTAGTACACAAAATATCAGAGCAGTTCTGCCATTCCTCAGGGTGATCACAGCCCAAAGGAGCTGAGTTTGGGGGAGGAAGCCTTACAGGACATCCTGAATATCAAACCTGAAAATCCTCCTTCATGAGTAATACCTGGAAAGAAACAGCAATAAAAAGGTGGTGAATGGGAGTGTTTAGCTTAAAAATTGGGCACCAAACGCTATCCCAGAAATTCATCATTAAACCCTTCCCAAAAATTCTTCGTCAAACACTGTCCCAAAAATAAGCATCAAACGCTGTCCTAAAAATTGGGCATCAAACTCCGTCCAAAAATTCATCATAAACCCTGTCCCAAAAATTCTTCATCAAACACTATCTCAAAAATTGGGCATCAAACCCTTCCCAAAAATTCTTCATCAAACTCTGTCCCAAAAGTTCACCATCGAAGGCTGTCCCTGCTCTCTGCTCACCTTGGGATGCTGCCCCAGGGACCGGGGATTGTGGTGACATTTGCTGATGACAAAAGGGGACAATGACTTGTCTCCTGCCCTGGGCCACCAGGAGCTCCGGGCGAGGTGAGAAGTGCTCAGTGATGTTTTATCCCTCCCTGGGATCTCTGTTTACTTCCCAAAATTCCTGGGAGAGCTGGCACTGAGGTTGGGACACTTGTTCCCACTTAAAAATGCCTAAAGTGGCACAAAGGAGCCGAGTTTGCTGAGACTAAATCCATTGCCTAAAATATCTTTATGTTTCCTCCCTTTTGGATTTCATGCACCGTAAATCAGAAAATGTTTCTATTTATTTAAAATAGATAAATAATAAATGTTTCTGTTTATTTAAAAGCTTTCTCCTCTATTTCTTCGCTTCTCTGCTTTCTAAACAACAGATGTGAGCACTGTTAGGAAAACTAATCCACAAACACCAGAGGTTTATGTCCAAAAAGGAGACAGAGGAGTCCTTTGACTTTATTTGAATAAATGGAGAGGCCATGGGACATTCCCCTGGGATCTCTCGAATTTTTGGAGGACTCAGCCTCCTTTTTATCCTCATTTCCACCCACATTTCTCTTCTCTCTTTCCCCATTGACTGAGGTACTTGAGAGGATCAGACTTCCCAAAATGCCCTGATACCAAAGATTCCCCTCTAATGCATAACACTCCCTTTTGATTTTTAATTCTTAATGGAATTTAGGAGTTTTTCTTCCCATTGTTTCTTTCATCTCTCAATGTCTAATTTCATTTATCAGCAAACCTAAAGTTCATTTGTAAAAGCAAATATCTTTTCCCATTCATCAATCAGTGCAATCCTTCCCATTGTTTCTTTTATCTCCCAGTGCTGGTTTTATCTACCAGCAGACCCACAGCCTGTTTGGAAAGACAAATCCACTATTCCTCTCAGCATGAACATCATCCTTCATCTCCAAAATATCACAAAGATCAGGGAATATCACAAAGATATGGAAAATAGGGAATATGTCCATCCTGGCTGCATAAATCATTTCAAGGGCAGCCAAAAATTTTGAGCCAAAACCAAACTTATTTGTCTGTCATATTCACATTTTCTAAACAATCCCTTTGCTCAGGGTTTTTCTCCTGGGAAGCTGAGAAGCCTCAGAGAAAAAGGAAAACAATTCTTATCTCATTTGCTTCTCCTGTGTTGTGCTCACATGTGGAATGTGTCTGGAGATTGTTTACCAACAAATGATGGTTTTGTTGGATTCTGGGGTGACTTATTTTGACTTGTTGGCAATCAGTGCCAAGCTGTGTTGGGACTCTGGAGAGAGTCACAAGCTTTCATTATTATCTTTTTAATATTCTGTAACTTTTCTGTATTCTTTAATATAGTTTAGTATAGTATTCTTTAATATAATATAGTATCAAAAAATAATAAATTAGCCTTCTGAGAACATGGGGTCAGATTCATCATTCCTTCCTGCCACGGGGCACCCCACAAATACAACATTTGTCCATCAGGCTAACTCAGATCCAAGGGGTTTTTAAGCATAGCCTGAACACAAACTCCAATCTGCCTGCTGGGCCTGTGAGTCCTCCCCACGACTGTTGCACAGCTGAGATTGCTGTGCCTGATGCACGTCTTGAGTTTTCTATATTTATTACAGAACAGTTCAGTGCATCAGCAGACAGGCTCAACCTGCAGGGCAGTGACTAAGCCTTGGAGTGTGGGGGTGAATCTGTTTGCTTCGTTTCTGATTGCCCTGGTTTGTTGCTTGGTTGATCTCTCGGTGCCTTTTGATAAAATTTTGATATAAGTTCCACCCTGGATGTGCTGTTTTCTGACATTTCGTCCATCAAAGTGTTCTCACCCACAACACTCCCTCTCATCTCCAGCTTTTCTCTCTTGGATTCTGTCACTTTGCCAAAAAATGCATCAGTGTGAGGCATTACTTGTGATATGAAGAGGAACCCAAGGTCCATTCTTGTTTCCATGGGCTGTTCTTGGATTTTGTCCTGGAGAAGAGAGTCTGACTTCCAGAAAGGCACTTAACCTGTTAATAAATGCCTCAATTACATTTACACTTAATGGAGCCATTTATTAATAGATTAATTCCTGTCTACTGCTGTGGATTCTGAGAGTCACTAAAAAAATCGATTTAATGATGTAAAATAATCTTTCTATGATTTTTAATTATCGGCATCATGTGCTTCTCACAGTTATTTTGTGCTGCAATTCACCTCTCAAGGGCCCACAGGAGCCTTTCCCAGGGTTTCCACTCAGCTGCTGGGATATTTACAGTATTCCAACACCCTTAAATCATGGCTGTTACTAGAGCTGAGGCCATGGATGAGAAAAAAATCTTAAAAATGGAAAGTCTGGACCAATTCCCCTTCCAGGGATGGACAGACTCCTCCCTTCAGTGTGGTGGGGCCCTGCAGAGCCACCAGGCTGATGTGAGAAGAGATTTATTGCAGAGGAGAGACTTCCTGCTCCCAGAGGATGCTATCCCAGCAGAAGTTCAGAGAACTTTTGTTTCACAAAGAAACCCATTATTGGATATTCTTCTATCTTCATGACAGGGGTTTTGTTTTGTTTTTTTCACCACAGATTCCCTTGATGTCAAAAATACTCTGGGACTTCATCACTTCACTGGGACTCTGATCAGACTTTCTGGGAAAAAATCAGAATTTTTTTTTCTGGCTTGTCTTTGCCTGTTTCCCCTACAAAATAATGTTACTACAAGTTTAAACAGCCTCTCAAACTTTCACGTAGATTAACCATTTAGTGTTCCCTCATCTCATTAGAATTTAAGATGTAAGACTTTTTGTAAAAGTCTCTGTCTTAGAAGATTCCCACCTCTGTTAATATGGTAATGCTATCAGAAGCAGCATTTTTATTACCCTAATTCCCAGGTTTTTACAAGGAGAAAAGTAATAATGCAATTGAATTAATTCCATAATCATTTTCAGACTGGATGAAAACCACTGAAGGAAGCTGGGAGCTGACAGCCAGTATCTGCATGCTCATAAGCATTAAGTGAACTATAAATACAGAGGGACTGAAGCTGGAACACCAAATGTGAATTTCCTTTTTTCAACTCCTTAGTCCGTGAAAGGCTGTGACAACAATGCAGCGAGGGAGGTTTTGGTGTTTTAGCAGTAAACACTGACTCACCTGCTCAGTGCTCTGGATAAATAATCATTAGTGACAAATAAAAGCCTATTTCAGACACAACCCAGAGCAGCGGAAGTTATATAAAAGCATGAGATGTTTTGCCCCTTTCCAGTGGCAAAAATACCACAGTTTCAGTTCATCTCAGTCATTCTCTGCCATTTGAGGCAAGCCCTCAAGAAAACAAGACTTGAGGGCTCTGCCCCTCTTTCTCATGTCTCTTCCTTGGTTTCCGGGCTCACTGGGGGTCCCTGGTGCTTTTCTTCACCTCCAATCTGTCAGTGCAAGCTCCCAAGGTGCAAAACCCTTTCCTGGGGTATCCTTGATCCAGGGGGCTGAGCAGGAACCATCAGCACTTTGTGAGGTTTTTGATGTGCCTCCAGGATCAGCAGGGATGGAGCTGCTTTTACCTCACCTGAGGAAATTCAGCAGTGCAGCCCAGGCAGGGCAGGCAGGTTGTGGACATCCATAAGTGCCCATTTACACAATTAAAATATTGAAGCAGCTTCCTTGTTTGGCAGCTGTGGACAAACTCCATTAAGTTCTCCATTAATTAGACCTTCCCCAGCTTTTCCTTGCTCTTCCACAGCAGTGCAAATCCAGAACATCCATTACATTCTTCACAGAACAGCAAAGTGTTTACCTTGTCCCTTTGCCAGCAGCAAAAGGACAAAAAAAACCCCAAAACCTTTCTCCCAACCAGCTGAGTTTATCCACCCTTCATAATTGCTCAGCCTAATTAACACTCCAGTAAACCCCACACCTGCATTACCTGCACATCCCCACACACCCACACTGCTGCCCTGGTGCTGTTCCCAAACCATCCAAGTGTTGCTGCTCTCCTGGGAGCTGAGTTTTCCATCAGGGATGCGGGAGATGCAGCCTCAGAACTCTGTGCCACAACCTATTTTTAGAGCCCTTTTTATTATTTTTTTTCTCGGAGAAACTCGTTTTCTCATGGGAAATAAGTCCTTGGGGGGAAAAGTCATTTCCACCTCATTTGTTCATCTGAAATATCTTTTGCTTTTGGCTTCCTGCTATGGAGCACAGAACTGCTGCATCTCGTTAATTTTGCAGTCTCGCTAAATGACAGTGAGATTTATTTAGAAGGAAACCAAATTTAGTCCCATTAGATCATGGCAACAGCTCCATGAAAAAGACTAAAAAAACCATTCCCCCCCCTCCCCTTTTCTTTTTTTAATAGGGTTTGGAAACCCTTGGCTCCTGAATCCACCAATTATCCATGGAAGTGAATCAAAGCACCTGCCCTGGGCTCAGCGGAAGGTGTGGCTGCAGGGGAAACCCCACAACGCCTGGCACTCCAAAACCAGGCTGACAGCCCCGGGAAACTGAGATGTCACAGCCAAAGACAGCCAAAGATCACGGAATGAGGGAAGCGGAGCTGCTGTTGGGATGAATCTCTGAACCCTGCTGCAGTCAGGTCTTGAGGCTGCTGCTGCTGCTGGAGGCTGTTAAGTCTAAAATTATGGATGTGTTCCTTGGGTTTGCTGTTGTTCCCTTCAATAAATTCAATAAATTCCCTGTTCCAAGGGGCACTCGGGGATCATTACCCTGGTGCAACATAAATCTGTGTTGACTGTGCTGGGCTGTGTCTCTGTGAGTGCAGCCACTCCTGCCCTGGTTTAAAACAAGTCTGGAGCTCTCAGGCTGCTTTTTGAGCTGAGTGCCCCAGTGAGGCTGGGGATAGATCCAATGCCATCTATTATTCCAAAAAATAAATTAGTTTCAAGTAGGTCCAGCCCAGCTCTCAAAGAGCCCAGCTCAGCCCTGTCCATCTCCATGCAGAGGGAAACTGGGGGAGAAGTGGGAGCTTGGCACCATCTCTGTGCCCTGTGAGGGGAAAGGAAAGAGCCAAGAGAGCCAGGGAGGCAAATGTTACCAAAAAAAGACCATAATAATGGTGTTCCCCTAAAATTTTTAAAAAATTCAATTTTCTCAGTCTTTCCCGGGAATTATACAATTAATGCAATACCTATTATATTGTTATCCTATATTTCAATCTATTACATCCTGTATCTATTCTATTCTATTCTATTCTATTCTATTCTATTCTATTCTATTCTATTCTATTCTATATTCTATATTCTATATTCTATATTCTATATTCTATGATATTCTATTCCTATAGGAACATTCCTACACAGGGGCATTACCCCACTCAGTGACTCTGTCAATTCTCAAGTTAATTCAGGTCCCACATTCTGCCCAAGAGACTGAAGAGGCATTGCTGGGATATAGTATCAGTATTTAAACAGTAGAACAGCCCAAGGCAGAGGTTAAAAAAGGGTCAGACTACTGTTAATTCAAGCTTGAGACAAAAAGATTCACAACGGTAATACTTTTATGAGGGCTTGAGAAGGAAAATTCATTTTACTGTTTCACCCAAGGTACTTTCAGTGGATGGGTTATTAGTGTCGATGGGGTTTCCAACACTAAATGTTCTGAGGCAATTTTCAGGGCAAGAAATCACTAAAACTGATGACCTAAAAACATCTGAGAGTGTTTTGGAAAGCTTCCATTTTTCTGGGGAGAAATAAAACCAACCCAATAACAAAAAAGTCACGATTCCTCCTGTAAATAAAGCACCTTTCAGAACCAGGAAGCTCTCAGGAAACAAATCTGGTGGTTTCTGCTTGCTTGAAGCTGTTACAGAATCACTGCCTCACTGTGGTCAACCAACCTTGGACCAGATTTTCCTGGTGGTGCTCAGAATCTCTTGCTCCAAAAAATTGGGGTTTTTTCCCTTTTGAGTGCGTGGAGATCTACCAAGGAAAAACTTCATGAATGGATGGATTTTCGTCATGTTCAATATTACTGTTCTGCTCATTTCATTCCTTAAAAAATGAGCTTTAATAAGAGTGAATTTATTATGGCAAGAGCCATCAGTATAATGATCATCAACCCTCCCAACTGAAAGCTCTGGAAAAATAATGAGAAAGTTGCCCCTGTTATTTTATTTAATTTTAAGTGTAATACCTCAAGCAGATAACAAGAAACCTGGAATGACTGTTTCATTTGGACTGGATTTGTGCTCTGTATTTATTTTCTAAAATATGGTTCTTTTTTTTTTTAATAGATATAAATGCAGACTCTGTATTTACTGGTGCATATCCAAAAGTCAAAGATTTCTTCTTGGTGTCCAGTTTGTAATTATCCAGGAAACAAAAGCACCCAGGCACAGAAGCACTGGAGGAGTGAGGACCTTGGGAGACATTTAATGAGTTTTCTTTAATGAGATTCTTCACCTGGAGATTTGCTTTTCAGCTACATCCAGCCTGAGTGATCAAAATTCTCCAGTGGCCAAGTGAAATGTGAAAGCTGCTGGTTCTACCCTTGTTAACAAAATGATTTGTCATGGTAAAGGGCAGGGGAAATGTTGTGCCATCTACATAATGGTTTAACCATTAAATGGGTTTCTTCTTGATTTTACAAGTGCTGGTTTCAGCTTTATGCAGAAATCTTTGAGCCTCATGCTCAGCGTGAGCTGTACTTTTACACAGAAGAATCCACAAGGAATTTCCCTCCATTTCTTTCCACAGATTGCTTTTTAACCCTCAGAATCCATGGAAATAATGCCCACAATAAAGCTCTGCCAAAGGGGTGAGGGTTGAAGTCGCTAAAAAGTCAAAAAAGGCAGAGGCTGGAGTGCCAGCACTGGTGGCAGCACTTGTCAGAAAAATCCCATTTAGAGCCTGAAAAATCCCATTTAGAGCCTGAAACGAGAGGGTTTGTTACCTTTATCATGGAATTTCAGCTGCCTGGAGGGAGCCAGGGATGGGAAGCTGAGCATGGCAGAAAATGAGCCCAGGCAGGGTTTGGGAAGGGAAATGGAGCAGCTCCAGCAGCTGCTCCCGGCTGATTCCTGTCCCTGCAGCCCCTGATGTTCCTCCATCCTGGGTCACCCACTGGAAATGGAAATAGATGGAAAATTCACAGCTTTTCACAATATTTTCTCCATGAAAATATTTATGAAAGGGCAAGCAGGGTGAGGGAGTTTTCATCTGCGCTGCAAACACTCAGGGCTTTTCCTCCAGAAAAGGCCTGTTGGAAAAGTTCAGCCACTGCTAAAAAAACCCCAACCAACCAAAAAAACAAAACCTCCTCAGCTTCCTGAATATGAAAATAAAATCTGAAGCGTCCTACAGCTTAGGAACAAGAGGAAAAGAAAAAAGATGCCCCAAAATATTACCTTTCCTGGTGAGAAACTCATCTATTCTGAGCTTCTCACATCTGAGCTGTCCAGATATGTCTCTTTAAAGCATGAGGTTTCACACATCCTGCCTTGCTTCCCTTGAATTTCATTAAATTTATGAAGTTGGGAAAAAAATATAATGGTAAAAAAGCTGTTGTGAATTGAAAATTTGAACAGAAGAAATAAGAAGATTCAGGTCAAACTTCGGTTATGATTTCAACACGTTTTCATTTTTGAAACACTTTTCCTTATAAATAGCTTACATTTTGAAATGAAAGTTGCTTCAAAAAGTGAAAAACAAATTTCCTAATTTAAGAAAATCTCAAAAGATTTAAACCATTCCAAGTTCTATAGAAATTAAGACTGAAGAAAATTGTCAAAACTGATCCTTTCCTTTTGATGAATATAATTACCAATATGGATAAATGAACATTTTCTGCTGAAATACATTTCAGAAAAATACCCAACCAGGTGTGATAGGCCTGGGAAAGATTGGCAATTATGTCTTACTGAATGTATTTGATTGCATGGAGGTTACATTTCCCTGTCAGTATCTCCAAAATTGACATTTAGAATTATTTGCATTGACAAACAGCTCAACTGAGCTATGAGGTCTCAGCAATAGAAGTGGCCATGTACAAGCAATTTGAATAACAAAAGATTTTTCTCCTTTCAGATTCTGTGCATATGAAGTAAATATAAAATGAACAGTGTGTCTAATTCCTGCAGTGGCAGATAAATACCATGACAAAAACCCCTAAATTCTCATAAGTTATACAGCTTTCACCTCCTTTTCTTTCCCTACAATGCTGTTTTTTCCATAATTCTCTCTGACCCCATCACCATCTTCCACTTTCCTGTTTCTTTTGCTGCTGGAAGATCTGAGCAGCCCCATCATTTATTGCTTTTCATCTCTCATATGCTTGTCCTGCTGCCTGTAAATCACTGCTGGGTGTTTTTTCTGAAAATTAAAAGTTTTTTGCCTCTCCCAGCAGATTCTTAGATAGAATAATTCACTGACCACCAATATGTGGTGGATGTAGAATATTTTTAAAATATTAATAAATTAAATTTATAAATTTAATATTGGATGTAGAATATTTTTTTAAATTAGGCTACATCTGAAAAGGAGAAAAAAGATCCTTTGTTCTTCTGCAGAGTTGGGGTCACATTGGAGCAGTGTCCCCACATCCTCTGATTCTGATGATTTCATACATTTGGTGAATTTAGAACATTATTTAGATCCACTTCAAGATATTACTCAACACAATAACTCCTCATTTCATTTTGTTCTGGGAATGAACAGAGCATAAATAATAAAAATTGCCCATTAAATCATACAGAGCAATCTTGTGCAGCTAGCAGACATATGCAGCTTGATTTCCCTCCAACTTATCCTCCTCTTGAAAAGATGACTCTCAGTGATTTCAGTGGATTAATCTTGATTAGCACTCATTAACTTAACACTTCTTGTGTTTAGTTTAATGTATTTAGCCACTTCAGAGCACAATTGCTGTCAGTTTTCCCCAGAGACAAAAAGGAGAGGGAAGATTCACATCCCCCCTTGGAGATGGGGGTGTCTCTGTTCCAAAGAGCTCCAAAGCTCCACTTCCATGAGCTGCATTGACAAGTTTCCATTCAGGGACTAAAACAGGAATTTACACATCCTGCTCACATGGAAAAACCTCCATGGAAATGCCTAAATTTAGTAATCCCCATTTTTGTCAGAACCCAGGATATTCCTCTGGCTGCCCTGTAGGATTCGAGACCCTGGCAAGGAGCTCAGAGACCTTGGCATGGAGTCAAAACCACCTGTGCCTTCAATTTATCCCATGGAAACAATTCCCAACTTTGTGTGAAGAGTTACAAGCCACAGGAGTTTGAGTAGAATGATAGTTAGTTTGTCACAGGGTGGAAAAGTGGAATTTTGGGGATTTAGAATGGGGGTTCAAAAGGCAAAATGGAGGAATCTGAGCATGCTCTGTCCTCCTCCTTCTTGGCCTCCATCTTCTGCTGTGTTGGTGACACTTCTGGATTGGTTTAGAGTAGAGACAGACTGTCTAACATAGGTGATAGGTATTGGAGAATTATTGTAAATAAAGTACAGGTAGCTGTTAGTATAAAAAGCTTTTTTGTACTAACATCACCCCAAGGGCAGGGGCTGTGCCACAACCCAACCTGCTGGACAGACCTCAGCAGGTCAGATAAGAGAAAATAAACAATCATGAAAAGCAGAACCAAGTTGTGCACTGATGTAGTACAAAAGACATTGCCATAGAGGACTTCATAATATTGCAGAATTATTTCTTGTTAACCATTTCTAATTCACTGCAAATGACCTCTAATGTGACCTAGGTAACAGATAAGAGAAAATAAACAACCTTGAAAAGCAGAACCAAGGAATCTCAACTTCTTCTTTGGTCATGGGGCTGGGTAAAGGAGACTTTCCAACACCTTGGGGTCATCTCAACAACAGAAACCTGAGACATTTTCTGCTGGATTTTGGCCAAATTGGACACCATTCCCTCACTCTGCACACAGTGAGAGGAAGGTGGGTGCTGTTCCCTCATGGACCCAAGGAGCTGCACACACATGGACCCTTGTCTCTGCACATCTCCAGCAGCTCCTGAAGTTCATTTAATGATGGCAAAGCCCACAGAGCCATCCACGCTCAGATGTGAAGGAACTGACTGGGTTCAGCTCTGCACTTTGTTGTTGCCCCAGTCCCCTGCCCCAGGCTGCTTTGCAATCATTACTGCTGGACTCAATTTCAATCTGGATATTGGACAAGAGATAAGGGGTATTGTGCAGGAAAACACTGAGCTAAATTTAGTGTGTGCTCATTTTACCAACAAAGGCACTGCAAAGCTTCCCTTCCTTT
Organism: Zonotrichia leucophrys gambelii; assembly: GCF_028769735.1. Taxonomy (NCBI): domain Eukaryota; kingdom Metazoa; phylum Chordata; class Aves; order Passeriformes; family Passerellidae; genus Zonotrichia; species Zonotrichia leucophrys. The sequence continues at coordinate 3,000,134 of NC_088183.1, forward strand.
TGTCCCAGCGTTGTCACAGACATTTAAAATGCAGATAAAATCAGAATTGGTCCCAAAAAGGAGAAGGATGAGGCAGAGACCTGATGGAGCTCAAAGCCATATGAGTGTTAGGCCTGAGGTTCCCAACAAGATGCTAACTTGCAGAGAAGGATGAAGTACCACAGACCTGATGGAAAATGAGCTGAGTAGCAGGGAGAACTTGCAGGGACATCTCCCTGCCCCATCAGCCTTGCACCAGTTCAGTCTCTGTTCTGCCCAATCCATTCTCATGCCAGGCCCTCTTAAAGGAGGCACAAGGAAGTTTTTCAAGTCTGAATCCTGAGAGCAGCAGCGTGGGTATTTATGGATATTTCCTTGATGTGATGCCCATCAACCCCCATATCCCAGGAATAGTTTTGGTCCCACAAGGAATAACCTGCTGCTGTCACTGGAAGGATGAGCTACTGGCCAGTTTTTAAGAGCATATCACCCCCTATAAAGGAGGATTTATTGGTTAAATCACAAATGTGTCCCATGTCTTTCCCTCCTGCCATGCAGTACAGCTTTGTTTATTTTTTTCCTGATTTTTTTATGGCTTGACAAGCCCAGGACTGAGAGATTTTTGAGTTGTACAGAGCAAGAATTTGTATCTATGATACAGCATGTGGAAAGATTAATGCCTTTTAATTTAACGTGCAGGAACAGCCCAGGTCTCCTGGGATTCAGGGCTCTGCAGCACTGGCATGGCAACTCTCATTTCTAACAATGATGCCTTGAAGCAATTCTGCTGCTTCCCTGTGTCATACTGAATGATAAAGTGATTTCAGACATTAAGCACAACTGCAAACAGTGTTAGCAGCAGATTTTAATAGGGGTCAAGTGGTTTCATTTCATGGCTCGCCCTGCATTAATTTATGTTAACTTTCTTATTTTAGTACAACTTGTAAAATTTCTGAGGCCGTGGAGTTCACAGCAGTGGGGATTACTGCCTAATCTGAGGCAGTTAAAAGAACAATAAAGCTATTGGATTCCTAGAAAAGAGGGAGCAAAATGTCAGTTACCTTAACATGAAATGCTACCAAATACAAAAGACCTATTTCATTTAAGTGTCTCTGTTTGATCATGTAAGAAATCCCTCTATCCATTTTCCTCATGGAACTTCTGGAGGGTGAATTGCATGGGGCAAGAACAAGAAGGAAATATTTGGAGCAATAAACCACCACTCCTGTCCACTTTCTGCTGTGTAGGCCACAGCTGTGGTTTATTCAGAGTGTGTTTTATTGTGTTTTATTCAGAGTGAAAATTCTGATTTCTGCTGTGGGCAGATCTTAGGGGATGAGCACAGGGGAGTGTTTGCTTCCTGTTCCATAATTTCCTTTGCTTTTCTCCTTAAGATTTTCCTCTTCTCCATCCCCTGGGAAGGAGCAAATGAAACCTTGGCTCTGTTTTCTGGCCCTTCCAGTTAATCCTAACCAAGGATTCCTTATTCTGATCTTTCCTTATGCAACAGAGGCAAATTGCTTGGAGCTGTTTTATCCTAGCTTTGGTGGGCACAGCTCCCAATCATTATTCCTCAATTTTGTGTGGAAATGAAGCAAAGAGCCTTCTCATCCCATTGCCCCAAAGATAAGCGACTTCCTGAGTGAGAAATATCTGCATTTTTCAGGCCTTGCTTGTTTTCCTAGTGCAGAGATGTGCTGCACAGGATCCTTCTTCCTGCTGTGCCTAATTTCTCACTCCAAGGGTATCATTAAGGAGGAGGAGTAGAAAAGATGAGGTGTGCTTTCATCTCCCTTGCCAAATGGTGCCAGTCCCCATCAGGAAGCAGCAAACATTTCCAGGAGAATTTATCTTCACGGCTCCCCCCAGATCTCTGCTCAAAGGTCCCAGAATTAAATTGATTCTGTGCACATCCATCTATTTGACATGCAAATTGTGCACTTTAAAAAGAGAAAGAAAAGATTTTAAGCCTCATACTTGTCATCTCAGTATAACACTTCATTCTATCCCAATCCATTTGAAAGAACCTTGAATCTGACACCATGCATTTGAATTTACTTAAATATTCCATTCAACTGGCACAGTAGCAGGGCAAGTTAATGACAGCACAATTAATGAAAAATACCTCACGGTTCCATTTCTATAGAAATTAATTGGTTTCCAATTTTTAACTATATTTAATTAAGCCACTGTACTTCTGCTCTTTTATTTGTTCAAGAAAATTGCCCTGTGCATGGCAAGGAATACATTTGAAACTGTATTTTTTAAATACAATTTATATTCTTGATACAACTCCCTCATTCAAGCATTGGCATTTCCTGCTAATTGTGTTTAGGATCCAGCACAAATTATCCTACCTGAAACTTCAAAAAGCTGAAAACCAAATACATTCCAAACCAACAGTCACTAAGTACAGGCAGATATTTCCCTTCTGGCCACTTCTAGATCCAGAGAGTTACTTTAATACCCAAAAATGGGTATTAAATTTTATCAGAAACATTTTTCAGGATATCAGCTGGATAATAGTGCCCAAATGATGAGAAAAAGCCAGTTCCAGAAAAGCTGTAATTTAAAACTTTTCTTTAAATACAGCTCTTCATTTATTTGAGCTGTTGCAGATCATTTTAAGAGGTAATTTAACTATAGTAAAACTGCAATAAAAGATGCAAACAGTGCCATAATCAACTCAGCACTGCAGAGACCAACCACAGCTGGTAATTTCATAAAGACAAATATCTTCATAAAGGCAAATATCTGAGGCTAAAAGCATTGAAATTTGAAGGCCACATTTTAAAAGCTTGCAATCAGTTTGTGGGGATCTGGTTTTTGACCTTTATCTTGAAATTCGGAACAATTTTGGTACTTAAAGCACATATTACTCCAGAAAATAGTCTGGAGTTTTTAATAATGGATGATGAATCCATAATGTTTGTATTGATTATCACAGACAGATTCACTTTGTTCATTTTTATTTCTTCAAGTTTCTCCTTCACACAGCCAAGCTCCAGAGGAATTAAACAGGGAAAGTTTGTAGTCTAAGAACTGATTATCCTGAAGCAAAACTAGCAAAGCTGCCACTTGGAAATGTTAAAAATTATAGGTATTACCATGGGATTAGAGTCTTTCAACTAAAGAAATCCTTGACTGGGGAAAAGAAAAAGTGAAGGCTATCAAAAAACCTTCCAGAAACCAGCAAGCAGAGCTAAATGACTGACAGCTAATTGACTTCTTGTTGCAAAGCTTTACTGCAAATATCCCCAGACAGGAGAGCTCTCAACCAGATCAAAATGTTGTGGCTGGCTATTATTTTGTCAAGAAGTTATGAAATTTGGAGGAACTAAATTACATGGACTGCGCTGCCTTTATTTCATTATTGAAATTTGACAGCCTGAAAAAAACCCAGTTACTAAAAAATGCTGCATGTTGTGCACTGATGTAGTACAAAGGACCTTGCCATAGAGGACTTTATAATGTTGCAGAATGATTTCTTGTTAACCCTTTCTAATTCACTGCAAATGACCTCTAATGTGAGCGAGAAAAGCAGCCTATTTATCCATAAATATGAACCTGCAAAAATGAGGCAGATGTCTACAGGAAAAACCCAAATATTGGCGTCCACATGTTTCAGAGGTTCATAGAATCACTATGAGCTTGTAAAGTGAGATGGGAATGGTAACATTGATCCTCCCAATGCAAAGAGCTGATAATTGTCAAATAATCACCAAAATTCCATGCAGTGACTCCTCTGTGTGGCACCACCCTCACACCCTGCTGGAGCAGCATCTCAAAAAACCTAAACCCATCATCAGTGGCTGTTATTTTTAAAAATAATGTGTTATTCTTAAAAACAATGTCCCTGATTTCACTGAGTGTGGAGGCTGGAGTTCCCAGGAATCCTTTCCAGGGTGTCTCCTCAGCATGATCCAAACCCCAAACCAGCAGCAATTCCCTGGATTTTCAGCCCCCCAGGTCTGTAGTGGGATCCCACACCTGATGGGTTACAAAAACCCATGTGGGGGTGTGCAGGATGGAGGATAAATGTGAATAACAGCATGCACAGAAGCACATTTCATGGGCCCCATGGTGTTTGTTCCCTGCTGTAGGAAAACCCACAGCTCTGAGGGATTGCTGCGTTTCAATGTGCTGAGTGAAAGCTGCTGGGTGAAAGCATGACAGACATGTTTTAGTGCTATTTATCCATCTAAACAGGGACCTGCAGGTGATGACACATTATGTGGAAATTGTCCTGTCTGTGTGTGCAGAAACAGAGCAGCGATTTTGGGGATTCCTCCTGGGATCAGTGTGAGCCTGGCCTGGGAGCAGGAGGTAAATGTTGAGGGGGTGCCTGGCACTGCAGAGTCAGGAAACAAAGCTGTGGAGATGGGAAATGCCCTGTCTGCCACCAAAATCCACATCTGATGGCAAAACTGCTTCAATTTTGTTTTCTAAACATGCACAGAGACATGCTCGTTCACAAAGAGAAAACACAGAGCTAAAATTATCCATTAATTTCAAGTAGTAAATACATTTGGGAAAAAACTCTTTTTTTTTTCTGTGAAGCAAAGCAAGTAAAAGTAATTGCAGAATATTATCTGCTAATAATTCTGAGCTGGGCTGTTGCAGGGATGTGTTAATCACACACTGTTCATCATGTTAGAGAACACTTGTTCAAATCAAAGAGAGAAAAATCCTGCACTCAAATCAAGCAACACTTTAAAGATGATCAAGGGAAACTTCTTGGGGTGATTTTGAATGCCTGGGTATGATTGAGATTGAGACAGCTTTAATTGCAGCAACAGAATCCCTCCCAACCTTTGTCTTTTTTTTTGCATAGGGGAACTGAATTGTGCATAATGGCTCTGGACACATGGTGGGGGTCACAGAGTTCATGTGTCACACCACAAACAGCTCAGCCCTGTCTGCTTTGTCTCCTCTCATGAGCAGCTTCTTATGAGAATCCACCTAAAACCAGGTGTTTCTGAGGGTAATTATTTCATAATTTCAATTAATTTAATAATTTCAATTAATCCATTGTAAGTAATTTCTTTTTTCTCTGTGGCTTGTCTTGGATTCTGTTTCTTCTGTGCAAGTTACAGGAGATTTAGGACTCACCAAGAAAATTTTTACATATATGATGCTGTGCAAAGACAACTCTGATGTTTCCAATTTTTCCAAACATTTAGATAAATGTTATATTTAGAACAAAAGCCACCCAGGCAAAAGTCACTGACCTCTCAAAGCAAAGCATATTGTCAAAAATACTGCAGCATCCTTGCTAGCAAGGCAAGTGACCCAAGGCAAATTCTTTCCAGAGCCTGTGTACTTGGAGATCTTTGCTTATCAGGGCAGAAAGACAACCAGTGGTGGCTTTGAGCTACTGCTGACTGATTGAATCACAGTGATCTGCACTCTAACTGGAGTGGAACACACAAACCAGGCTGCAAAAGCAGAGCAAAAATTGCCTTCATTCCCCTTTGTGTGGTTTTGTTGCTGTAGAGGAGGGAGTGAGCCCAGAGCCACTGAGTTCCTGAGTTTACTACGAGGTTACAACGAGCAGGCCCTGTGTCCTCTTGTTGGAGTTGAGATGGAGACAAAACAAAGCAACACTCTCCATTTTCAGAAGGCTTCAAACCTGTTTTTATTCCAGCATGCATGCTTTTTATACATTCTTACAAAGCTCATAAATTTACACTTCACTCATTGGTCACAAGAGACAAACAAAGCGCTCATTGGAACAGGCAGCTGCAGGTTTCTCCTATTTCTCCTTCTTTCTTTCTTGGTTTCTATGTCAATGACCTTGGTAGAGAATTCTTTCAGGGGTCAGCATGGATCCCCTTACCAAGCATCTCTCTGGCTCACAGCAGTGGCTGTAAAACCTCTCCCACATCCTCTCTAGGCCACGAGCCTCTCTAGGTGTTCAGAGGTGTGAGGGAAAAATCTCTGAAATTGGGAAAGATTAGGGCATTTCCTGAGGGATTTGAGGGACATTTCATCAGGGACTGCAGTGATGGGAACAGAGGGAATGGCTTCAGACTGGAAAAGGAGAAATGCAAGTTGGATGTTGGGAAGAAATCCCTCCCTGTGAGGGTGAGGGTGGCAGGCCCTGGCACAGGGTGCCCAGAGAAGCTGTGAATGAACCCTGAATCCCTGGAAATGTCCAAGGCCAGGCTGGACATGGCTTGGAGCACCCTGGGACAAGTGAGGAAGGTCCCTCCCCACACAAACCAGTCAGTGAGTGATTCCACAATTTATATGATCCTTGGGGGTTTCTTACTTCTGTGAAGCTGCTGGGCTAAAGTGCCAGAATATTTGATCTATTCATACAAAATTCAGTATTTGATCTATTCAATATTTGATCTATTCAATAAAACTCAATTTTCACGAGGCAGAGGTGCCCTGAGCAGAGGCAGGGCCCTCCCAGTGCCAGGTCAGACAGGGAGCAGAAGGAAATCCCAGTCCCAGCTGGGCAGGAGAGCAGCAGAAGGGAATGATGCTCATGGCTCTTCCCTGGCCTAGATGGGAACTGTCCCAAAGGAAGGGCTGAGGAGCAAGGAGAGCTTATTAAAATAATGTGATGGTACAGGATAAAGCCTTCACTTCCCATCACAGAGGAAACCCTGAAGCCTCTGACCCCTCCAAAGGGAGTTTGTTTAATACATATTTGCAGTCAATTTAATGTGATTTATAGCAACTCTTTTAAGTCAATATTCCTGTCTATTTCTGGCCTTGTTTCTCATCATTTCCCTGACTTCTCCCTATAATGTTGTTTATTTGCTGACTGTTCTTAGGAATGCAAAGAAAAAAAAAATCCCTGATAAATTTTTGGCATGCTGCACATCACTGTTCCAGTGAATCAGGCATTTAGACTTCCCTGGTCATGTTTTCTGACAATTTTTGTGTCTTCAGAGCCCTCAAAAAAAAAACTTCCTGTTGAGCTCCAGAAAGCCAAAAACAACATTTTGCTTTTCTCTAAAATGACTCCATGGCTCTCCCACCATGGCGCTGCTACAGGAAAAAAATAGAAATAAAAATATATTCCAATCCTTACTGTGAAAGCATCAGGAGAGGAGAGGCACTGACACTTTTATGTTGAACTGGCCTCTCTTCATTTTCTCATGCCCACCCAGGTGAGAATCCTGAATTTATCTTCTCTTGCATGCAAAAAATTGCCAACAAAATTAAATACAATCCCTACCATGCAAAAAGGCACCTCTAAATACACCTCGAATTTCCCTGCATCTACTGAGTGATCTTTCCAAAGGAACTGTAAGAATTTATTGCTCCTCAGATGCTTTAAAACTTCATGAGAATGGTTTTGCTCACAGAAAGTCATTACTGCCTGCTGCCCCTGCTTTATATCTGGTTTATTTACACTGTAGTTACCAAAACGTTGGGTTTGGAGTATTTTTTGTGTATGAACACTTGGAATACAAGAAAGAAAATTCATGATTTATTTATGCATCTGCAAGTATACAGATAATTAGGAAGCACTGCGCTTGCTAAAATTAAATTATAGAACCTGACTAAACTACATCCCATCATTTGAAACAAATTAATTCATTCTCTGCCTGTCTTTGATTTTAATGTATTCAATTGCAATTTCTGTGTGTAAACCTTTCTCATGTTTTATACATTCTGCAAATTCTGATTTTTTTTTTTTTTTTAACATCAGCACCCATTGTGTAAAGGATTTCTGTGCTTCTTCGTTCTTCTGGAATAATTATGTTGTCTGCTAGAGAAATAAAGTGACAGCTTCCAATTTAAAGCTAGTTTCTCAGGTAATTTCTATGCTGTGTTCTGAATTTATATATATATATATATATATATATACTGAATATCCATATACATACCTGGCAACTCTTATCATCCCTTGCCAAAATGAGAATCTTGGTACAGAACATAAAGTGGAAGATTTTTTTTTACAAGGTGTGGTGGGCTTAAATGTTCTGTAGAATTTCTTGAACCATTTTCTCCATCTTCTTTCTCTCCTGGTATGGACTTGCCTTTGATTAAGATGTGTTTATCTAAGGAAACCAAACAAAAAAAAAATAATCTGTCATTCTCATCCATTTGTTTTCCTTCTTTTGTTTATGGAACAGGGAACTGAGTTTGATTCCAACAGCAAACTGAGCAGAGAGAATTTGGATTGAATTATTTGGCTCTCCTGGCTGCAGAAATAAAATTAGCATTGCTCAAGGATGAATATTTAACACATATAATGATCCAGTCCAATAGGAAAACCTGATGTAAACTTTGATTGATGATCCAACAGAGATTGTGTTCTGACCATAAATTTAAGTGAAAGAAATTGATTTGAATGTCCTGTACCATTTCACCTGAGGTTTTGGAGATGCCAATACTTGTCTGCCTGGTCAGCACTTCAGAGTGCTAAAAAAAAGATGTAAAAATCTTTTCCAATGAAGCTTTTGGGGTTCATTCCTGGAGTTTCAAAAGGGAGACATGCCAGCAATAACAAGTAATAAAAAGTAAAATAACAGCAATAACAAGAAATACTGAATATTTATAATCTCAGCACCTACTGTCCTTTTTTCCTCATCCCCAAAGGAAGATTTATTGGCTCTTAACCACACACAGACCCCACCATATGGAGAGGGCAGCAGGGTTATGTAACAGAGACAAACAAAGGTCTTTAGAAAGAGCTGATGTTGTGCTCCAAAACACCGATTGCTATAAATAACATCATGTCATTCATCTGTTTATTCTGTGTCAGTGGTGTCCACACAATGCTCACTCACAGGATTTCCACTCAGTTTATCATAGGGAAAAAAGGGAAAGGGAAAGGGAAAGGGAAAGGGAAAGGAAAAGGAAAAGGAAAAGGAAAAGGAAAAGGAAAAGGAAAAGGAAAAGGAAAAGGAAAAGGAAAAGGAAAAGGAAAAGGAAAAGGAAAAGGAAAAGGAAAAGGAAAAGGAAAAGGAAAAGGAAAAGGAAAAGGAAAAGGAAAAGGAAAAGGCCTTAAAAACCATCTGATTCCAATCCCACTGCCATGAGAGGGACACCTTTCACTAGACCAGGTTGCTCAGAGCCCCATCCAAATCCTTTACTGAGTTTTGAGGATTTCCAAATCCTTTACTGAGTTCTCAGTCCCACCACTCTGCTCCCAAACTTTCTGCAGAAATTCCTCCAGGCTTCAGCAAAAAAACTTATCCTGAAAAAACCCTGTGCTGCAGAGCTACAAATTCCTTGTGTTTGCAGGGAATAAACTCTTAAGGGACAGCCCAAAGTCACCATCCCATACCTGGATGTGTCCAGGGCCAGGTTGGAAAGGGCCTGGAGGACCTGGGATAGGGGAAGGTGTCTCCATGGCAGGGGGTGGAATGAGAGGATCTTTAAGGTCCTTTCCAAACCAAACCATTCTGGTTGTATGATTCTGTAACTCTGATTTTATCTGCTGAGAAACAGAGAAGTGTTTTGGGTTTGAGGGTCACACTTTGAATGCATAAAGATCAGTCCAAGCTTTGCACTTCAGTTTTCAGCTGGGTCTAATAAAGCATCTCCTGGAACATCCTTCCCACTGCAAATTCTGGCTTTTTCACTGCTCCTGCGTGCAAAAGTCAAAGCTTCTGGTTGCCTTTTTCACTGTTAACTCTCATCTACACAAACAAAGGTGGCAGCAGCAGAGTGCTAAAAAGCTGATTTACAAATCACTCAATTACCAGATCTGTGTCACACTGCAAAGTCAGGACATGCAAATCAAAGTTGTTTGTTAGGAATACACAGGAATGATTTAAAATATAGCGGTACTATTTAAAATCCATTTTTGGATATGTTAATATTTTATTAGGAATGCAAATTTTTTTCAGGTTATGCAAATTCATTTCAAGATATGTTAATTTGGTTCCTGACATAGATCAGAAGACGATCTGAAGTCTAATGATAAAAGCAATAGTGTAAAAACAACACAGTTACATGTAAATCTCGATTCTGCAACTCAAATATTACATCATTGAAACTTAGTTCAGATTTGTCAAACAAGCCAATTTAGCCATGGGAATACATCTGACACTGAGCTCTTCTCTATCAGTCATAAATGTGCCTATTCTGAATATTTTGCTTTTATTGCCTCACCTCTTTTCTGGATGCTTCTGAAACAGTAACATCAAACCAACCTTTATATCACAAGGTTTAATAAAGTCCTTAATTCCCCTTTTTCCTCCTTGGTAAGACCTGGCTGTAAAGCATCACTTTTAATTTAATCCTGATGCTCAAGCAGAGCTTTTCTAAAGGTGGCACTCACTGCTGGGAAACTTAAACCACAAAGCTTTTGCTGCTCTCAACATTTGCCTTTGTACCTCTAAGAATTATCCCAGTTGGAAAATTTAGTTCCTCCTCTGGACCCATTGAACCTCAGGCTGAATTTAAGAGTTTATTCTGTTTCCAGCACTGGGAATGCTAAAATGCTGACAAAACACTCCACTGTCCTACTTCCCTTCAAAATAAATGTCTTAAAAGTTAGGGATTTGGGATTCCTTTTGTCTCTCCTTTTGTTTTCAGTGTGGTGAGGTCACAGGTTATATTTTCTACAACCTGGATTTCTGTAATTTTCCAATCAAAGCTAAAGAAAACCAAACAACAAATCATATCATCTTGGATAAAACACAAACCTAAGAAAAATGTGATGTGATTCAGTCTCACATTGAAATCAGATGGAAGCAAAAATCAGGGACTAAAGAGTCACATTCATTTGATATTCCAAATATGCCATATAGGGATTTTCCCCAAACCTTTTTTGCACCTCTCAGGACAGACAAATTGTCTGACTACAAAACAAAGCTGCATGCAAGGAAAACACTGATAATTTCCAATTTATGATGGAAATACCTCAACAAAGGTGTTTTCTCTCATCTAGATGTGTTGCTAATGAAAATCTGAAGTAAGAAGTGCCCCAATATGAAAGGTAATTAAATCCTGCTTTTCAATCTCTGGAAAATTTTGTCATCTTTTGCTTCTGACTTTGAGCTAACCTGCTTTTCCCTTCATTTGGATTTTTTTCTTCAAGCTCTGTGATGCTTTCCTGAAAATGTCAGCCTTTTTGGTAATTACAGACACTTGTTCAGGGATTTAGTGGCAGGAAAAGTTACAGGAACATCCCAAAAGGAGCAGGAAAAAGCCTCCAGGACTGCTCAGTTGTCACCATCCTCCGAGGAGCCACAAGTCACAGCCCACAGCCAGAGAAATGCTTGTCAAAAAAAAAAGAAAAAAAAAAAAAAAGCAAAAGGAAAAGGTGGGGGATCATTAATTCTGGATAGTCACTGAAGAGGCAATGATTTATTCATGGGAAGCTCTCCCGAGAATTCAGCGTGCCCAAATGGCAGAGAGACTTGTCAGGCTCGTTATCAGGGGGATAAAGGCTGCTGTCAGCTCTTTGTGGGAGCGCTGGGGCTGCTGGAAACCGGCATTTTCCTCATTTTCCTCACTTCCAGCAGAGCCTGAACAAACCCTGTAGGCATTCCAACCCACAGTGTTCCCATTTCCCCTAAAATTTTCCCATTTTCCTCCTGCTCCTGGCCAGCGCCACCCTCTCTGTCCTGGAGCAGCCGGGATGCTCCAGCCCATTCCACTGCTCCTTTTTCCTCCTTTTTCTGGGTAATAAACAGCAGCACCTGCAAGAGCTGAAATGAGGGATGGGGGACTCCAGGCAGCTCTTCAAAATGCAGTTTATTGTATACAAAATGCAGTTTATTGTACGCAAAATGCAGTTTATTGCATCCAAGATGTTACAGCTGTCCAGGGTCGTGGGCGACTGTTGTGATGTTGTGGTGCCCAGGACGAGGTGAGAGATGAGAATTTGACTCCATATTCTTAGAAGGCTGATTAATTATATTATGATATATTAAAAGAAAATTATTTACTAAAACTATACTGAAGAAAGAGAAAGGATTCATCAGAAGGCTAAAACAAGAATGAATAATAAAAACCTGTGACTAAACCTGGACTGGGATTGGCCATTAAATTAAAACAATTCAGATGCTGGGTAAACAATTCTCCAAATCACATTCCAAAACAGCAAAACAGGGAGAAGCTGAAGCTTCCCAGGAGAAGAAATCCTGGAGATATCTCCCCAAAGCTGATTTGATGGGTGTTAATTGTGGTTGATTGAATAATCCCCAGGCTAGGGAGGGAAATGTCTCCTTTGATGGAGAACATTCCCTCTAAGGGTTTGGGAAAAAAACCAGGACATGGTCACCAAGTGCTGCTCCCTAACAGCAAAATGATGGAGCTGAAGCTTAAAAAGAAGGGTGCAAATCTGCTCTAGGAGTGTGTGTGCACAGCTGGATTTGCACAGGGAAATGCCTGAGAACAATGTTCAGTTTTGTCTGATTTCACTAGAAATCCTCACCATTTTGCTAATGCAACTTTGAGAGCAAAACCTGAGACAGAGCAGCAGTGAATGCCAGGCTGTGGACAGCAGGGCCTTTAGACTTGAGTTAGAAATCAATTAAAAACTATTTTCAAAGTAATACATTTGGATTAGGTTTCATTTTTCACTTTTTTTTTGCCTTCATTTAGCTCAAATCATCTCGTTTTCACTTTCTCCTGCAGAAAACCCATTAGCTCAGATGAAAAAATTAATATGACAATCTCATAAAAAGCAGATGCAATAGGAATCTAATTGATGCCTCTCCATAATAAACTGCTGCCAACATCAGAGAAAATGCTGAGGGGAAAGGGAGCCCTGAGGATGCAGGTGGAAAGGAAAATACTTGTTGCACCTGGATTATTTCAAGGCAGGGAACAGGCTCTGCCCTCCTCCCCATACATTTTCTAGAGTGAAGTGCTCACAGAGAAATATGAAAAGTGAAAATAAAAAGTTTCTCAAGGATTAAATCTCTGGTTTAACTTGGTTTAAAATAAAGGGGCTGTGGGCTGCTTCTGCCCTAGAAGAAAATATCTCCCATGATTTAGACTTAAACAAAGTTTCTCGAACTCTAAATTTGAAACAGCACATTTAAAGGCAGGTGGGTGGAAGGCTGTGGAGGTGGGAAAGTGAAAAGACAAAGGGAAGAGAGCAGGGGAGAGCTCTTGGGAATCTGTTCATGGAGAGCTCTCAGAAATTTTTGAAGTTGAGGAGATATTATGTTAATGTAAGTTCTAATTGCTAGGCAATAAACAACACCCACCCGCTAACTAAATGTCAGGACCAAACTTATCACTAAATCTGCTTTGAAACCATGTCAGTCATGGTATCACAAACAGATTGAACCCTTCTTTCGGTGTTGCAATTAAAATAAGTCAGGATTTTTTAATTACACAAAGTTATAGACCCCAGGTATCTAAAAAAAAAAAACAACAAACAAACAAAACCCAAACCAATCTGGCAGTAGGTGGTGAGAGCTGCAGAGTTGTGGCTGTTTGTGAAACAATTATGAAATAAAACCCCCTAGAAATGCATCCACGTATGCCACACATTAATGGCAATATTTCCAGGGAATGCTTCTCTTATTCTTAGCAACATCTCAGGCTGGAGAAGTTTCCAGGGATTTAAAGTGGTTTTTTCTGCAGGCAGGATGGTCTCCACACACAAGGATGTGCTGATAACTCACAGTTTAGGTGCAAAACTAAAAAGAAAAGCTAAATAACCCAAACAAAACCCATCATAAATGAAAAACCAGCCAACAACTGTGGGAAAATTCCCCCTGATGGAGTCAATTTTTCCTTTTCTTGACAATCAGCCTCCAATGAGCTGCTTTACCCAAGTGCTCCATATCCTTCATGGACCCTAAGGCAGGAATTGGGAAATCCCAGCCAAGCCAGGGAAGCAATTCTGAACAGAAACAAAGCAAAGCAACCTCCTTTTGAAATAAAAGAGATTATTTCAGATCCACTCTTTCACTGCATGAAGCCAAAAGAATTAGGAGTCTTCAGAGTTAACAAAATGCATCTGCATTTTGAAATTCAGTGTTTGGTGATGTCCAGCTTTCACCATTTTTTGGTTGTCAGGCCTCTGAACAATGCAGCAGAAAAAGTCTCCAAGATATCAGATATATCTGATATATCAGATATTAGGCAGGAAGATGGAGGGATCTGGAATCCTCTGCTTAGATTATGAATAAATGGATCTATAATTTAAATTGTAATAATTATAATTTAAACTCCATTTAACTCTAATATTCAGCAAAATGCAAAATGCAAAATGCAAAATGTGGAGTTTTGACTTTGTTGTTCAGCAGGAAGGGCAGTGTTTAATCCTAATGATAGTTCTGGCTGCTGAGCTTCTTTCTGCTCAAAAACCACATTTTGTGCCTTTATTTAAGGAATCCTCTTTCTATGCAAATGCAATTCCTCTGAGACAGGAGCAGGCAGGGGGAACACAAGTTATTTAAAACAGGCTATTCAATATTTCCTAAAAAAAAAAAAAGCTCCTCAAGTTATTTAAAGGCCATGGGACTTACATACCCAAGAACAACAAAACCCTGAGAATCTGGATCAAAACACATCACTGAGCTTCTCCTCTACTTTCACTGAATGCAAATGAGAACGTGAATTAACACAAACATCACATGGCCAGGAAATAACAACTTGAGCTTGCAAGAGCCACCAGTGCTGTGGTGCAGCTGAGTCACACCTGAATGGAGGAGAAATGGAATTATGGTGGAGCAGACAGGGTTAGGAGCTTCTGGAGACAAAAGATGGCCCAGCAGTGACAAAACCAGATTTGGAATTGGGAAAATAAATTCACCTCTGTCCTCTAGCCCAGCCCTCCTGCACACCCTTGGGAAAGACAGAAAGCTGTTAGAGAATAAATACACAATAAACTCAGAGGTGCTCTGATACCCCTGCAGAGGGGACCAGGAAAGTGCATAAATTCTTGGAAAAGAGTTTGGAAAGCACTTCTGCATTTATTTCTCAATGTGGACAACATTTCATAGCAAGGATGCATTTACACAAGTTTACTCTGTGGATTAAGTGAAACCTGTGTGCAGGATGACAGGATCCTTGTGGGAAGCTAATGTGAAGCAGTTACTTAGCTTTAAATTCATGTTCTACCTTGCTGTGCAATAGCTTTCCTGTGTAGATAAACATAAAGGAAAAAAAAATAAATTGGCAATATCTGTTAAGCCATTTTTGTAATAACCAGTTTGCCATTATCCATCATTGAATTGAAAGTTACCTTTAAAAGCTTTTGTCCTATTAGGATAAATAAAATGGAAACAGGGGGTAAAAAATTCACCACAACAGGCAATCAATTGACAGAGGGAGGAGGAACACATTTAAAATACATTTAAAACACGGTATTTGAAAAGGGGAAATTTTTTCTGATTTTGGGCAGTGAAGTGCAGTCTGCCATCCTTCCAAAGGGCATTTAGATATCACCTTGCAGATATAAGGGGGAGAGAAGCAGACAGTCAAAGAAAGCAGGTGCTAAACTGAGATCTGGAACCTTCTGAGCCACCAACTTAACAAAGAAAGAAAAACTCATGGAAAATAATCCAGCTGCAGCAGGAACATTTGAAAAGCAATGACAATTATGTGCTCCCAGAGCAGCAGAAGGTAAAAGTACAAAAGAGAAGCTCTAAGTTAGTAATAGTAAAGATTGTTGGAGACAGCCTGGTTATTTCCTTCAATTGCAGGCCCAGCTGAAGTTATTTTTCTATTTATAAAGGATCTTTGGTTTGTTATGAGACATTTCTCATGTTTATATATCTCTCACTAGAAGCTGGAGAGTTTGGATCTCTGTGGAAAATGAATATAACCTTGGAGTCTTCTAGAAAACTGCCTTTATATTACACCCATTAGAGATGAATTTATGCATTTAGAGCCAGAAAGTGCCTGAACATGCAGACAGAGGTTTCCCAATTGCTCCCACTGATTTCCATCACCAGATATTTTTCAGCAGTGCTGGGTACAGCATTGCCTCTACAAATTCAGCCCAGCCACTTGGGGCTGCTTTTTTTAAGACACAGAAGGGTTCTAGGCTGAAAATAATCCTCACCCAAAGAATTTGCTGCTTTGCTCAGCAAACAGGGGAGAGATCCCTCCCTTCCTGTGCCATCCTGGCTGTGAACGGGCCAGGAGCAGCATGGCCAGAGGAATATTGCTGGAGTGTGGTCAAACAGGGATTTTTCACAAAGATCATCACAAAGAGATTGAACACCTCAGTTCCCAGAGGAATATTGCTGGAGTGTGGTCAAACAGGGATTTTTCACAAAGATCATCACAAAGAGATTGAACAACTCAGTTCCCAGAGGAATATTGCTGGAGTGGGTGTCAAACACAGTCATAGCATCACAAACAGATTGAACCCTTCAATTCCCAAAGGAATATTGTTGGAATGTGTGTCAAACACAGTCACAGCATCACAAACAGATTGAACCCTTCAATTCCCAAAGGAATATTGTTGGAATGTGTGTCAAACACAGTCATAGCATCACAAATGGATTGAACCCTTCAATTCCCAAAGGAATATTGCTGGAGTGTGTGTCAAACACAGTCACAGCATCACAAACGGATTGAACCCTTCAATTCCCAAAGGAATATTGCTGGAGTGGGTGTCAAACAACCCTGGAGCTGCTCACTCCATGTGTGGTGGGGCTTGAAAGTGCCAGGGAGCATTTTTGACTTTCCAAGGTGGGATATTTATTTCCACACACGGGGCATGCAGTGACTCCTGCACACACAGCCCCAAAAGCCACAAAATTCCACTCTTTATCAAGTTAGAGATGTCAAAATAAAAATCAAATACTTCCAATCTGAAAACTTTATTTGGGTGCAGACAGCTTTGTTGCTTATTATTCTCTAATTATCTGCCCTGCTGGTAGGGTTTGAAATTATTTATTGCAGGGGGATGACCAAGGGTTGGTTACACACCAGAACACCCCAAACTGCAACAAGTCCTGTCTTGGAGCTCTAAACCTCCCTTCTTCAGGGTTTTCTTTAAATTCTTCCTTTCAAATTTTGCTTGTTTTCCATAAATTGAGAAGATGGAGACTGGCAACCTCAGCCTACAATTGATATGTATTAAATCCATTAAATGATGGACAGGAAGGTACCAAAATGCCTGGCCAGTGGATCTGCTCTGTTTGCAGCATCTCTGTTTCAATATTATGAAATAATAATGTGGAGGAATGGTTCAGCTCTCTGAAACTCACAGCTCCAGGATGCTGAGGAGCACACGGGGACTTAAAATAGGAAGCCACATTTCTATGACCAAAAATACTTTAATCAATCATTACAGCAAAGATTAAAATTCAGCCTCGTAGTCCTCACAGTCCAGGTCATTGGGGGGGTGGGGTTTATTTGGCTGTTTAGGTTTTTTGACCATAATTTCACACTCCAGATTTTGGCTGCTGCACCAAGCTGTAATTTCTGGCTTCCATTAGCCATGACTACTCTCAGTGTTTATGCAATAAGAGTTCAAAGCATATCTTTATGCCAATTCTCATTGCCAGCTCCTTTTTTTTTTTTTTTTTTGCTTTATTTTCAGCCACTCTGTGAAAACAACATGAGGGTATTTTGTGATGGGAAGGAAAGATTGCAGGATATGGAGCTGCTGCACAGCCTTGCTTCAAAACAACCTCCCACCACAGAGCCTGAGAGGCTCAGTCTGGGAATTGGGAAGGGGATGAAGGAAAGAGGAAGCTGGAACCACACAAGCTTGTAGGAAAGAGAAAATTCAGATATATTTAACAGTCATCAATCAGCAATTCAGGCTTTTCTAGTCCCAGTTAAAGCACAAGTCAGGAGTGACTGCACCAGTTGAGCAATGGCACCATTTCAGCCACTGGAAGGGGACAGAGATTAAATAAAAGCTGATTTTTCCAGAGCTGTGTGAGCTGATACACAGCATCAGCTTTATAAAACTTCCACACTCCCATTTTGAAATTCAGAATGTTGTGGCCAGAACTCCTCAAAACTGAATATCTCTCTGCCATTAACCTCTTCTGGAGGTATTAAGCACTCATATTTCCAAGCAGATCCCTTCTTGTTCGCTATTAACATTAATTATGGCTTGGCATGGAGTTTATGTTAATTTGGTTGATTGCAGAATTTTGCATTTACAGAATTATCTCACTGTTCTTGCACCCTGGTGATTAGAAAAGGGCCCTGAGTGGTCTCCCCCAGGGACCCTGGGACTGAACCCTGGGATGCTCTTGGGGTTCCTGCCCCCACATCCACTCAAAAACCACTTTTAGTCCCTGTTACCTCAACTACAGCACTTTAGTCTCAAGGTTGGATGAAATAAATAGTGATAATAAATAAAAAGGCAGTAGAAAAATTACAGAAGTTAAAACACGGAAGAAGTACATCTTCACATGTTTTGTTTATTTTAACTTCCCTCCCTTTTCTCCATTAAACACCAACCCCAGAACAAAAATCCCTCAGCTTTTCAACACACCTGTTTAAATGAGCTATTTTTTGTTTTATTGCCTTCCCTACATCTCTTGCTATCCACATTATTTCCAGACAAATTCTGGGAAGCTTTTAAATGAAGGCTTTAACTGCCCAACATGTTCCACATCAATACTGCCTCCAGCAAACCCAGCCTTCCTTAAAAAGTCTCCATAAGACAGAAGTGAAGCTGTTCAGTGTAAATTAAGGAGTCTTTTTCCTGCTAAAATCCTGGGCTGAAAGGAAATTATTTCAGGAACCAAGGAAAGAAAGAGGCAACAAGAAACTGAGATGATGCAGTGCCATGCCTAAACTTTCAACCTCATTTTTTCTTCCGTTTGCCTTTGTATGGACAGGGGGACCCAGTCACAAAGATATTGAGTTAAGGAGGGCTAATAAAGAAAAAGAAAATACCCAGACTGAAATAACTGGGAGTTTAGCACTGGAAGAGGGAATTTAGGGGAAGCAGAGTCTCTCTGCAGCAGGTCAGCCACTTCTTAACTTGATTTGGGCACTGATGGTCAAAGTTCAAGCTACAATTTTTATTAGCTTGATCCTCTGGTCTGTCTTTGTTTATCCATCTGAAAACACCTTGTGAACATCCGTTCACAAGAGACACTCCTCTAAAACTTTGCCTCTGATGCTTTCCTGGGTTAGATGGATCCTAAATGGGATCCCATGGTTCTGAGAAATCTGTGTAGTGTGAGAAATGCAGATAAAGATGCAATCACAGCACACTCTGTGAGGTACCTTGTGATGGCTGAGTAGAAATGACATTTTCTATTATCTCATGTGACATAGCCAAGCTACCCAGAAATTCTCCAGTGCAAGCATGTGATAGTTCAGCATAATTCCTGCTGTCAAAGAACCCCAGTGCATCAAGTTCCAGCTAGAACAAGCAAGTGTTCCAAGTAAACAGAAAATCGACATTTTGCACCTGTGGTTTAGTCCCCAGCTGTGAACATCTGCAATATCTCCTACCCAGGGACGAGACAACTTTGTGTATCAGCTTCAGAGAGCTCAGGACAGGTTCCTCACATTTTCCTTCGTAGGGAAAAGTTGAAAACCTCAAGTTATTCCAGCAAAGCTGGCCATGTGCACTGCAGAGAGCTTCCTACTGGGGTTAAAGTTAATTCTGTTGAAATATCAGCTGTGGCTTTATCATTGATCATGGACAAGTGGCTCTTAGCAGATCCTGGGAAGGGCCTGGGGAAGGAGGAGGGTCTGGTTTTTAGGGGCTGGGCTGTGGAACAAAGGCAAGGAGCACAGGCAGGTCTGGATGAGGCTCAGTAGGAAATGTGGCCTTTTTGGTTGCTTTTAAAAAGATTTGGGAATCCAGGGTGAATCTCTGGGCAAACAGGCAGAGAAGAGAAGGAAATGATCCATGAGGACACAGCCAGGAAACTCAGAGGAGGAGAAGTTGGGGTTGTGGCTTGATGGAGGAGCTCTCTAATGACTGGTTTTGCCCAGCTGGAATGACCTTCCCTCTGCTCATCACCTGCTCTCCCCACAGGAAATCATTCATTGCCTTTTCATCCTGATTTTCTGTCAGTCTTTTCTTTTAGCTGAGGCTTTTAAATCAGGCTCTCTAGACAGACACAGACACATCTTGCAAGCTTAGGCTTGGCTTTTCTTTGCAAGAGTGCAAAAATGCCCTGTACAATGTCATGCCTGATTTATCTAAGAACATCCCAGCCCAGTGCTCCATCTTTATGGTTGTAGCACTTCCTCCTCCATCCATTTAGAATGAATTCATCATTCCTGCTTCTTGTTCTGTGCTTCTCCCTGGTGCATCATTGCTGGGGAAATGTCATTAGTGAGAGCATTGTTCAATGTAAGGCTGAGGAAAAAGAAATAGAGAGACAACTGCAGCCTCTACAAATCAGCCTCAGGGAAGTCTTTGGGGGAAAACTGATATTGCTGAGTAGTTTAGAAAGCTAATGTTGTCATTCAGAGTGAGATTTAAAACTACAGATGAAATATGAAAAACAGAATGAGGGAGAGTTGGTGGAGACAGCTGGGGGAATCTTAAATGGGGAAAAGGCAAATAAATTTTATTTGCCTGACTGTCAGTGTAGCTCAGCATGAATAACTTTGCCTCCCCCTTTCACCTTCCCTCCAAGGTTAAGCAAACCTAAAATAATTTACAAGCACAGACATGATTATTCTTGCTCAGAAATACACTCCACATTTGGGACACTATGAAAATCTGCCTGTAATATTAAACCAATTCAATCTCAGAAAGATTTGGGGGGAACGTGTCATAAAAACCAAAGGAATGCCTGTCTGCGTCACCTTATAAACAGAATAGGCTTCCATAGATCCTGGAAATATCCATAAAGCCTGGAAATATCACTGCCAACATCAACTGTAGGGTGTGTGATGGACCAAGCAGGAGGTGTCAGAGCCTGGTTTCAAGTCCCATCTCCAGGGAATCAATAAATTGTGTCTAAGACAGCAGTGACCAACACACCCCAAGAGATCATTGCCAGAAGAACTGCTCAGGTTTTCCAGCACAACACCTAAAAAGTGCATTTTCCTCCATTCCCTCCTGCCTCTCCTCCCCCTGTGGCTGAAGTGGGCAATTTTCTATATTTTACCACTTCACATGTTAATATTGTGAAGGATTTTTGCCAAGGTTTGAGCTGTTGAGAAGGCAAGAGCAGCTTTGCAGAGCTGACAAACACGGGAAAAGCTCCAAGGAATCTTGGGTGGTTTTAATGACCAGATATTTCAATGTGAACATGGAATGGGCAGACTGCTACAGGAGTAGCTCATTCTTTTTGTGTTCCAGTTGGTTAATTCCCAATTAAATTCCTTCAGGACATGTTTGGAGCTCTGAAGCACCGAGGAGTTTGTAGAGTCAGAAATCTCAGCGCTGTTTTCTCAGTGCTGACAGGAGCACAGATTAAAACCCACTAAATTAGACTCTAAAAATCAAAAATTAATATGTCCCAGTTGTTCCCTCTCAGATTCTTCATGTATCAGATACTCAGCATGAGGACACAGAAGTGAATCTGTATTTTCAAATGTGCTTTTCCCAGGTGATTTTCCCCCACACCTCCCTGCAGGGAAGCACCCTGAGTTTTGTTCAGCCTTGACATGGTTTGGGGCATCAAGAATCCAACTCTGATTTTCTACAGTGTTGGCTCTAATATCAGTGAAAACTAAAGAAAAATTTCCTATAAACTGCCTTGTAATGCAGCCCAGGACTGCCTTTAAATCATGTCCAAATATAAAGTGCACCAAAATCAATGGTCAAAGTAATGTGTGTGAAACATTTTTGTCTTCTCAATAATGCACAGTGACCATTCCTGTGGGAACTGCTGAGGAAACATCATCTTGAGAAGAAATTAGAGAGAAGAGATGTTCCAAGATCAAACAGAATGAGGCAAAGTTTTCTTGCAGCAGAAAGATAAATCCAGGGTACCACTTGCACCTTTGTGAATACCCCAAATTCTCCCAGTTCTCCCCAAAAACACCTCCCACATCTCAGCCACCCCAAAAACATCCCCTGAACTTGCCTGGGGCTCATCCCCAATGCCCTGGAATTCTGTCCAGACAAAAAAGTGCATCAGCAAAAGAGAGCTTGGATAAAATATCCCCCTGGATATTGGAGATTTTGGGTGGCAACAAGAGGAGAGAAATGTACAAAGATTAGTGGGCACTGGGCGTGCTGTTAAGAACAAAACATCTGATTTCATTATCCCTGGGATGCACAGGATGAGTGGGATGTGAGCCTGGTTTGTATTCACCCAGCTCTCTGTAGGACCAGTCATGAATGAACTCATTGCACCCAGGAATAGAAAAGGGGTTGGTGCTGTTGGTGTAATTTTACATTTATCAGCTGATAAATGAATTGAGGTTGGCAGGAATTGTGATTTGCATGTTTAGAGTGAGGTACAAGGCTGGCTGAGCTGTGATGACTGGGTGTGCATTTCATGAGAAACCATGCAAATAGCAATATTTTGCATTTTCCTTTCAGTTTCACCCAGAGCTCTTAAAGCACCTCCTAACTTCATATTCATAACACCCAATTTATGTACACCCTTCCTGAATTACTGAGAAATGACACCTCAGCCAGATCTCTGTACTACACAAAATTATGTTTTCTGTGTACAAACTAAATACACAGGGACTCTAATCTGCATTTAGATTCAACATTTATAACAAAGCACTACTACAGGCTACATATGTTAATTCTGCAGTGTCTGCAACACAGAATTTGCATTGGAAATGTGCTTTCTAGCATGGATAATGTGGGTGTCAGGCTACATCTGATTTTTCAAGTCACTGAGACAGTGACTCCATTAACCCAGGCCAGCAGTTGCGCTATTTGGCCTCACCTTTATTATGGTCACACTATTTCTTTTAATGAAAAAAAATTAAATTTATAAAGCACATAAATATTATCAGGCAGGAGTTAGAGCAGAGCAGTTATTGAAGCACTCCCCACTCCATTACACCTGCTCTGTTTCGGAACAGAGCACTTGTGAAAAGTTCTAAATTCAGTTGACCTATTTCTCGGATATTTCACATGGCTTTGGCTGCCTGGAAGTCAGCAGTGCTATTCCTGATTTATGGTAGTACTGGTTGCCAGTTGATTTTGAGATCAGGCTAAACCAAAGTAGAAAATCACATTCAGTCAACTCAGCTTCTCCCATATTTTTTGGAATAAAATAAATAGATTTATATATCATTCAGTCAATCTCAGTGCAGTGCATTATTCAGATGTAGACAGCAACGTTAACAATAAAAATGATCTTACAGATTTGCATTTTATCTGCTAAGAAGATTTCACATTATGAGTTTTAGAAATATTCATGGCTGATGTCAAGACTTGCTAAATTTAACAGGCTGTGAAAGAACTGGGCTGAACCATAAGGGCAAAGTAAGGATAATTCTACAGCCAGTGTGGGATCGTATAAAACTAATTTATAGACTCTGCAGAAACTCTGCCAGCTCCTCAGGCACATTTAAACACCTTTCCTAAGCAAATTGCCAGAATTCCTCCGAGCAAACAAAGATTTATCAGATGTAAGAGATTGGGAGCTGGATACAAATCAGAGAAACTGAGGAAGATATCAGTGAGACCTAACACAACATCACTGTGAGATACCTACAGGAGAGAACATAAAATAATAGAAAAATCAGAGAAAAACAGCTCTGAGAGGATGCAAAGAGTTCATCTTGCTGCACCAGCCTAGCAAGTACCATGTTTACAGTAGATATGTTTATATATTATATTTAAATATAAATATAAATATAAATATAAATATAAATATAAATATAAATATAAATATAAATATAAATATAAATATAAATATAAATATAAATATAAATATAAATATAAATATAAATATAAATATAAATACATCAACTTCGTTTATTGTGTAAATATATAACACTTGTAATTTCCGATGCAAAATGCAAATATGCAAGTCAGCAGCAATATTTATACTGTGAAATATAGAAATCTCCATTAAATAAATAAATATATTCCAAACACCTGTCTCCCAGGAAATCTTCCCTATCCTTCCCTTTGAAGGCTTATATAATATGAAACCATCAGCTTCTTTCCTGAAATACAAACCCAGTCTGAAGAAGTTGACTGAAGAAGTTGAGGAATAGGAATCACAGAATTAGGGGATGGTTTGGGCGCTAAAAGAGCACCCAGTCAGTCCTTGGACACTCCTCCCTGCTATCCTCCCCTGCCCTGCAAAAAAATAATAATAATAGTAATAATAGTAATAGTAATAGTAATAGTAATAGTAATAGTAATAGTAATAATAATAATAATAATAATAATAATAATAATAATGTTCAGTTTTATTAATTAAATTATCTAAATATGAATTTCTGTTCTATTCTATTCTATTCTTGTATATTCTATTCTTGTATATTCTATTCTAGTCTTGTATATTCTATTATATTATATTCTTGTATATTATTGTGTATTATTGTATATCATATACAATATATAATTATTGCATATTATTGTATATTATTATTAAAATGGTGTTAATTTCTTTGGCAATAACTCTCAATGAGAGCTATATTTTTTATTTATTTTTTAGGTTAGTTGGTTGGTTAGTTAGTTAGTTAAGTTTATTTATTTTTTAGGGAGTTTTTTCGGGATTTGGGGGATTTTTTTGTACAAAAAGCGATCAGATTTTCTCCCAGGACACTTGGGAACAAGTATTTACCAGCGTAATGTACTTAACCCACGTCGGTGGAAAGGGCGGTAATTATCGATGGGTAAATGCCCATTAGCAAGTTCCAGCGGTCAATGGCTGATAATGGCACCGGGAGCGCCAGCCCAGCAAAGCTCCCAGGGCAGGGGCCAACCACGGGAAACCAGGGCTGATTCACTGACATGATACACATCATATTTTTATATTAAACCAGGGCTAATTCACTGACATGATACACATCATATTTTTATATTAAACCAGGGCTAATTCACTGACACGGTAAAAGCCTTATTTTTAGATGAAACACTGAGCTCTTCCAGCCCTGGAGTTACAGCAAACAGGAGCTCTCTTCAGTCCCCACACGTTGCCATTCTGGGATGGTTTATACCAATTCTTAAATTTATTTTTTGGGTGTGGCTTTGCTGGCCATGATGCCAAATGGCCCTTTTTCCAAAAGGAGGAATTTTTCCTTTTATATATTCCTATATATATAGGAATAAATATTCCTATATATATATAGGAATAAATATTAAAAATTTAGTTTTTAATATGTATATATTATATAATTTTTATACATATATTATATATATATTATATATATTTGTATGTATATAAACATACTATACATATATACACAATATTATATCCATTATGTAATATTATACATATTATATATGTGTATATAATATTATATAATATTATATATATATTATATACAAAATCCATCTTTATATGTATTTTATATATACATATAATATATAATGCATAGTATATAGTACATAGTACATAGTATATAGTATATACTATTTACTATTTGCTATTTACTATATATAATATATAATATATAATATATAATATATAATATATAATATATAATATATAATATATAATATATAATATATAATATATAATAGATAATATATGGTTATTCATACAGAATAAAGAATAAAACTATCACTGATAATCCTGTGTTATTGTCAGATTTTTTGAAAAATCTCTTTACCCAGGATTCTTCTCCTGGGAAACTGAGAGGTTTCAAAGAAAAATGAAAATAATAATTCTTTCATTGCTCTTCTTGTGTTTGTTGTTTAAAAATGTAGTATAAAAATTGTTTATCTAACATGTGAATTCTTTTTAATTAATGACCAATCATTAATGACTGTCACATTCTGAAGAATCAGTCGCGAGTTTTTCATTAGTATCTTGTAAAGTATCCTTTCATGAGTATCTTCTTTGTGTATCCTTTCTCTATTCTTTAGTATAGTTTTAGTATAGCATTCTTTTATATAATATAGTATTATAAAAGAATAAATTAGCCTTCTAAGAACATGAAGTCAGATTCTCAATTCCTCCTTTGTCCTGAAAACCCAAAAAATACCACAATCCTGTTCTGCTAAGGAAGCAAACAAAAGTGAATAAGAAAAATTACTCCTATTTTGTGGCAATATAGTTCTTGACCCTTGGTGTGTTTCTGAAAGGAAACTACAAGTGGTGTATAATTGGATGTAGATTTTTTAATATTTCAAACCCTGTAATTCTTGCTCAGGGAATTTATTTGTATTAATCCTTTTACCTTTCTCTTTAGAAATTAGGAGAAATGTTTTACTTTGTGTATACCTGGGTCCCAAGCAGAAAAGAAAAAAATTAACTGTTTTACTTGAATAGTTGTTAGAAAGAAATACACAAAGGAGAAAATCTCATTTTCTTCATTTTCCACTCACCTAATTCCACAAACAGGCAAGCTCTGACATATAGTTTTATTAAAAATAAAAGGCACAGAAATGCAATCTACATTTATTAATTCTGATGAAAATTCATGTCAGTATTTCTCCTTGATGTTCCCTACTGATCCTATATCATTGCAACATAACAAATACAAATTATTCAGAAGCCTGTGCAGATCTTGAGCAGTAGGAATAAAGGAAGGGAATTAATAAACCTCCAGGAAAAAAAATCAAGGTACAATTCCCATTAGACCCATTAATTACTGCAGAGCTTTTAAACCAACATAAATTCAAAGCAATATACTGATGTCAGAGTAGAAGTATTTGTTCTGAGATAAATATCACACAATCTCAGGTAAATCTGCTAACTATGACTGATTTATTTTGGGAGGATTGTGTTAATTCCAGATTAAATCTCTGATTTACAGCATTGCTGAGAGCACCAGTTCCTTCCTGCTAGTAATTCCAAGTGGATACAAGCTTTTCTCTGAGTCATAAGTGATTTTAGGAAAGAAACATGGGAGCAGATGAGGGGGAGAAGCAGAAACCTTTTTAAATGGGGAAAAAAATAACTCTTTCAAGAAATTCCAAAGGAACATTTGATGTTTGATGTCTACACCATGCAGCAGGTCATGGTGCTCTCAGAAGTTAAAATCTCTGACAGCAAGGAGTGTGCTCCTTAAAGGGACATTTCTAGGGAAAAATAATTGCCAAAAATAATTACCAATTCTGTCCTCTTTTGTACATCTCAGAGGGACTTTATTCACTCAATAGCTTCTCTCTGATATTCCTATAAATTCTCAATGTGTTTCCTTTTCAGCTGGGACCTTGTGGCGTGCTGTGGGGATGGCAAAAGTGTGGCCTGACCTCAAAGAACCCTTTCTCTGCTCGAATTTGTTGGAGAAAACAGCTTTTTCCACAACCTGCCACCTGCCCTGAGGGACAGAGGGACAGCAGGAGCATTAGGACAATTAATTAGCTGATAACTGATCTCCCATCCTACCTTTCCAGACAGCCCAGCAAATGTTGTACAAAGTCCTTAATTAAAATAACTTGGGTTGGTCATGAAAATGTGACATTCCTTTCCATTAAGAGTGACTTGAATACAACAAAGAGAGGGGTTGAGACTTTTGTGATGGAGAAGGTACAACATAAGGTCCTGTAGGGCACTTTAAACTGGCCTAAATTGTGCCTCAGGTGCTAAAGGACCACACTTCACATTTTAGACTGGTTTTTTCCCTTCCATTTTTTTCTTAAATAAGCCACTTGCTTTTAGTGGTGATGTTTATTGTTGCCACTGCAGCATTAAGCAGCAGAGCAGCCACTGGGGTGATATTTCACTGAGCAGCTAAGGCAAGAAAAGCTGCAAATCCAGTCAGAGCCATGAGTGCACAACTCCTCCTGCTGCAGGTACCTGTGAGAATGGAGAATTGTCTGAATGTCCCAGCACTTCCTTTGACAAATGGCTCCAAAAGCAGAGAGTTCACTGGTCTGAATTTCAGGATCTGCAGAGCTAACTTCCAGCTCTGTGTTCAGAGTGAGTTAGCTGATATCATTTAATTTCATCTCCATCTGCCTCCCGAGCAGATCTTGGCGCGTGTTCCCGAGTCCCCATCTGTGTCTGTGGGCTGGGTCAAATGATTGTACTCACAGACGTCATCTGGGATCCTTCTGCTCTGGGGCATTCATGAAAACCAGCAATTCATTGGCAAATGGCTCTTTAGTCATTCTGGACCCTTCCCACACTGTGCTTGTCAGCACAGGATCCTCCTGGACCTTTGTGCCCAGCTGGGCTCTGGAGCTGTTTGGGCAAGGCCTAATCTCAGAACTCTGAGGCCAAATCAGAACTCAGAACTCTGAGGCCTAATCTCAGAACTCAGGCCAAATCTCTGAGTTCCCTGGTGGAACTCAGCCCCAGCAGGGTCTCAGTGGCCAAAAAATGTATTTACAACTCTAGATCTGATGGAAAACACTCAGTTTGAGAGTCTGAGAGTCCAAGAATTTATCCAGGGTACTGCATATGGAAAGCAGAGGTCATGGGTGCCTGCTAGTGAGGGCTTCCAAATTCCCAAGGAATGCCAAGGGGTTTAAAGGATGCTGTGGAGTAGGACAAATTGGAAGAAAAGCTTTGAGATTAGGAAGAATTTGGCTGCTGGAATATCCAGTTACAGTGCAAATAGCAGTGATCTCCTGAAATGTGATGCTGCAGATTCAAGAGGTTTGGCTGGGACCTCACAAATTGCCACTGAAGGCTTCTCACAACCCTGAGACACTGGGACCTCCATGAAAGTCTCTAAAATGATTTAAATCAAAGAAACTTTCCTTTCTGCATGGAAAAGTGAGCACTGCAGAGAATTCTTGTCTTCGAGACCTGTAGCATGAATTAACTTGAAAACAAAAAGCTGCTGCAAAGTTTTCTGCTGCCAAAGCTTTCAGCCTTGCACCCTTTTTCTCTGTGTAATGGTAACTGCTGAGCAGATTTTTCATCTTCAGAATGAGCATGGTCACCATAATCACCACCAAAAATGTCACTTTACCTTGATGAAATGAAGAGTAATAAAGACAAGGTTATAAATATTTCCCTCCACTCATAATAATCAAAGTTTATAGCTTTGAAAGAAAACCTTGCACCCCCATCAACCCCTTACACTGAGCAATGCCTGAGATGGTTTTTATTGCAGCATTTCCTTGGTGGTTTTCTGTCTCTCTCCTGACAAGTGGCACAAGCCAAGGCAGGGCTGCAGCAGGGTTTAACCCCAGTGCTGCCAGTCCCTGAGATCTCTCCTGCTCTGACCCAAGGGCTCAACAAAAAAATCCAGCCAGAAGTTCTCAGAATTCACAGAATCACAGAATCACTGGCTTGGAAGATGTCGCAGAAAGAGGCTTTTGTCAGGGATTAGCTATTTGTCGGCGAGGGGAGACTCGGACACTCAATATGAGTGATAAACAAGTTCTGTTTATTGAAGAGAGCATCAGACACTTATACTGCAAATAATAACCTTATGAATATTCTGTAAGCTAAGCAATCTATTGGTTAAACTATACCATGAACTCTTCTTCATTTTTTAGGGGTTACATCTCTCTTTTCTCATGTCTCTTTCACTATTTGTTATCATACTACAGCTAGGCCTTAAGGACACGCTAGGCCTTAATCTACACAGGTGCAGGACTTGGAATTAGCTACGGTTTTGTACTTTTCTAGCCTTTAGCTAGCCAAACTCCCAACAGGAAGAGACCTTCACATCAAGTCCAACCCAGCCCCAACACCTCAACTAAACCCTGGCACCCAGTGCCACATCCAGGCTTTGTTAAACACACCCAGGGATGGGGACTCCACCACCTCCCTGGGCAGCCATTCCAGAACTTTATCACCCTTTCTGTAAAAAACTTCTTCCTGATATCCAGCCTGTATTTCCCTTGGTGCAGTTCTGCATCCACAGGCAGTGACCCATCCCCTGGCTCCCTCCTGCATGTTTGGCATGCTCAGCAATGCAGAATCAGCTGCAGGGTCTGTGCTGCTGCTGCTGCTGCTGCATCCTCTCCCTGCTGGCAGGGATGCTCTGGAGCACCCGGGCTTGCCTGGCACCAATTTCCTCCCTGCATCCCTCCACACACGGAAATATCTCCTCCTAACAAGCCCTGCAAAGCTTTTTTTGGTTAGCCACGCACAGTGCTGGCTCTGGGAGAGCAGTTTTCCCTCTCTCCACCTCCCTCCCTCTCTTCTCCCCTGGTTTTCCCTGACACTTTTTTCGGAACACTGACTTTCCCCCTCCAGGCAAAACAGCCGCTGCTATTTTTCTCTCGATTATCAAGGATCACCTCAAGTGAAACTTTGAGGCATTTTAAGAGCAAGAGCATTTATGTGTGTTATTTATATAAACCTCCTCAATTAACCCCTGGATTTCTGTTTGGATTAAAAATTGGATTGCCAAGAGGGTGAGGGTGCCCTCATCTCACTCCCACTTCCTCCCTCAGATTCGTAGCTAAAAGATGTTGCTTAGTCATGTTTGAATTACATGGTGGGGGATTACTACAAAAAAGGGTTATTTTCAGGAAGGATAAGGCACCCTTTGAATATTGAATACTGAGTTAGAATAACAACACATTTCAATTCATAAATGCCTGAAGCACAACTAAAAATATGTAAATAATCTGTAATTAGCAACTTTATGGTCTGTTTTCCTTAATACTTATGGAGAAAGTGAGACCCTGTAGAGTGAACTCTTAATTCTTGTAAACCACAGCATCCTGGGCCTCTGCAAATATGGAATCTGCCCTAACAAATTTTATTGTGCTGCTCCTTTTCCTTCCTGATGTTCTGAAACCATCCCTGCATTCCCATGGGATTACAAGCTGCCTCTTAAAACCCTTGTAATAAGCAAAGCACATTTCACATTTAAGTTTTCTCTCAACAAGTACCAAGTCAGTATAAATTATTACAATCTCAGCATCAAACTTGCCTGCCAAGATGTTCTTTCAATACAACCTAAATATTCCAACACATTAAGGATCATTTCTTCTTCTATAGCCAGGCAGGCTGTTAAGGGAAAAAAATACAGTTGTAGATCACAATAACAATTTTTTTGTTAATTATTCAAATATTTATAACTAAAAAATTAAAAACCTAAAATATTATTAATTAAAATTAATTAAAATACTTAGAGAATCACAGAATGATTTAGGTTGGAAAAGACCCTCAGGGTCATCAAGTCCAACCTTTGGACATGGAATATCCAAGCCCTGCACTCTGAGGGGTTCTGTCCCTAGAGACACTCACCAGTAGAACCAAGCACTGAGATAAAGGGAGATTAAAACACTTCTGGTCTGTTCTGTTGTGGCCAAACAGATTTGATTTGGCTGATCCATTCCTGTAAACACTACAAATGTGATGGGGCCTGTGAAACCACTCCATCTTCCACCAGCACAATGAGAATAAATTAGGATAAATTACAAAAGCATTAAACAACAGAAACGCAGCAGACTTCACAGTAATGTCTTCTGGAAAATATTTTTTAATCTGGGGATTCAATTAAATGAGATCCTCTCTACATGTGCTTATCAGAACAGGCCAAATTCATTTCGTGCAGCAAAATTCAGTGAGCAATTTTTGTCCAGAACCTCCTGCTCAGTGCCACAACATAAAGATGCCATTTAAACTGAGGCAGAAAATTAATTAGAGCCACCCTAACAATTTTGCATCTTTAATTTGGACGGGAGTTCTTTGCAGAACATCTGTGCTCCCCTCCCAGCTAATTGCGAGCGCAGAGGGAAAAGCCACAAGCAGGATGTTTGATGCCTCCTCCCAGAGACCTATTTACACTCACTGATGCAAACACAGCTTGCTGCAAAACTTGCCAGCACTCTGGGCTCCTTGCACCATCTGATTTCTGCTTCCTGGCCAGTGCAAAAACGTTGGGATTGAAACTGCCACTCAAGTGGGTATTAAAGCCCTGGATGCCTCATTGAGTAAATTGGATTGTTGTGACTCAAACTGACACACTGGTTAAGGTTTGTGCCCTGCCCTGAGCTCAGGAATTACAGATTTGGAAAGCGCTGGCTGTGTGAGGGATGGCTGGAATGTCTGTCTCAATTTTCCCAAGCTCTCAGTGGTTTTGAAGCCTGCAATTTTCCTTTTGGTGTTTGGGAGAGTTCAGTTCTGTGTCGTGCTGCTGCTGTTCCCTGGTCCAGGTGGTCATGGAAGATCAATTCCAGTGGAGCCTTGAGCCCTGCTGAGGGCTCAGGATGTGCTGCCTGCTGTAGGAGCATGCAGGAATCATTTTACATCAAATTCTCTGCCTCAGAGTAAATGTCAGCAAGGCAGGGGGCTCTTTGCCATTCTGTGTGGGTTTAAACTAGTCTGCATTGTTTACTAGACCTTGAAAAGTCTTCTAAGATGTAAAAAGATAAATATTCCTTGCTTTTTTTGATAAAAAGGAGGAAGGGCACATAAGTGCAGTGAACTTTGCAAGCTTTGGAGTGTCTTCTCACAGAGAGGATAAAACCAAGATTGTGGACTTTAAACTTCAGTGGTGTGAATGAACTGAAATGTGCATGACAGTGATGTTACCAAGCAGGAAATGATGCCAAGGAAGGGGGAAAAGCTGAGTTTGAGTGAGTTCAAGGAAGGGAGAGACCTGCAGACCTCATCCAGGTGCCCAGAGCTGCTGTTGGGCTCATTCTCTATTTAAGCTGCTCCCCCTGAGCCCCTCTGCCTCTGCCTTGTGGGTTCCTGGCATTTCTGGGCAAGGTTTATCCATCACTGCAAAAAGTGGTGGATAAATCATCCATCATTGATGGATAAATAATCCATCACCTCCTTGCTCACTGGCAGGATTTTTCTGATCCTTCTGCAAAAAAACTACTCAGTTAAACACCTGAGGAGTTCTTAAAAGCACAGTTTTATGTGGGGGGAAAA
Source organism: Zonotrichia leucophrys gambelii (assembly GCF_028769735.1). Taxonomy (NCBI): domain Eukaryota; kingdom Metazoa; phylum Chordata; class Aves; order Passeriformes; family Passerellidae; genus Zonotrichia; species Zonotrichia leucophrys. Next base: position 3,032,794 of record NC_088183.1, read on the forward strand.
CCAAAATATTAGCCAAGAGGTAAATCAGGCAAAACAAAGGAATGATTTCTTCAGCACCACGACCTACAAAAGTCTGTGTTTAATTCTGTCAGTTGTGTTTTAATTCTGTGTTGGACCCACAGAAAGGGCAGGGGTTTGAGCTCCTCTGGGGGTTTCCTTTCAGGGCAGATTGATGGATGGAGCCCTTCTCTGAGAGCTCCATTAAAAACCAAGGTGGTCAGTGCTGAGCACACACCAGGATTTCCTTGTTATGGGAGCTGGGAAATCAAATCTGAGCCCAGACAGCCTCATATTACAGGCTGGAGTGATGATAAAGATTATCTGTAATAATGTTTTGTGATAATACAACCTTATTAAAAGCTACCTCATAAATAAAGCACAAAATACTTGAAAGTTAGGTTTATTTGTATTTATTTATTTATGCCTGGAGCTAAATGCCTGTGAAATGCCAGTAGCACATTTCCCTGCAGCAATCTGTGTCCATAGATCCCTGCAGGGTCATGGAATTGGGGTAAAAAGTGAGATTTTGAGGCTGCACACCCCTGGAAAGGAGAGATCTGGCTCAGCTCAGTTATCCCAGCTCTGGAATAAGGTTCCTTCAGTCTGTGGGAATGGGAATGTTAATCCTGGGAGCAACCTCTCAATATTGACAGTGCTGCATTTGCCAGCACCCCGCTGCTTGTTTTCATTTTGCTGTTACCCCCCAACCTTGTGCCATCCATCAGCACAAACTGCCTCGGGGGAAAACAGAGGAATAGCAGGGAGAAATTACTCTCAAAATTAAGCAGAACAGGGAAAAAAAAATAAGTGGGTTTGAAAAGAAAAGATTGTAACTTTCCTTAGCAATAATTAGAATTTGTTCTTGCAGCGCCGTGTTCCTCCGCAGTTAGTTTTCTGACCTTCCATCAGAGTGTGGGTGAGAAGGAGGATTATGAAAATGAGATGAGCTTAATTAAAACTGCTTAATTTATCTCTTTTTTTTTTTAAAGAGCAAAACAGCTACCCTGATTGAAAAATTTAAATATCTAGCAGGCTGTTTTCCTATTCTATTGAACAGGAATACAGTTCTAGAAATCTTCATTTTAAATACAGTTCTAGAAACCTTCATTTTTTACTTTATTAGCCTTTATTTTAAAGCTTTTGCTTTCTTTGTGCGAATTTCTGTGGTCACCCATAACAGAAAGAAAAAAACAATCCAAACTGTGAAACAGAAATCATTATTAATAAAGCAATTTCACTGAGCACTGAGAATTTTTTGGGTTGCACACATAATAAAGGAAAGTTTCCGAAATAACATGTCTTAAAACCAAGTAAATTTTCCCTTCTGGAGGGTCCCATCCTGTGGGGCTTAATGAGAAATGCATTTTGTTGAAGTAGAGCTGTTTTAGTGGGGAGTGTCAGTGTAGATCCAGAATTATTTTGCTAAATCATGAGCATTATTTGAATGTCACCACTGACGTGAGATGAGGGTGAAGGTGATGATTAATGCCACGACTAAATTAAAATATTTATTATTGTAATTTGGTATTATTAGCAAATCTGAAGAAAAATAAACTATACCAAAAATACTCAGCTACATTTGTGTTCATCAATGCTCATGGGGTTTGTTTTTTTTTGCTTTTAGAGAATTCTTCAGAAACCAGAATCAGCTATCACCAGCAATCAGAAATTTTCCTGCAGATCATCTGGTGAATCATTAAAAAGAAGCAAAGAAATTAAAATCTTAATGTCAATGGGTGTAACAAGAATCCCAAGGTGAATTTGTGCAGAATCAGGTGTCTATTGGTGTTCACAGAGGATTCTGCAATCCTTCCTCAGCCAGGCAATCCCAGAAAAACCAGGAGATTGTTTCCATGAACATTTCTCACGTGAGCAACAGCTTGGGAGCATTCAGTGCTGCATGTGGAATAAACCCCTGCATAGAAGTGACTTTGCTGCCACCCTGATTACTCTTTCTGTGTGTATGGTATTGTATTGCTGCTTCTTTTTTTCATTTTAATTACACTTGATTAGCAAAACTGCAGCACAGCAGGAAACAGGCAGGAGCAGATTTGCTGAACCCTCGCACACTCCTGCTCATGATTGCAAAGCTCTGAAAAGATCTGAAGGTCACATTATTCCTCTAATATCCATTTCTTTTCTCAGATGGTAAAAAATTCTGGAAGGGGCAGCTCTGTTAGTTGGAGATTTATTATGAAACAAGCTTTGAGGCACAATTTACTTCCATCGCTGGCTTAATTAGAAATGCTGGGGATGTTATAGATGTGTCTGTTTGGGGGTTGTGTTTTTAGAACCTCCTGCAGCTCTCAGCAGCAGCTCAGGCTGCTGCTCCAAATAATCACCCAAGGAGTTCTGCAGCCTTTAACCCCGGCCTCAGGACAATACATTCCTCAAATTAGGGATCCTGGAGGAGAGAAATCCAGAGGATGGGAAAAAGGAGCCCCAGCACAGGTGTAGGAGCAGGTAACAAATATCAGAGTTCAGGGATATGTATATCCCTACATTTACATACCAGGAATATTTATATTCCATATTTATATCCCTGTTTACAGATATTTAGGCTCCTCTGCCTGAAGACTTTAATCAGCTCCATCCCTCTCTGCCAACCTTTTATCCAAGTGGGCAGTGAATCAATCCCAGGTAATTCAGTGATACTTTGGGAGAAAAACTCACAGATTTTTTGCCTTAAGTCAGCACAGTTATGTCATGGAGCTGAGGGGAGAAAGAAGATATTTTTCCTCCTTTCCTCAGATCACACAGAAATAGGTTTGATAGTCCTGAGGGGAATAAGGCTGCCCTGCACAAGAGCAGGGTTTGACATAATATTTTAACAATTATATTAGATTCAACTCAATGAAAACATGATCCTGCAGGTGCCATCTCAGTGGGTGCCGTGGAGCTGACAGGTAAAGCCATGGCAGAAATAAAACTTTTGTGTTTATTTCCCTGCAAATGTTAAAGGACTGTGACTGTGGGATCCTAGACATACACCTCTGTGTTTTGTATGGAATATTGCAGACAGAAAAGACAGAAATTTGTCATCCATTCTTCTCCAGGAAAGGTGAACTGATTTCCACAATTCTCCAAAGTCTCCCCTGAGGAGTTCTGATTTATTTATCAATTATTAGAAATGAAGAGGATGGGATGTGGCACTAGAACATCCAAAAACAGCAAAATATTTGCATATAGTGCATGTTTACATCAGGTAGCTGCAGAGTCTAATGAAAAAGCTGTGCTTGTTTGTCACTTTGGAAACTTTGATGATGCTTTTTTCTTATCCTGACAAAGTTTTCTTGATTTGGTTTCAGGGATTCAAAGGCAAAGCTGCTGAAACTCACATTTCTTGGATGACTTGGAATCCCAGTGTAGGAGTGATCAACACACAGCTTCACTACTCTGATTTTGCTCTTTAACATTGCTTTTTTAGGCAAAATTGTGTGTAATTGGCTGCACTGGACAATACTGAATATTGGTGGCTGCTCAAACCCACTCAGGCTGCTCAAATTTGGAAATTTGGAGGCACTTCTGTTCCCACTCACAGCGGTTTTCAATCCTCCTGACTGTGAGGCTGATGGAAGAAGAAAGGGCAGCTTCAATTCTTCAAACTCAAATCCAGATCAGCTTTTCTGACTGCATTTCCCTTGTGGAAAGAACAAAAAGCCTGAGCTGAAACACAACCACCAAGCAGGGAGGTTAGTGCAGGTCTCGTGTCTCCAGCTAATCTCTCATAAAATGGGAATGAGATTTTTCAGAAGAGTTTTAAGGGCTGCAACACACACAGGACAGTAAACAAGAGTAGCAAAAACAGCGGTAATAGAAAATAGAAAATAATGGTTTCCCTCCTTTTTCACATTTGAAAAATTGCTTGTATTTTAAGTAGTTTCTTCCTGCTAATATTACAAAGGCAAAAGAATGGCAGTTTCAGTTTTCCATAAGCTCATCCATTCAAAAGCTCCTTTATTCATTATTTAAGCAACACACTTGTGTAGAAGCCAGTTCACTCAAATTGCTTTCTTCTTGTATCTTTTGTAATTTCTCTGCAGGAGAACCTTTGTGCACATTCCATGAGTTTCTTACCCAGAAAGTCAGCTCTTCTTTAGTGCAAACAAGAAAAATTGTGGCCTTTTTGCTTAATAGCTAATGGGTACAGTTAAGGTTGACACAATCACATCTGTGGGATAAATATAATCTTGATATCTAATATGGTAAATTTTTTTAGAGCATCCCAGCAACTGGAAGACTTAAAAACAGTGATGTGGATATTGGTTCTGAAGCACGAGGAGCCACGTGGGAGGGAGCTGGGAAGAACTTGGCTGAAATTCTGATGTGATCAGGGCAGACACACACTGCAGCCTGAGGGACAGCAGGGGCTGATCCCAGGGGAAAAGACAAATAAAAGACAAGGAAAGGACAAGAGATGTGGGAATGAAGGCAACTTACTCAGGATTGATACCAGTCAAGGGTGGTGGAATAAAACAGAAGCAAAGCAATGATCCAAAACACTGAAAGGAGTTAGGGGAATAGGCAGGGACTGATGCCCAGGAAGTTTCACCTGAACATGAGTGTAGCCATGATATTTTTGAAAAATCCTTTCCTTAGGACTTTTCCACCTGAGAAGCTGGGAGGCCTCAGGAACAAAATGTAAACATTGATTATCTGCTGCTGTGGAATGCAACAGGTGCATCTGTGATTGGTCTCATGTGGTTGTTTCTAATTAATGGCCAATCACAGTCAGCTGGCTCAGACTCTCTGGTCAGTCACAAGATTTTATTATCCTTCTATTCCTGTCAATCCTTCTGATTAAATCCTTTCTTCTATTCTTTTAGTATAGTTTTAGTATATAATTTTCTTTTAATATAATATATATCATAATATAATAAATCAGCCTTCTGAAACATGGAGTCAGGATTCTCATCTCTTCCCATGTCGGGGCTGCCTGCAAACTTCCATACATGAGGAACATTATTATGAGTCCCTGCATCCAAATAAGAACCACAAGATTTCATTAAAAATGGACTTTTCTCTTAGCAGAAAAAGTAGCATGAGAACAACAAATCTCCCTGGGAGACAGAACAGTATCTGCTCCTTAGCACTGCATCAGCCTCAGCGGAAAATGCAGCCCCAAAAACACCTAAACACCTTCCTGGGGATGCAGACACATGGAGGCAAGGCCAAGGGGGATTTCTGGTGAGCTTGTGGACCCTGCTCTGGCAAGAGGTTTCATTTTGCTCCCATTTATCTGTTTGTGATTCTCTTGCCTCATCCCTGAACTCCCTGCTGCTGTAAGCTGTTGAGGATGGAGCTGTGCTATCTCTGATGTAGAAAATTCTTTTCTCCCCATATTCTTGGCCACAATCAGATTTTCTGAAGAGGAGGTCACCCTGCTGTCCCCTCCCAGGAGCAGCACTGACATAACACAGATCTGCAAATCCCATCCCATTCTCCTCCATTTGCACCTGCACCCACTCTATGGAAAGCCCTGTGCATAATCCCATTATTCCCATAATAAAACATCCACTGACTGATAACCCTCACAGCCCTGACCAAACCTTCCTCACAAAATAAACCTTTTCTTACAAAAGAAAAACCCCACTTTGAGCTGACAAGTCACATGCTTGGGTTTGGTTGTGGATGTTGCCTTTGTTTCTCTTTCCACCTTTTCTCCTCATGGAAATGTGGAACAAGGGGCTATATCCTGCCTTGGGGCTGTTCCACTCTGCAAGAGGCAAAGGCAGACCTGATACCCCAAATTTCCAGGGCTCAGGACTAAAATAGTCTTGTCTGTCTGCATCTGTCTGCGTGGTCAGTGGCTGCTCCTCTCCCACAGATCCAGAGGATGCTTTTTGCCTCCTGCAGTCGTGGCTGTGTGTGGGAGTTGTGATTTATTTTCCTGCATTCACGTTGGGTTTTTCATTTCAGTCTCCTTTCATTACTCTCCCCTCAATCTTTCAGACCAAATAGGGTTCCAATTAACGATGAACTGTCAGTGACAAATCACTGCCTTTTGTTTCCAGCAATGCCTCTCTTTGTTAGCTTCACTTTGTAAAAGCAACTAAATCAATGGGAAGTGAAAATATATATTTAGCCTTTTTTCTTTTCTTTCTTTTTTTTTTTTGGTTTTTTGTTTTTGTGAGAGATTTTGAAAATGAAAGAATTTATTGCTTCTTAAAGGAAGCTTCATTGTCTCTCTTGTAACTCCATATCTGGAAGACACTTCTCCCAGCCTGGCTACTTTCTGCCATCCTAAAAATGATTTGAGATCCCAGGGGTTCAGCTTGAGTGGATCTAAGCACTGTGTTATAAGGATGAGCTCCCCTGACCAAAGTAAAAGACATAACAGCAGTGCCAGGGAAGTGATATCTATATTGAAAAGACAAAATATATAGAAAATTGTAACAAAAGCAGAAATGCTGCCACCAAAGAGCAGAGAAATGAAGGCCATCATCATAGTTGGCTTTTCAGTTCCTGAAGCATTTTCCTGTGATGGGCCCCCAAGGATATCCATTATCCATAACACTTTATAAAATCTCTTCCTGAGAAATGCAGGCTGTGTCAGGAGAAAAATAAAGTCCAGAAGAAAAACTAATTCCCTAAATCATGAGAAAAGCGAGAAGCTGGGGAGGAAACCATTCAATGCCATTAACTTTTATCACACCCCAAGTTGAACAAAACAATCCTTTGAGATTATAAATAATGTTCAACCTGCTTCACTGTATTTCCCAGCACTAATAAATACAGTGGCATTGGAGGAAATAAATGGGAGTTCCAGATTGAGATCACCTTCTTCCTAATCCTGAGAGCAGCACAATAATAAGCCTTCAGGAAAAATAAGTTCTGAAAACTACTCATTAAAACTTTAGGAGTGGAAAAAGGGGAGGAATAATAAAAAAAAAAAAAAAAAGGGAGCAACAAATTGTGTCCATATGTATTGCTTGGAAATAAAATGCCAACAGTATTCTGGAGTGAGACTGTTGACAATTTATCTTTTGCTATCTAAGCAGTAGCTATGAAAATTCTCAGTGGTACTGACAGGGCCAGGCCAGCAGGCACCAGAGAGGAGCTGCCAGCAGCCCACATTGGCAACTTCATTTTTGTGCAAATTGTGATATCCTGCTGCACCCCATGCTGGGATACTGGGGCTTCTTCCATGCCTTTTGCTAGGAAATAAATGTTTTTTTAGCTCCCATTGACATGTGGGAGTGCTGGTGGAGACCCTGAAGTCCCTTGGATGAGCTCCTAATTTTGCATTTCAAGTGCCAAAGTGTCATTGACCCAGAAACAGATTCATTCAATAAAAATATTAATGAGGAGAGGAGAGGAGAGGAGAGGAGAGGAGAGGAGAGGAGAGGAGAGGAGAGGAGAGGAGAGGAGAGGAGAGGAGAGGAGAGGAAGGAGAGGAGAGGAGAGGAGAGGAGAGGAGAGGAGAGGAGAGGAGAGGAGAGGAGAGGAGAGGAGAGGGAGAGGAGAGGAGAGGAGAGGAGAGGAGAGGAGAGGAGAGGAGAGGAGAGGAGAGGAGAGGAGAGGAGAGGAGAGGAGAGGAGAGGAGAGGAGAGGAGAGGGAGACACATGAGGTTCCCCTCAAGTTTTTCTCTGAGTATAAAAAGTTGATGGCCCAAAGTCAGAGATCTGAGAAAAATAAAAGAGATTTATTCCTGCAGTAAGTGCAGCACTTTTGTGTTCTCTAAACCTAATGTATCAAAATTGAGCTTTCCCATCAAAGGTGGCTATTCCCTAAGATACCCCAGAGCAGATATTCAGGAGACAATGCTGTGCTGATTTGAGCTGAAAGCTTTCCAAATGAAACCTGTTCTTACACACAGGAGATAATCTGCAAGAAGGGAGCCTGCAGGAGGTGCTAAAGAAATTCCTATTTGTGCATTTGGTGGTGCATTATTCTTCTCTGGACACTGGCACAGTGATTTATGGCATTCTTTTGTCACAGAGGGATGAAATCTCTGACAGCACTGCAGACTGAACTGAATTGTCATCTCCTTACAACACTTACTGTACTACAACTACTTAAACATTGACAAATACATGGAGGATCAGTGTGCATGACTGCACTCTGGAGCAGCTGAAAGTCTGAGCTGAGTGCACTGCCTTTGATACAGAGAAAGACAGGTATTATGAAAACAACCCAAATATATGGGAAAATAACCCTTTCAATCCTTTAGATTTAAATACTTTACCCAGAAAAGAAATATATTGTGTCAATTTGTTCTACAGATAATTTTAATCTTAACTTGTAAATATTCAGAAGAAGCACTTAGCTGTACTGATGTGTTTACTTGTATATGAATTTTTAAATATGTTTAAACAATCAGAACCAGTCACTCAGTGAGGGGCAGCAAAATTTCATCAACTTCCCACAGTTCTACAGCTCCTATTGCCTGAGCTGTGTTATTCTTCTAAATAAATATCTCAAGAATGCACCATAAGCTCCAATGTGTTTGCATAGAGTTAAAGTAGTTGCAGTTAGGAAATATATTTATTGGTTTGTTGTTATTTTTTTGGTAAATTCTCCCTAGGAGGAGAAAAGGTCAGATTTAATAGAGAATTATTCCCTATGAGGGTTTAAGACAGATCTTAAACAATGTTCTGCACCAAAGTTATTTTTTGTGTGCAAAATTAGAGAGTTAAGAGACTTTGAGATCTCTCATTCACCTCTTAGTCACCTCTCCTGAGATGTGGATTGAATAACAATGAAATAAAAGTCATTGTGCTCAGTATTTTTTTAGCCACTGACTTGAGCTTGCAAGATCTGTGTAATAACAGCAGAAATATTCACAGCTGACTAACTGACAAGGGGCTATTTATGGAGCAACCTCTGAAGGTTTTCATACCTTCAAAGTTCAGAAGGTAAAAGGCCCAAAGTTCTTTTTGTGTCTCTGTCTTTGAGGGTCTCCAACACCAGAAGCAGATCCTGCTCTTGTATAGGGGATTTTGTTTTCCCGTTCCTGCAGGAGCCTTGCTAAAAGAAGAGTTTGAGAGGCAAATGAAGTTTGGTTTCTGATGGGGCCTGTGCGAAATGGGTTTATAGAAAATTCTTACAGTTTGATAGAAGGTTTGTATACTATATCCTATATATAGTATGTATTTGTAGCTAAACTTTGAGGTAAGAAATGTTGACTTAGAAATGTTATGGAATAGGATAGACATTGTTGAGAGAGAAATTGAATTAGAAATAAGTTTTAAAGGATGGTTTTGTTAAATAAGACTAGATACTTTGGAGAAATAGAATTATAAAAGATGTATTTTACAAGGACTTATGAGGGGTCGTTTCAGATGATTAGTTTTAAGGTGTTTATAGTATGGTGTAGCAAAAAGCTGATAGGTTTAGAAATGTTTTTAGTGGTTTGTAATTAGGAAATAGTGGGGGCTTGATTATTTTCTGATTTAGAGATAGGGCAACTGAGAGGTGGTTTAAAAATGGTTTCTGATGGGGCCTGGCAAACAAATCCCTGGGTGAGCTGCCTGCACAAGACACTTCCATGGGTGGGGAAGAAAACAGATTAGGACAAAATCCAGACAAAAACCTCCCTCACCTTGTGTTTTGCAGACTGGAGAGAGCTCAGAGGAGGCCACCAGGGGATTCAGGAGATGAAGCATCTCTCCTGTGAGAAAGGCTGGGAGGATTGGGATTGCTTAGCCTGGAGAAGCTTTGGAGTGGCCAAATTTTGGCCTTTTAGTGCCTGAAGGGAACCCACAAGATGGAGAGAGGAGAGGAAATAAGGCCTGGAGTGGCAAAGCAAGGGGAAATGGCTTCCCACTGACAGAGGGCAGGGTTAGAGGGGATATTAGGAATAAAAATGTTCCCTGTGAGGGTGGGCAGGCCCTGGCACAGGGTGCCCAGAGCAGCTGTGGCTGCCCCTGGATCCCTGGAAGGTCCCAAGGCCAGGCTGGACAGGGCTGGGAACCAGCTGGGACAGGGAAAAGTGTCCCTGCCCATGGCAGGGGATGGTTTAAGGTCCCTTCCAAGCCAAACTATTCTGTGATTCCATATTACAGGAAAGTTTTAAACAAACCATTTTCCTTTGTGACTTGCACAGGCCCTGGAACACAGCAGTGATGTTTTGGCATCTTTTCAGTGCTCTTCTAAAAATAACAGTTCAATGAGCTGCTCTTGGTTGGTCCAGTCCCACAGAATTTCCACCCACATCTCACAGAGCCCAGAGAGTGCCCTGACAACACCCCCAGCCAGTGGTGCTTGGAGGAAGTTTGTTCTCCAGAAATAAACCCCCTTCCCTTTTCCTGCTTCTCAAAGAGCTGCAGCTGAACTGAATGCAGAGCTTCTCTTTGCTGCTGCAAGGTGTGAGCAGCTGAAAACTGTGCAGGTTCTATATTTAGGGGCAGGCACCTTGCAGGGCCTGGCTGTCAAAGAGCTGCAAGCACCTGCCCTTGCCTTCCCCTCTGTGTCTGTCAGGATGGGGGCACTGGGGATATTTGCCACTGCAGACTGCTCAGGGTGCCGTGGCCTTTCCACATGAACGGCAGCAGGAGATTTCACAGCTTTCAGAAATGTGAAACCTCAGGCCCAGGAGATGCTCAGGATGGGGGCGAGGAGCTGCTGGCACTGAGGCAGTGGAAAGCTTCACAGCTTTCACAGAATTTCTTCAACAGGCTGAACTACCCTGAGGTGCCCATGAGCCACCTCGTTTCCAGCGGGAATTCATCTCAGCCTCCTGCCATTATGGAATTCCCTGTCTTGGCTGCAGAATCACCACAATATTGGGGTAAAAATGCAGGATATCATGTAAATACCATGGAGCTGATGCTCCACTCCTTGAAATGTCACTGCTGATCACAGTTCACCACAGAACTGTGCAATCACAGCAGCACTGTTAGTCATCTGTTGCTCCTTTTTCTCCCTGTGTGTTTTGCAAAAGGTGGATTTCCTTTCTCTTCCCTTCCAAAAACCACTCAGGCCTCCAGTGTTTGATGTTTGAACCCAGATGGGCTCAGACTGAGTGAATAAGAACTTGGTCTTGCAATCAGTTTTTGATGACTAAATGCACTGCTGTAAATCCCATGCCCTCCTTGCCACACATTCTTTCATTAAAAATAAAAAAGGAATGCAGGTTTTAAGTGTAGACGTCACTATTATGACCTTATACTCAGAATTTTTGCACAATACACATAAATCATATTTCTTTTCCTTTTCTTTCAATTTCAGCTTTGCACAAGGGCTTCTGATTCATCTAGGGCATAGCTTTACAAAAAGACTCCTACAGGAATAGGAACCCTCTGTGTCCCTGGCTACATTATCCCAATGCTTTATTATTAAAAAATATTATTGAAAACACCCAAGTGTTGATTCTTCTCCTGCTGGATTAAAGTGCTACTTACTGTGAGAATTACTCTTTCCAGCAGGCTGTACTCACTTCTGTTTTGCAGTTATCCCCCTGGATAACTGAGGAAATTCCACCCTCAGTCTCTTACACTTTTCTGTCTCTCTATTTCCCACAGCTCTGCATATTCCCTCCAAGCCCCCTTCTGTACATTTTTCAGCCCCAAATCCAGATTGCAAAGCTCCACACAGCTCCACAAACCTGTGCTGTCTCATCCTCTGCACCAGCTCACATTTTGCCTGCGTTCTTAGTGTTGTGCAAATTTAAAAATAGCTCCTGAGCCAGACACGTCCTTACTGAAATTCCAGCTTACAATAAAAGCACATGAGAAGTACAATTGTTTTGCTTTGTTTTGTTTGAAATGTTGCTCATAAAATACATAGGAAAATGGCTTTTACAAGCTGAACTCTTCTGTCCAGCGGACAAACACATCCCTGACTGTGCTTGGCTGAACAGCCTCCCTGTGACAGTTCCTGGAAGGATTTGACCTTTGAATTTCCTCACACATTCCCACTAAAGGCTTTTGCAAGGCTGCAGCCTTTCAGGAGAAGGTCAAGAGAAGCCTCTCAATGTAATGAGTCAGTGGCTTTAATCTGCAGCAAACATTCCTTGTGAGGGTAATGGTTTTACTCCGCATCTTTCCCAGATTATTGCTCCACCATATCAGACCAGTTTGCATTTTCATTGATAACATTTTTCACTTTCAGGTTTTGTTGCTCCTGACTCTTTCAATCTCAAAACCTTCCCTGACTCGATGATGACTTTAGAAATGTGAATTTGCAGTTCAGGGGACCAGGCAGAAATCTCCTTGTGTGAGAAGACTCTGATCTATCACTGTTTTAATCCTAAGTGATCAGGTCTAGGATTTATAGAGGAAAATAATTTGGTGTTATCAAGAACTGGCAATCAGGTGGTCTTGGGAAGATGCTGCCAAATCAGAGATAGAGGAGTTGCTGTGCAGAGCATCTTCCACAAGATGAGTGACCCTGGGGAGCCGCTCCTCCACCTTCTGTGAAAAGCACCTGGAGATAAGGATTATTTAGTGACCTGAGACCTGGAGATCATCCAAAGTTCAATTCAATTTAAAAATCCTACAACTCAGCGAATGTCCCCCGTGCAGACAAATGAGTGTCATTATCTGTGCTAATCCTGCCATCCTTTGGCTCTTCCTCTCCTCAGGATGTCTCCTGTCACCACATTCCCTCAGTTTAATAACTGATGGATGCATTTCTGTGACTTTAATGGGCTTTAAAAGAGATTGAACCCTGCTCTGGGGAAAATGCAACTCTTGCTGCAGCCCTGAAACCTCAGATTCCAGCACAAACATGTACTTAGAAAAATAATTACATTATTATTAATAATGACTATATTATATTGTACTCCATTTCACCAGAAGAAAAGTTTTTTCCTCCCTTTCTCCTTTTTATAGGACCACAAGATGGTTTGGGTTGGAAGTTTTCAGTTTTCAGGCTGGCTGCAGAATCTGTTGAAGCTGAAGAATTTCCCAATTTAATGACAGTAAGTGATCAGATTGCAGCATAATGCTATCAACACATTTATCCAAGCTGATTTTGTCAGCTTTTAATAAAATTATGGTGCATATTTGAAAAAATGGTAACTAATCAAACAATTCTGACATTATTTGGGGTAAAGTTATATAAAGATACGTTATTTACACAAGGTCTCTGATGCATGCAAAACAAAACCAGCTGTTGGATGCACCTCTCCTCACCCTTAATTCTCAAGGTCCTCATGTCCTGAGGCTCTGAATGTGTTTCAACACAAGACTACATCATCATAAACCAAAAATGTTCCAACCAGCTCATTTAAAATTAAAAGAATGAAAGAAATAAAAAATTGTTATCACTCAGAATCCTTGCAACTTCCTTCCCAGCAAACAGAACAATGACAGATGATCCTTTGAAGTCATTTCTGGTCCATTTGAAGACATAAGTCTGGAGTTTCCCAAAAGATGACAGTTTTCCTGAGTTTCCCAAGCTGAAATATTCCAAAGCAAATTAGGAAAAATTGCAAAACCAGGTTCCATCAGAATCTCATTCCAGCAAAACCATGTCAGCTCATAGCAAGGGAGGTTCTCCAGCACAACATTTTACTTTTTGTTGGTATTATTTGCAGTATTTTTAACCTCAAAGAACAAAATCTGCTCCTGCAGGATTGAAATTCCTTGGGATAACCTGTATATTTTACTGAGTGACTTCTTTTAGTGCATCCATGACCTGGGTCTCTCATAAAAGGCTGAAAGGTGTTTTATTGCTGTCTCGATGTTGTAAAGCTGCTTGTAACCTTGGGGCTTCTTACAACGTGTTGTAAAAGATACTTTGCAGTCACCAGTGCTTAAAAAGGGTTCATGGGCTGTAAACACCAGCCTGGGTGTTTTCATGTTGGATTTTTTCATCTGATTGCTCATTATAGTCCTGGAAATTCAGAGAGACTCACCTGGACTTTCCTTAAACAAACTCCAGGTAGTTAAATGTGCTATAGCCAATGATACAGATAAATATTAAACTATTAAAATTCATTTGGCAAAATTAATTTATGTGCTTTTCAGCTTTGTTCTGAGATACAATAAATATGACAGCCTGCAGGCATTTTATTTGTTGTTGTTGTTGTTATTATTATTATTATTATATTTTTGTGGTTGTGGTGTTTTAATTTGCTGGATTATCTTGTATCATGTATTATTTCTTCTAGCACTGCTCATTTTATGTATAATGCTCAATATTCACACCACTAACAAGCACAATTACACATTCCAGCCTTGCCCTGCCCAGAGCTCCAGCAAAAATTGATTGAGATTAATTTAATCAAAAGAATAAAAATAACCCCTTGTCCAACGTGAAAATGAGCAAAATACACACTTGAGGGTGGAAAACCACAAAAAAAATTTAATTAAACACTGACAAGAGTTAGGAAGCAATTTTCAACTCTTTCAGGTGTTTTTTTAAAGTGAAGGTTTTGGCTGCTGCTCCAAGTAGAAGAAAATATTTCTCTTTTTTCCCTTTATGTGTATGTAAGCAGGAGCTGGTGCAGATATTTTCTTGCAGCCTTTCAGGCAGCTGAGCAAAGCAGCTCCCAGCAAATCTGTCTAATAAAAACTGTCCCTCCCTATCAGTCACTTCAGATTTTCTTTCCAGACAAAGCAGCAGCAGCCACAAGTTAAGTTTAGCTAAAAGGGCCAGATGGGAATAAGTTTCTGCTCAAAGAGAGGTTTTTGTCTGGTTCTTACATTAATAAATATCTCCTGATTTCCACATGGGGCTCCTCACCTCAGCCCTACCCCCTCAAAGTGCTGCTGGGCTTTTCCCTTCCCAAAGCTGCCCCTGCCATGGGGCTGCTCATGCAGAATCATGGAAAATATTTTATGAAAAATCCTTCATTAGGATTTTTTTCTCCTGAGAAGCTGAGAAGCCTCAGAGGAAAAGAAAAACAATGATTATCTGCTGCTGTGGAATGCAAAGGGTGAATCTTTGATTGGTCTCATGTGGTTGTTTTTAATTAATGGCCAATCACAGTCAGCTGTCTCAGACTCTCTGGTCAGTCACAAGATTTTATTATCATTCCTTTCTTTCCTTTGCTAGCCTTCTGATGAAATCCTTTCTTCTGTTCTTTTAGTATAGTTTTAGTATATCATTTTAATATAATATATATCATAAAATAATACATCAGCCTTGTGAAACATGGAGTCAGGATTCTCATCTCTTCCCTCGTCCTGGGACCCCTGTGAGCACCACCACAATGCAGCAGTGGTTTTGTAGATCTCAATAATATCTGAAACCAAAAGTACCCCAAGAGAACAGGAACCCCATTTTTTCCCCTTTTGTTGCTGAGGTCCCTGAGAACAGAAATGCTCGTGCTGCTCTGCGCCTCTGCTCCCTGATACTCCTCTGTCCCGCAGTGAAAACAATGCCATTAATTACTCCCTCCTGATTTAAATCCACAATAAAGTGACCTGGCTACAGCCCAGCGAAGCAGATGGCATTATAGATTACGGGCTAATGCCTCCAGGGAGGCCCCAGTGAAGAAAGATCCTCAGAAAAGAACTCAAAAAAAGAAAAATTGCTGCACTCAGTGTCTGTAAGAACTTCCTCAGCTGACAGGGCTGGATGAGTTGGGACAGAAAACAATTACCTGTCTCAAAGAGAAACATAATAAATGCCACTGTAAAACACCTTGCACACAAATTCATTCCTCCAGGCATGGAGCCTGAAGTCCTTGAAGCGTTTTTTGGGGAGCAGCAGTGTCCCCATGGAGGAGAGTGCTGGTCAAACAGAGCAGCAGGGGCTCTCCCACCTCACCAGGGATTTACCTGCAGAGAAAGCCACTGAGAGTGTTCCACCTTGCAGGACCTTTGGGTTTGCAGGCTCTTTACCCACCTGCCCCGAGGTATTTCCATTTGACTGGAGCTCACAGTCTGGAGTTAGGACCATGTTGATGCTGCAAGTGGATTCTCACTGTCTGCTGCTCCTCCTTGGCCTGGTGCAGCACCTCCCTTTGGTGTAGATGAAGAGGCAGCATGGGCCTGCTGACACCACAAGTGGCATTTCCCCATCCTGATAAACAACAAGGGGCTGGAGGGGCTGTAGCCACCCAAAGTGGGTCAGAACTTCGGTGCTGTGTCTCACCCAGAGATCAGGAAACACAAGCACTGAGCTGCTGTGACCTCTTCGGTGATTACAATCATAATCCATTGTGTGCCTGTCTGCAACAGATCCATTTCTGCAAGCAGTTGAGTTTAATTGGGCCACAGCTGGTGTTGGCTGAGTACATGGGAGGCAGGGGGGTGAGGGGAAGGGCTTTATTGACTCCACAGCTCTCTGTAAACTGAGGTTTCTCTCTTTGATGGTATCTGCCTTGTTCTGTTTAGTTCTGAGCACTTACACAGGGCTGCCAGCCCTGTAACCACAGTGTGGGGCTCATCACACACATCTCCTCAGAAATATGGGAAATGTCACTTCTTCCCACCACATGGGAAAGGGTGACTTTTCACAACTGTCTTTTTCACAACTTTCTCAAAACCCTCTAATTTTATAGATTCAAACAACAGCCCTCCTACGAAGATCCCAAATAAGATTAATTACTCTCCTGTGAAGATTTTCCCTTTCAAACCTGCTGGTGAGTGATTCTCTCCTCACTTGAGCACACCTTCCCCTCTCTGCCTCATTTGTCACTTTGACTCAATGCTCCCCTGAGCAGCTCCAGACCCTCTCCCCCACAGGAGCTCTTCCATCCCCACCAAACCTCCTGGGTACCTTCAAGCTGGTGAAAAACCTCTCATTAACTGGGGGCTGCAGATTCTTTGTCCTGGACCTTCATGAGATGAAGCAGTTCTCATCTCATTTTGTTATGGGGCGCCAAAAATCCCAAATTTGGCCCCAAGAGATGAAGAGCAGCACACACAGCCTGTCACACAGGCCAGGCCTGGGGCCTCACCTCTCTGCTCCTTTTCAAATGCGGGCATTTTAAACTCTCCATTTCCTTGACTTCTGCAGCAAAATAAACACTTTATCTTCTCTGGGCACCCTGTGCCAGGGCCTCACCACCCTCACAGGAAAAGATTTCTCCCTAATATCCAATCTGAACCTCATCTCTGTCAGCTGAAGCCATTCCCCCTTGTCCTGTCACTTCAAGCCCTTGGAAAAATCTTTCCCATCTTTCTTGTGGCTCTTTCAAGCCCTGAAAGGCCAGAATGAAGTGACCCAAAGCCTTCTCTTCTCCAGGCTAAAATCCCAGTTCTTTTGGCCTTCCCCATAGCAAAGGAAATGTCAGGAACTGTTTGAAGAGCTGCAAGGATGGAGAGGGGAGAATGTCCCAGTGTGACCCCAGGGGAGGCTGGGGAGCTGCTGCCAAACTGAGGAGTCGAGTGAATCCTCTGAATTGAGGGCAGCAAACTGGGGCTGGGCTTGGTGAAGAGCCCAGAAATCAGCTGTGTGAGAGCCTCAGAATGAGCTGCCATCATCCAGTTGGCTCTATTTTAGGCAAGAGAGCAAGGGAAATAATCTGAACTATTCATAGTTTCAGTGAGCATCTCTTGCAGTTACCATTTTAAATAAAACTATTTTTTTCTCCCAGTGAAAAATTATAATTTTTTTTCCCCAGTGAAAGGCTTTTCTAGTACTAAGATGCTGTGGAAAACAGAGACAATTTTGAGTTTACACCAGGTATAAATGCTCTGATTTCCAGCACTAAAATGTCACTGCAAGCATTTCATCTGCTGCTATAATTGTGTGATCCATCACTGAGGAAATCAGCACAGTTCAAGGCAGTAGTTACATTATTAAAACATGGAAGTGCTGTTGTGCCACAAACAACCACTGATGTGTATAAAGGAGACATTTTACTGCCATGATCTGTGTTCAAGGCTCCTGAAATAAATTAGATTTGCAGCATGTCATAATAGCAGTGGTTTGTAATACAGCACAGCTCTGTGTGTGTGTATTCTCATTTTCATAAGTGTCACTGCTGTATGCAAAGGAAAAAATTATTTGTTAACACTGATGAATATTTATTAGCAAATTCTCAATGAATATTTCACAGCAGAAGAGTTGCTCATATTCTTATTAATTAGGAAGAGGAATAATGGTGCCCTCTGAATGTTTTTGACGTGCTGAGATGAGAAAGTCGAGGCAGTGGGTGGAATTCTGCCCTTGCAAAAGGAGCCAGTGGATGGGAAAAGTGAGTCCCACTGGGCCAAAAAATTACTGAAATGATGTCATATCCCATCCAACAAAACTGAGTCAGATAAAAGGCCCAGCCCAGATCTCTCAGGAGGCAGTGGGAGCAAAGGGAAAGGAGGGAAACTCAGATTAGTCCTGCATTCAGTGGGTGTAACAAGAGGTGGGAGTAAAAAATGACTCCCACTGTGTCTTTCACCTTAATTTATACCTTCCTGGTACTTTCCTTTTTATGTGCTTCAGGAGGTCATTTTATAGAGTAACTAAAATAAAAAATTCCGTGTTCTCCTGTAATTAAATTACACAGTGGCTGCAGATATTGATCTCTCTTCTACACATGAAAATAAGTAGCTTTCACTAAATTAAACATGTTACATGGTTTAACATTCAAGCAATTACATACTTAAAAGTAAGTTAAGGCGCAGGATTTATGTTTTTCATTTTGTTTTCACTTAGGCCAGGCTTCCCAAAGTCCAGCAGGGTCTCACACTTGCAGGAGGAAATGCCTTGGAGGCAAAAAGGGGACCCTTCCTTCTGTGACAGGGCTGGGTTTAGCCACTTTAACCTAATCAAGAAACTCTCTGGGTTAATTATTCCCAGCAACTTATGAATAAGAGAAATGGAAGCAGAAATAAGAGCTCTCTAGGTCCTCTTAGTCTTCTTCATGTTTTTTTTTCCTATTGCTTCAGTTAATTCTGGAGCCCTCCTGAATATTCAAAATCACTCAATAGCAATGGGTAACACACCACACCATTTTAATTAAGCTTGGTGGGCACTGACCTTGAAATTGGATCAGAAGGCCTATTTACTGACAATGTTGTAGCTAAATTCAACAATTGATTTTCACTAGTTGTTCTGGAAATGCCAATGAGCAGCAACATGTAATTTCAGCTGGTCACTGGAGACAGTGGGGCCCTTCAGAGAGCTATAAATGTGCTTAAGTGGGAAAACATGGCCAAATATTTCTCTCTAACTAGAACAGGGGAAAAGAAACGCGGATATCTTGATGTTGCATGCAGAGAATGTCAATAAAAAACCTCTTTTTAGTGCCTATCATTCGGACCATCAAATTCTTCCACAAGAATTAGTAGCACTGTGGCACTCACAGAAGTTTTATTTCCAATTTACTGCTGGGAAATTGAGGCACCCACTGAATAAATAACTTGTCAAGATCAAATGGAAACGCCATCATGTTGCAGAAATATTGAAGAGCTTTTCGTTTTTCTCTTTAAGACATCAGACTTCAGCTTTTATGACCAAATATTCCCTCTGCCATCGTAAATGCAGGTTTAGGCCACTGATATCTATGAGAAACATCAATTTAAATCTTGAGCAAACAAGATCACAGTCAGCTTTAATCTTGTGGTTCTTTTATGTAATACAGGATATATTCCTGCAGCTTGCTATCTTTTCCTTATCTCAGCTGGGATATTATAAAACACAGCAAATATTATTCCCTTTTCAAATAGACATTAGTGGTGTTGACTGAAGGATTTTATCTTACTCCTGATACATGTTTTCAAGAGGAAAAACTGTTTTCAGGAAGGACAGAGTGTAGAGGGGATTTCTCTCCCTCTGCCTCCCCAGAGTTTCCTGCAGTTTTGTGTTTGCAGTTGTGTCAGAACCAGGACAATTGCATAATCCAACAAATTGAACATAAACCATCCCTCAGTGACAGCTGCCCAGTAATAAGGAGGTTTCCCTCAGAAGCCAGGAGAATAATCTAACCTTTATTACCCATGGCAGTAAAACAAGTGTGGCCCAGCTCTGCAAGTTTGGGTCACCAAAATAGGAGGAAAAATTTCAGACATTTCCCCAAAATAAAAATTCTTGCTAATGCAAGTGCAGAGAGTGCAGTCCTGCTGACTCATTCTTAGTGGGGTTTTTATTTTCACTTAAAAAGTAACTTTAATGCTCAGTAGAGATTGACCTGTGTGAACCATGTTAAAAATTTCTTAAGTGCAGTGGAAGACAGGAATGCAGAGTGAAAAACAATTTTTCTTTAAAGTGGGTTCTTCTGTGGATTTTATTGGCTTTTTTTCACAACCTTATGACCTCCAAGACACAATTTCCTCCAGCCACTGTTTATTTCCAAGGATATATTTACAAAGAGAAGTTCCATTACAATTAGTGCTATCTCTGTGCACCTCAGTTTTAGTAAAATTTAAAGTTATACAAACACAGCTCGATCCAGTAGATTTATAAAGAATATTGGCCCTGTTTGAGCAACTGAACTGCTCCCATTACAGCCTCCTCTGCTGTGGAGATGAAACTGAGGGTCACTGCTAAAATAATAAATATTCCTCAGAAAATGAGTTGATTATTTGGCTGTTGGAAATACAAGTTGTGGCTCCTGTTTTCATAAATCTTGCTCCAAATTTGCTCATACAAGGAGTATTTGGCATCCAGGCACTCAGGTTTCATGGCTTGTCAAATCCCTGAATGGGCCCAATACAGAGCTCACATTTTCTCTTAAATCACAGCACAAAAATTCAATCTCCTGAGTCCTTCACGTGCTGGTATTCACCAGACAGACTGTAACCTTTAGCAAAGTAAGAAGACATTTTGATTAATTAAAATGCCAGGGTCTTTCACCTTCTATTTTAGCATTTATCTACTCTATCACCCTTATCATAATGAGGTTAATTTAAAAGATTAAGTGAAGATTCTGAAGAAAAAAGCACGGTATTTGAAGAAGATCAGAAGATAATTTTAAAAGCGTGTCTGTTTATTCAATTTTTCATCTGACCTTCAAGGCTTCTTGAGATCTTTGGAAACACAAAGATTCTTTTTATGTGTGTGTGTTAATGCCAGGGATGTTCCCTGAATCCAGCACACCTGCAGGTATTTAATAGCAGGCTGCAGAGAAAGCTGCTCCCCAGACCTGCCTTGCTCAGCTATAATACCCCTCCAAATCTGAAATTAAATCATTACAACAGCGTGATCACCCTAATTAGGCAAAGCAATTTCAGTGCAGTTACTTGAAGACTGCCAGCATTAAAAATGAAAGCTTTTTAACTAAAGTGGACCATAAAAACATCAAGCCATGAAGTTTTTAGTGGCATTGGGAAGCACATTTCACACCCCAGTGTCTGAGGATTTGCTTGATTTTCACGTTATTTCTTAATGCTCATTTCATTTTGCCCACTTCTAAATGGAAATGAAATTTCAGAAACCACATTCAAAAACTTCGGAAGCCATATTCAAAATTTGCCTTTTTAATTTTTAAAATGCACGTACAAGTAACAAACTGCATTTGATGTCTCTACATCCCAGATTGATTTTAATTGCATTTTGCACACACATGTGTGTGTGTAAGGGATGTATAAAGGTTTATTTTGCTAACTGAGCTTGGGCACAGGCAGTTCCAGCCTCCTGGCACGCCCTGCTGGGAAGGCTTTTTAAGCTTCTCTGAGTCAGAATGCATTTGCTTGTGCACAGCACTGGGTTAATGGGGGTGTGTGACATCTCCAGGAAAAGTCTTTCACACACAACAATTCTGAGCAAGGACAAAAAACCCCAACTCTCCCTGTTCCCACCTGAGTGCTCTGTGTCCAGGCCAACATCTTGTTTTGAGACCTCTTCTCCCCTTCATTTTACCCTCGAAGGTTTTAGCATTAGAGCCCTATTGAAGAGTGATTCTGTTACATCAGTGCAGGGGGTTTATTTTCAGCATTTTCACTTTGGCACTAATTTAATGCCAGTTTTAGTGAATTGAAATACTCCCCACCCATGTTTCCCTCGTGCTGAGCACCTCAGTGTGCAGCTTTTGGTGTTTCTGGCAGGATTCACTGGAGTGATCCTACAGGAAAACAAATCCCAGAGCCTGATGCAAACAGGCTGGGTGCTCGTATGGCTTGTGAGGAGTCAGGAATCTCCTGTCACTGAAGCTTCAACACTCTGTGCAGATGACACTTCCACCCCCAGATCTGCAATCTCTTTCCTCTGAAGAGAGAATGTTGTTTTCTTGATTGAAATTGCTGTTGTTATTTGCATGTGCAGGGGAAAACAAGACACTTGGTGTGAAGGGAAGGTTTGGCAGTGCTGCTGTGAGCGTCTCCTGAGAGGAATTTGGCTGTCCTGGCTCTGCTGGGATCAGCTTTCCCACCCACCATGTTCTGGAGCTGCCTCCCCCCAGCTCCTCAGCACAGAACGTGCTCATCTCTCTCAGCATCCTCTCACCAAGCTTCTCCTCAGAGCCTCCACCCACTGGGAAAATCACTGAATATTGGGGGTTTTCACCTGGGCTGCTCCTCAGCCTTCTCTCTTGGATTTCTCTGCAGCACCAGGCCTGGTTTTAATATGAATTTGTTTTGCACATCTCCTCTGGACCCGTTTTCAGCAGTTTCCAAGATGGGAATCAGCCTCGTGCCCCATTCAGAGCACAGCTGAGCTGGCTCAGTGTGTGCACCCCAAACAGATGGATCCTTTCCAGCCTGCAGCCAGGACACATCATGAGGATGCACTGATCCCATGGCTGGAAATGTGCTGATTTCTCCATGGAAAAGACCAGGAGGACCAGCATTGCTGCTGCTCTGCTTCCCCCTGCACGGGCAAAGCAGGAGGATGGAGGGGAGGAAGGACAAATGGATGCTGTCCTCAGTGCACAGCACTCCTGCAGGCTTTTATCTGCTTATAAATTGCAAGATTCATCTCTTTCACAGCTCTGTCCTCTGCTTTTCTGTGCTAGCTGTGTTGAAAACTCTCTAGAGCATTTCCCCTTTCCCTGGGCTTGGCTAATGAATAATGGTTGTCAGGAGAAAGTCTGGAAAAGGAGACGCTAAAAACAAAGTTTCTTCCGCTCTTAAATTTGCTCTGTCAGCATCTCCAGATCTGAAAGCTTTGAAAGCTATCAACCCATTTTTTGGATCATTAGGCACTTTCAAAACAAAGCAATTACATTTTCACCAGAAGAGTGTTTTGGAGATTCCCACCTCTTAAATTATTTCACTTGCCTTGGCCCAGTGCTAGGCTGATGGGACTATTCTATAGGGGTGGAATTTTCTGCAAAAAAGCAATTTTGAAACGTATTTCAAACCACTTTCCATTGTATCAGTTTGTCACACAATGGAGAAATCAGTCCCTTCATCAGGAGCTGCATTTCACAAGTGGCAGCTCTCCATTCTTTAATCTTTCCTTTTGAAACAGGAGGTCTGTTCAAACTCAGATGTCACCCCATGTCACATGGAAAAATCCCTACCTGTAAATCATAAGCTCCCTGGGAGCCAAAAAAAAAGGAATTTAGACCAGATATATCCACAAGTAGGAAAATCAAACTGCTATAAAATAATCTGGCATTCCCAAACAGGCGTCAATTAAACCACAAAAGGGAGAATGAAAAGAAATTGCATTTAATTATGTCTTGCATTGATGTAATCCCCTTTATCTTGAAGAAGGTGACCTGTTTACAGCTTCCACATCATCTTCAATATTCCTCCCATGCTCAGCTGAGTCTAATAAATGTGTCACTTGTTTAAGCAGCACAGCACAGATTTTGTGCAGAGCTTCTTGACATCCTGTCTGGGTGAAATGGGGCAAAGAACACTTTGCATTTCATTTTTGCGTTTTGCTGTTGAGTGAGAAGCAACACAGGCATGAAGGGAAAAGGTAAAAGGAGAGACATTGCAAAGCTTAACACTGATTATTTATTTCAGGGGAGATCAGAGTCTGAGTTGAAGAGGAAAAGGGTGGAGAATTTTCCAGAAAAGACAATTTCTGCTGTAGCAGGCACAACTGTGACCATCAATTATGAGAACTGAGGAAGGGAACAGGACAGAGAACTTTACACTTTCCCTGGCCTCCCAATTTGCTGCTGATCTTTGTTCCTCAGCAGATTTCTGAGCAAATCACTCTCCCTGTGCCATGGAGATGAGCTGGCTCTCAAACATTAACACTTCACAACAATTATTGTGGAACTTTCAGATGTTTAAATCAAAGTCTGGTCAAACCTAATCAAGAAAAATCTCATCCCAAAAGAGGGAACTGAAATGAGCCAAGCAGCGGCGGGAGAAGCAATTTTCCAGCACTTGGAAGAGTCTGATACTGCTTTTTTTAGCTGCATTTGAAAAGATTTTTATCCTCAGTGATATTTTGTTTACTTCCCTCCCGCACAAATCATGCAGGCATTTCATTGTCTGTTTGGATGCACTTCTTCAGCAAGTTGTCAGACAAGTGTGGGTGCAAAATGATGGCCCAGGAGAGAGGCTGTGCCTGGAAATGTCAAAGCCAGCCACACAGGGAGATGGCTTCACTTGGCATTTCCTTCATTAGAATTCCTACTCATGGAGATTTCCAAGTCCCAAAAGTTAAGTAAGGATCTATTGAAGGGGCACTGGGGGTCTATTCCGAGCAGCTGAGTTTCTCCCAGCCGAGGTGTTTGTTATCCCTGTGGTGATTCCAGTGATCTCCCTGCCTCATGTGTCCGATCAGCTCAGAACACAACGTGTTTTAAAGAGGAGTTTAAACCCTAGGAGGGTTTTAAACCCCTTTAAAGAGGGGTTCAGCTGCAGAACAGACCCTGTGGGGAGCTGCAGTTTGGGAAGCAGCTCCTTCCCTTTGTGCTCCATTTGGGGGAACATCCCTGCACTGATTTCTGCAGTGGCTGCCAAATGTTTGATTTCTCAGACTCTGCGGTGCCTCCAATGTGCTGCAGGGAGGGGAACAACAGAACTGGGGTAAAAAAATTCCCCTCTCTTCTCATTCTCACTCTTTGTTACTCACAGTCCCATTGTTTGAGTTGGTTTCATCCAGTCCTCAGCCTGAGTTTAGGACACGAGTGAGCAAAGTGAGTTTAAGTCACATTTATTCCTCCTTGATCCCAGCCTGGCTCCAGGCCAGCCCAGTCATCTCCACAGAGCTATTTTTAGGCTCTGCACCAGCTCATGTCTTGAAGCAGTTGACATGATATGACAAACATTTTTAAGATCTCTTTAATAGAAAGTTATGCAGCTGCTTTGCTAAGAAAGAGCAAACAAACCAAATAGCCCAAAAAATGACTTTCAGAAAGTAATTTGCACAGGGTCACTGAAGGGATTTGTGAGGTGGAGCTGGCTGCTGAAGAATATGGATTTTTCTATTCTGAATTGCTTGTTTTCCTGTGCACAAGTAAGCCGTGACAATGTGTGGTTAGAAACTAGTCCATAAATGATAATTTTAGTCTGTTACTGAAAAGATAAGCACTAACATCTTTAAATTATTAAATTCTATTTATTTTTGTGTATTATGCCATATTAATTATATTCTATTACACAGCTTATAAAATGTTATATAGTACATTTATCCTTTTTAAATTCTTTTGAAATTAGACAAAAATGCCTTTTGAATTCTTACATTTAAAGACTTACAATTTTAAAGTCATAAATTAATCTTTTAAATTCACAGCCAGGGAATAATAATAATTTTAGTAATAATTTAATTTTAGCACTAAATATAATAATAATTATATTGTAATTAATAATTAGAATATAATTTATATTCTAATTCAATTTTAATAGATTAATTAATCTATTTTAGCAGTAAATAATAATAATAATAATGATGATTATGATGATGATGTTTATATATATAATCTAATAAATAGCACTATAAGCCAAGGCAGCAGCATCCTGCTGATAATACACAATGGAAAATGGCTTGAAATACATTTCAAAACTGCTTTTTTTCAGAAAATTCCACTGATCATGTTCATGTCTTTGAGTAACGTGGATTCACAGGCTCCACACCTCAAGAAAAAAGTAGTGGAGGCAGAGAGGTGAAAAAGGGCAGCTAAAATGACCAAAGGGAAGAAGTTGTTTCCAAGAAACTGAAGACAAATTTCTTCAGTTTGGAGAGAAGGAGCGTAAATAAAGTAAACACAGAGCTGCAGAGCTAAATCAAAGTAACTGCACAGCAATGGACAAATGGAACTGGCTGCCCCAGCACTTCTGGCATTCACAGGAGGACAAAGGGATGAGATAAATTCCTGCAGGGCTGGGGTTTGTTTGGATACTGGAGGACCAGGTAGAGACATCCTAAATGCAGTAAATGGGAGAGCCAGGGATGGAGGGGGAATGGGCCAGAGGATGGGACCATTTTCTGTGTTTTCCTAAATAGCAGCTCCTGCTGTCCCTGATGGATGGAGAGCATTGGGTGTTTATTGATCCAGTGGGACATTTCTACACTTCCCTACACTATTGCTCATAATTTGAAATTGGACATTCAGAGCAATAAAGACACCAAAAATTTGAAATCATTAAATGACTGTCTACACTTTTCAATTCTTCAGAGAAGTAATGGTACCAGAAGGAAACTGTTTCACTTAATGATTTGTTTATTCTTTCATCACTCATGTACATCTGGCCAGTATTGTGACAGCTTTCAGTTCTATATTGCTGTTTCCATCTTACTCCTGATTGATTTATTCATCTTTGCCAGTATATAAAGAATGGATTTGCAAAGCTGCTCATTTTTTCCAGTTTGTCAGGTGTCAGTCCAGCACTAACAATCTGATTCAAAGCATGGTGCAGTCAATTGACATTTCACCCTCATTAATACTGCTTAGGAGAGAAGCTGAAAATCTGAATTGCTGCTCTCAGCTCCTCTGTTCCAGCCCATAAACAGCATTAAGAGAGATTCTTTGCTTCCAAACTTTCACTCCAGACTTTCCCAGGATTTTGGTGGTGGTGGTGGTTAATCTGAACAAAAATTCACTGTTTTACCAACAAAGTGATGCCCTCTACCTGGGCTCAGTGCTCAGAGTGCCAGGTCAGGGTCTCTGAACAGCTTTGGGGTGAGCAGCTGCCTTTTCCTCATCCCCAAACCCCATCAGGAGAGACTTCCATGGGGGAGGGAATGCTCTGAGCTCTGCCAAGGCACTTTCCCCTGCCCTGGGCCACCCTGGCTGCTGTGGGACCCCAGCTGCTCAGGGGGACCCCCAGCTCAGAGCCCCACCACCAATAACCTGCTCATTTAAACCACCATCCGACAGGGATATTTCCTCATTCCCAATTTTCTGCCTTGTCCAGCAGCAGTGCAGCCCCTCAGTCCCAAACAGCAGCAGGGGCTGTGCCTGCAAACCACAGGCAGCTCTTTTGGTGGGCAAGAATAAACAGCATTTCCCTCATATTTTCACATGGAGATCCAGCAAGATCTCATCCCCAGCACTCTCACTCTGATTTTTGATGCATCACAGTCCCCCTCACAACTTCTTCAGAGCTGCTCTCAGTCCATCAACCCTTCAGCCTGGTTTTCTCTAACCACAAAAAAACTGTGAGTTTTCCCAGGGTTTTTTTTTTTCAAATTGATTTTCTAAACAGTCAAAATTCCTCCTTGCAGATGTGTGTATCTATCTCCATTAATTTATATTAAGATTCCTACAGCTACTGGTTATGAGCTGGTACAATGGATTTATATCATTTAAGTCCAGTCAGTTCTGCAGAAAATTTGCCTGAAACCCAGGGTTTGTAGCCCTAATTTTCAGAGATAAGTATGGGAGAACCATTGGATTTTCTATCCCAGAGGAGATAAAAACCTGAAGCTCCTGGGGCTTTGTGTTTTAAAGCCCAAAGAGTGAATGAGAACTGCTGCCAGCTCTGCACTGTCACAGTTCTCTCTGAAAGAAAAATGCCCTAAAGCAAATCCTGATTCCAGGTGAGGACAGGATGGGCTGTGCCACACAACAGAGCAGATCTGGCTCCATCCATGTGTGCTCCCAAATTCATGAGGGTATTTGAAGAATCTGGAGTGGTTCGTTGTTATTTCTGCTTTTCACACATTTCTGTCACATTTGTTCCCATGACAAAAAGGTTTTTGAGAAATGATGTGGCAGATGTAGCCTGTCTGAGATTTGATGGCTCTTGAACAGAAATGCAGTCAGGAATCTGCAGACAGGATTGCACTGAGGAGCTGCCTCTGAAAACTGTCCTCAGTCTGTAATGAATTCGCAGCCAGAGCCCTCAGATTGGTGTGAATTGATACTCTCTAAGTGAGGCTGTTTTGAGATAAATCACAGTCCTGGCAAGGCAAAGCAGGGGCTGTGAGGTGCAGATGAGGTCCCAGCACACCCTGGAGAGGAAAGGTCAAGCACTCAGTGGCCACTGAGCAGCCTCCAGCTCAGGACAGGTCACTCCAGAGCCACTGCCTGAGCTCTGCTGGCCCCAGGTAAATCCTGAACCCCAGCACAGAAACAGCCTGGTGGGTAACACCAAGAGGGAGAAGCTTTTTGGGATTCCCATAATCACCAGCCAGCCCATCCTGGCTTTCTCACTTTCCCACTTCTCCTCCTCATCCATTCTTCTTTCTGATACCATCAGATTCTTCTGAAGGAACATGGCCATTATCAAACTGAGAAGCACTAAGTAAGAACATTCTTTTTTCTATCCACCATGTAGATCCTCCAGTCTGTCCTTTCAGTCCCTGGCCCAAAATACTGTGGAGTGTGTGGAGCTGGAGAATGCCAGAGCCCAAACCTCTCACTGTTACCAACAGCTCTTGGAAACATTTTGCATCCATTAAATGGGTGCAAAATCTGGTTAAAGCCACACCACAAAATAAAGAATGACTGGAAAAAAAAGAAATTAAAACCCCAAACCAAACCCAAACAGATGAAGCTAAATCCAGAAATATGGAAACAGATTCTTACTCCAGGCTTTATTACCAGGCTGCTGTGCACAGTGCACTCTTTGGAAAGGCAGGAGCCAGCAGCAAGATACTCAGTGAACTCTCCCATTCACCACAGACATGGGGGGATTTTTTCCAATTTTACATTTCTATCATTTTTGCAATGTGCATCTGCACAGCAAGGGCCCTCTCTTTCCAGATGGCATCTTGCCTGCTTCACTCTGGCTTCCATCTGGAAGAATTGTTTTGCATCTGCCTCCAGAACTGGAGCCAGCTCTGCTCCAGTTATCAGGCAGTAACATGAAACAGGGAGGCAGTTCATGCTCTCTCAGCTGAGGATCAGTGCTGTGATCCCCCAGCTTTCAGCAGGATTAACCTCAGAGATAAATTCTCTGCTATCTCCTTTCCCCAACAGAGCTGCTTGGAGCAAACCCCTGGCCCAGCTCTGGTGATGCTCCTGGAGCAGAGCTGGGTGGAACCAGAGCAAGAAAAATGCATTTACTGGATCTGTTAGTGACATTAAGGATTGCCCTGCTGGTGTTTAATTCCAGACACCTGAAGCTAAATCCTGACAGAGTGAGGGTGGAAGCAATAAAAAATATTGTAAAGCACCTCTACATCAAAGGATTGGCCTCACCTAGGATTGAAAGGAGTTTAATCAAAACAAGTCCTTCAGTCTGAGGAGAGAGACACATCTGGCTCTTCTCTTAGGGTGGGGACAATCACCAACAATCCTGCTAAACTAGCTGTCAAACCTGCCTAAAATCAGATTATAGGAATCCCAGCCCAAGATGTGCCTTGCTCACGATTCAAAGAAGGCTGAAATTGTTAAAACTGATTTTTCTAGTCATCAGAGCCTTTCTGTGTGGCAGTGCTGGGGATGACAGATGCCGCCAAGGCATCACCCCAAGCACCCATTTTAGCTGAAGCATTACAAGCTTCAGCACGAGTGTTCCACTGTCTGCTGACAGTCACAGACTGGTTTTGCCATGGGATACACCAGAATGGCTGTGGTAACCTTGTCCTTGGAGTGCCATGGGGAAAAGTCTCTTTTTGTAGCCTTTTGTGGCTTCTCCTTGGAGCCCCCCTCCTCTGACATGGGGGATTCAGAGACAGAGGAAATCTCCCCGCTGACACGTGTGGGCCCACTGTCAGCTGAACACACTGGTTGTGCTCAGCGTAAGGATAAACTTTGACTAATTAAGGCTTGTAAACTATCAGCCACAGATGGTACCAGTTTTAATGTCTCCTTGCGTGAGTCTGCAGATGGCTGGGAGAACAGGAGCCAAACCCCACCAGAAAAATTCCATTATCATCAGGGACCTGAAGCGGGTCTTTGGAAAAAGTTGGGGTTTATCATTAATTTCTGGTGTCCCCATGAATTTAAAAGCATGTGTGTCCTGTAACTTTTTGGTTTTGGCATTTCCTTTTCTATGTGTTTATTCTTTCTTAATAATCCTATAGCAAAACTTCTGTATTAAGACACAGTTTGAAAGTCCAACAGACATTATTTCTTTGCTTTCCATTTATTTTTGAAGTAACAGCATCCATTTATTTTTGGTATCAGCATCTTACCTGATGACACAATTTATTTTCCCTGCAAGACAGAGTTTGCATTTAGCATTTAGGAAAAATACGTGTACTGGATTAACCCTCAGGAATCAATAAATGAGAAACTGGGATAATTTTGGCTAGGCTGAAAATGCAAATTAGCAGCAAACCTGCTGATGGTTACAAAAAAGGCAGGGGAGGAAACCTGCAAATTCACCTTAATAAAATCTATAAAGGAGAATTACAAAATATGCATCTGTCCATAGTGTGATATTTATATCCACCCAGTCATTAACAGGGGATGGCTCAGTGATATCTATGCATTGGATTCCTGCCTCTGGTAGATAGAAAGCATGGAACTGAGATATTGATAGGACTTATCTCCTCCAGGCAGCTGGAGTGGAATAAAAAAAAGGTAGGATTTTCAGTTCTGTGCATGTCTGCGCAGAAAACAGCCACATTTGAAATGACAGCATGATTGTATTTTAATGGGACATATTCAGGATTAACCAGCACTGGACAGGTGTCAACCCCCAAGTGCTCTGCACTTGTCACAGCCTCTGAGCATTAACAGGAACTGAGTTTGTTCCAGGGCTGTGGGAACCTGCTCCATCCAAGCTGTCAGTGCTGAGCAGGCTTCACCCAGTTAAACCAGTGCACTTACTCAGCAGCTGAGTTATGCACTCTTTTGTTTAACAGACAGGTGTCTGCTAAGGAAGGCAGGAGCCTCCCCTCTAATGGAAAATTAAAAACCCCCTCCCGTGGAATTATTATGATTTTTAAATTAAAAGGTTCTCAAGCAAAAATATGGGAATGGGAATAACAGTTCTTTAATAAGAAAACGAAAAATAAAAGACTAATGCAATAGCACAAACAAACAAAAAAAAAACCAAAACACTAAACACTGCCAGAGTCAGACCATGACCTGACCCCCCCTGTGTGTCAGGGAGGTGTCCCAGCCCCATCCCATGGGGGCTCAGCCCTCCTGCAGTGCCAGCTGTGGTTCTGCTGGAGCAGGGATCCTGCACAAGGGGGGAGTTTTCCTCTGAAGGTCCAGGGCTGCTGGACTTGTCTTGCTTTGGGAATGCAGTGGGCAAAGGCTGCTCTGGTGTTCCAAGCCTCAGACTATATCCAGGTAGGAATACTTGGCTCCTCCCCCTGGGTGGAGCTTCTCACAATGGGAGGATGTAATTTTTTTTTTTTTATTTTATCATTATGTATTTTATGCAGTGACACTCAATGGCCCATTAACAGAAAAAAACTCCTCAGGGAGGATTGGTTGTAGAAGAGATAAGAATAACCCAATTAACAGAAGATAACTGCCCCACCTTTAACAGATGGGAATGGAATACACACCCCTATTTCCAGCCTAAGACATCCACACCTGTGGACAAGGGGGAATTCATGGACACACCAGACTCTGTCCCCACACTCACACCACCCAGCCTGTCCTGCTGCTCTTTTCCTCCTGCACCCTATGCTGCCGTGGGGTTCAGAGCCTTGACCTAAACCAAAGGCAAAATGTGTGCCCAAAAACTCAGCCCTGAATTTTTTGGCTTGCTTTGGTGCATCCAGGCAGGAGGCAGGACAGAAATCACAATCCCACAGTGTGGTTTCTGTGGTGCAGAGGTGCAGGGCTGTGCTCAAATCATTTGTACAGTAAATACAGTGTATAAATACAGGGTGCAGGAACATTTGCCAGAGTCCCCATGAAGTAGAAAGGACCTGGAGAGCAGCTGGTAGACCAGTGGAAGATTTGTGTAAAAAAGATTCCCTCAGAATCGAGGTTTTTATGTCAC
Source organism: Zonotrichia leucophrys gambelii (assembly GCF_028769735.1). Taxonomy (NCBI): domain Eukaryota; kingdom Metazoa; phylum Chordata; class Aves; order Passeriformes; family Passerellidae; genus Zonotrichia; species Zonotrichia leucophrys. The sequence goes on from NC_088183.1 coordinate 3,064,780, forward strand.
TCACTCGATTTCTCTCCAATGATTCCATGCACTGAAAACATGTGGCCCTTCAACTTCAGGGAATCTTATATCACACCCTATGTTTTTTTCATTCAGAATGAATAAAATATAACATCTCTATTAATAACTGAACAACTCCAGCTTGTCTCCTTCCAAAACCTTTAGAGCATCAGTAACAGAGAAATAGCAGTGGCTGGTGATCAGCCTGCTCCACCCACACCCTTAAATAATGGAGCAATGATTTTGGTACAGGGCTTTAAAGCTGGATTTGCCAGGAGAGACAATTTCTCATCACGTGCCGTGGCTGGGAGAGTGCAGCTTTGCATTTTCCTCTGAAGCCCCAGTCCTGGAGCCCAGCAGTCAGGAAGATGCTGCATTCACTCTTTTCTAGATTCAGGGAAATGTTTGTGACAGTGGTCACTGCAGCAGCTCAGCAACCAGATCTAAGTGGACATGAAGGAGTGCTTGAAGCATGTCACAGCTTATTTTTAACTCCCTGCCCTAGTTAGTCATTATTTTTGATGCAAAGTAGTTTGAATTACTTGGAAATAAATGAAGGAAGGAAAGCCCCAGCTCAGCACCAAGGCCAGCAGGCTCAGCCTCTGCACAGGGGGATGCTCCAAGCACAAGGAGCCTCCCAGAGCCAGGGAAAAGCTGCCCCAGGGAAAGGCTGCCCCAGTCAACAGAGCACATTCCCTGGAGGCAAGAAATGGGGCTGGACACAAAGGATTCACTTAGTATTTTTGGAGAGATACAAAGAAGCTGAAGAGTTTTCAGGCAGTGGTAAAGGATGGGCCAAATTTCTGTAGATGCAGGAATCAGCACCGTGCTGGTTACACTGAAAGAAAATATCTACACTATAATGGATCTGGGGTGAAAATGGCAGGGAAATAAAAGTGTGGGAGTGAGAAGACACAGAACCAAGGGATTAATATGGATTATCTGAATCATGGGGTGAATTCTGGGGGTGTTACCACCAAGCACAATCTTCCTTTAGTAGAGATGACCAAAACCAGGGCTTGTAAAGAGATGGTAATTCCCAGTTAGACTCCAGAAGGGAGTTTTCCTCTCTCAGTACACTCCTTATCACAGTGTTATTGGCTTAATTTCCCTGCAGCCAGGATTTCCCATTGCTTTATCTCTGAGTTGAACACAGGGATGTTTGCAAACAGCTGCTCCTCTGTCCCAGGGCTCAAATTCTCATTGCAGGGAGGCTTCAGGGCAGCTCTGCTCTTCTTCTGGAATTTCTCCATCCACGTTGCAACTTCCCCACTGTGATCAGACATGTCTTACCTTAATGCACTGAGTGGCACCTGGTGTCAGAAACTGGTGAGCTGAAGGAACCTGAATTTTCCATTACAAAAATAAAATTCATTAAAAACAACAACAAAAAATCAAATTATAAATTAGACAGTCTTCTATTTGACTTTACTAAAATTGTCGATTCTTTCTTATCTTTGTTATATTGGAATGCTGTTTTTCAACTGCAAATTTTTCATTTCACAGTGTCAGAGAGACCCAAGGATCCTGTGACGTGTTGAATTCCTCATTAATGAAATCCCATTGAGGTTAGGTGGTTCCAAAATAGCAAAAATCATTAGTTTGTAAATAGAACCTTGCACCATCCACCACATATTTCTGTAACTATGTCTTCCTCCTCTTCCTCTTATTTATTGTATTTAATATATATATATCAAAAATATTCTAAAACTATTGAAACATTCTCAGAGTTTCTCAAATCCCTTCTCATGACTGAACAGTGATCCTGGATGTGTTTTTAACACAGGGAAGTCTGGCCATGTGTGGGCTTAGTCTGGCCATGTATGGGTTTTTTAATTGATCCCTGCACTGTTCTCATTTCGATTATTTAGGCAGAAAAGCCTCTGTGGATTTTCCTTTCCATTATTTAAATTTTCACTGCACAGATCACACTTCCTGTGCTTTCACCAGTGCGTTGAACCCATGCATATTCATACACACACTGATAAATGAGTCGGGTTCACTCATCCCATTTATCTCCTCGACCTCTCAGGTCTTTAATTAAAGGATTTCCTTCCAGCCTGCACGACGCACAATGCAAATAAATACCTTTATGCCCAAGTTTAGCAAGCCATTCCTTTCTCATTAAAATGGCAAAGCTCTTGGCTGGGGCAGGCAGGGGAAGCTCAAGGAACTGGAAAAGAGCTTCTACAAGGGAAGGAGCATTAGCAGAACATCAGAACTGCTCAGTCATTAAACAGTTGTTAAATGCTCACAAGAGAAAGGTCCTGTGGGGTCAGGAACGCTGCTGCATCCCCATCACCAACCAAAAATTCAGGCTGTCCTTGGGAAAACATCGATTGAACATTTCCAGCATCAGCTGAGAGCGTGCACACACAGCCCGGGAGGGATGTTTGTACACCAGGCTCTGCCCGGGCTCCCTGCACCAACCAGAGGGGATAAAATCCCCTTTTCTCCATGCTGGGAACCATCTGGAGACCAATCCCAAAATCCTTGAGTCAGTTCCAGTTGGGAGCAGGACCAGGACTGTGCCCTCCTCATCCTCAGTGCTCCTGACCTTCCCTGCAGTGACGCACCCTCCCTGCCCAGCGACTCAAAAAAGAACAGAAATACACAGGAAAATGGTTAAAACCCTAAAATCCAGCCCTCACCCTCCTGATCAGGGGGTATAACCACCACAGGAATGAACTGCTCCCCATCAGGCTGAGGGTTTATTTTGTTATTTATTTACAACCACAAAAGGCAGCCAAGGATGTAAAGAAAGAGCAAAGAAAACTCTGACTGTCATGTTTAACAGTCCAGCTTGACTAGGATGGCTTCAGCAGAATATTTTAGTGCCCCCACATTCCCAGAAAATCAGTGCATGGAGCAATCACCTTGGAGTTATCACCTTGGGAAATCTTCATGCTCTCCCATATAAACTCAATATGATCTTCAATATTTATAGGAAGAGAATGGCCCATGAGGTTACTGGTGTGTGAAAATCTGCTACCTAATGCAAGCCTACTTTAAACTCAGTGCAGATGGAAATTGAGGGAGAGATTGAATATATATACACATATATATATATATATACACACACACACATATATATATCCTGCTAGCTTCCTTAAGTTCAATCTTTTTAATATATTTGAAAAGTTTGAAGCTGAGCTGACTCTACAAAAGGTTTAGGAAAAAAACAGCTAATATGCCTCTTTTCGAATGAAACAAATATTTGAATTCATTCTCCTTTTTTAGAAAATACATATTTGATACTGAAAATACAGCAATCTTTGTAAGTGAATAATGCATGCTAAAGTTAGAAAAGGGAGAACAAAATGAAAGGAAAAAATAATGCCAAACCAAAAATGTCAGTTTGCCAGCTCCCAGAATGTTTATTCAAATTATCCACATGGGTAATTTAATTCTCCACTAATCACCCACAAAAGAGAGAGTTACTGATGACAAGCTCTGAGTTTAATCCAATACACTGTAATCCACTCCTTCCTGGGTTTCTAGCTCTTGATTTATACCCCACCACAACAAAGACCAGCACAGATCTGCAGCATAAATCAACCAAGATGAAGCCACTGTTAAAAATCTCCCCACAATCCCACACCACAGAAACAAAACCCTGAAAAATTTAATTTCTCTTGGCCTTGCTACATTCAGGGTTTTCATGGTTTGATGTCTTAGTGAAGAAGACACAGACTTAAAAGGTGAAAAAAACCCCATAATTTCCACAGATTATTTTTTCCATTTTGTATTCAAGCTCGTTTGCTCCATTCCCAACCTCTTTCACAGAAAAAGCAGCAATTCCAAGCTGCCCAACCTCTCCATTCCTCCTCCCCTCAGGGCTCTCAATACAATCACCACAGTTCAGGGAGCCAAAGCACCGGGACACAAACTTTGCTTCAAGCCCAAGATCCCCCCAACACAAATTCTTGTTTTGAGTCCTCCAAACCCCAAATTCCCCCAGTCCCCAGAGCCACCAGAGGGGCTGAAGCACCTCAGCAGCTTTTGGGCACAAACCCAAATGTTCTCCTCATGCCCACGTTGCTTTGTCACAGCTCCCACTCCCACTGTGCTGGCAGGTTCCTGCAGTGCCTTTGCCTCTGAATTTCAAGGATAATTCAAAATATCGGTGTTTCAAGGATAATTCAAAATATCAGTGTTTTGGGCTGCTCTTTCTCCAGATGAGCCCCAGCTGAAGAAAGCACCTGAAATGGAAGAGGTGGCAGATCCGAGCACATTGTACTGAGGGATTGTTTCTCTTCTTCATCCAGTAAAACAGGGGAGGTTGATTGATACCCTCAAACGACAAAACGAACTCTGTGTAATTAATCTGTGTCACTAATTTTGAAATCTACTAAAATATCTGATGAAATACCAGTCCAAAAATCTGTCTTAGATATAATCAATTAATGCAATCTCAAAACATCTGGACACGAATATTTCTAGTGATTCATGACTCTCAGCATGTACAAATTCAGCAAATTGCTGGATTATATTTTAAACAGTTCTGACAAAAGGTGATTAAAAGTCTGCTTTCACATAAATTCTCCAGTGGAAATGTGTGCTTTCTATGGAAATGCTCAATTAGTAAAACCAGAAAAAAGCAAGAAATTTTTCGGTTGGGAAGAACAAAAACAAAATCACAAAACAAAAGAAAATATGTCAAACAACACACAAAAAAAAAATCACAAACAAAACAGAATTGTAGTGAGCAACTCATAAATGTTCACTTCTCAGCCATGAAAATCAGATCTGTGCATGGCTTCTGGGAGGGGGATGAGCTTTTCCTGAAGATCAAGTGCTGTATTCATAATTACTGATAAACTGACTGATTAATTAAGTACTAGAGAGACATATGAATTTATCTAGTGCCTGATCCAACTCTCATTTACGACTCCCATTAGTAACATTAATGTGAATTGCAATAGGTATCTCATCCATTTCACTCTCCACCCATTATGCTTCAGGGAGAGCTGATTGAATGCTGCAAAGAGAGTGAGTGCATCTTGGCAAATATTAATTTGCACTTTGAAATGAATTTACTCTGACTGCTCTAGTTTGCCAGCTGGAATACTCATCAGTACAGGGAATTTTAAGCAGAGATTGGACATCATTCAACAAAAGTAAAATTAGGATGGTATGATATTCCCCAGGAAGCTTTTCTGCATATTTATAAATCCATTTAAATGAGAAAAATACACTCTGTGAGTATAATGTGCAGCAAGAAGAGCAGTGTTTTACCACCTGATATCATACGTCAGTTAAGGATCATTACAGGGTGTCACAAACCCAACCTGCTTCCAGAAATCATTCAATTAATGTAGGCAAAAAACAAAAAAAACCAGAGATCTGAGATAAGCTCCTTACTCACAGTTTGCAGCCAGAATAAAAAGACAAAATTCACTGCAAGACCTTTTCATTTCAAAGGCCCCTTAGGCAGCTTGAAAACCCCAGAGGAGCCCCCAGTACTGAGCATGATGTGGAAAAGGAGCTGCACATCAGCTGTCAGTGGAGAAAGGCTGGGATAAATAATGATGTATTCCATTCTCTGAGTGGATTCCCCAGCCCCACTTTGCCACTGTGACTGCCCCAAAGCTGCCCTGTCACAGCAAAATCCCCACATCCTCTGTGTCTCACTGAAAAACCAGAATAAACTTCTAAGGGGAAATTCCTTCTGTATTTAAATGTTGATGAACAGGGGGGAAAACACATCAGCCTGCACAGCTCTGTTTAATCTCAGTGTCCCTGGTGCATCCCACAATCAAACACGAGGCTTAGTCCACTCCACACCATTGTTTCATTCTTCTGAGCCCATGTAAATAGTTTCCCCTTTTTTATTCAAGAATGAAGCAGATCCCCAGTTGACTGGAAGCAGCCTTAATCTTGTTTCAATATTTCTCTAAGCCAGGAGCAAAAATGAAGCATAATTTGGGAACTCTGTTCATAACCCAGGCAAAGTGTGTGCGTGCACACCAGGGGATCCTTAAGGATAAAACAAAACATTTCAGGGATGATAAAAGGATGGGTTTTCATCTTCATTTCTGGAAACCTGAGAGGGACCTCTAATAAGTCTGGCACGTCTCTGCTGCTCTGCCTGCAGGCACTCACAGCCTGCCTCTGCCTTGATCTTTTTGCTCTCTGGTGCAACTATTTTTTTTTCTTTTCAACCAGAAGTATGTGAATCAAGTGCTAAAGCCCGCTGAGATCTCTTGTATCTCCTCTAAGTACTCTTCCCAGGAACAGCAGCTTTGCTGCAGTGATGTCAGCTGAGGTGAGACAGGCACAGGACTTCACAGGATCAGAGCTGTGACATGGATGGACAAAAAAGGGGCATCAGTTGATTTTCCTCTTCCTGTCCTACAGTACCCAGTGCCTCTTCTATTAAAATACAGTGAAATAAGCACTTTAAAATAATATTCCAGCAAATTTTCAGACCTCAGCTGGGTGGCAGAAAATGGTTTGGGTTGGAAGGGATCTTAAAGATCATCTTGTTCCAGCCCTTCACCACGGGCAGGGACATCTCCCATTATCCCAGACTGCTCCAAGCCCTGTCCAGCCTGGCCTTGGGCACTTCCAGGGATGGAGAATCCACAGCTGCTCTGGGTAACTGTGCCAGGACCTCACCACCTTCACAGAAACCAGTCTGGCACAACCCAGTGACCAGTAATTAACTGGTGAGCTGGCAAACCCAGGCAATGGTAGAGCTGCTTGCTACAAGGACAGCACTCTGCAAAACAGAAAGCAAAAGTGCTCAGACAACAAACAGCTCAACTTATTGACACCCAAATCACGAGCAGAACATAAAAAACAGAGAGAATATAAAGCCCAGTTCTTGGTATTTAAAGACTCAGAACACTGCACATTTAAATGCTTTTTATACAGGGAAGCTGGCAAATAGCTGAATGTTTCTTTCAAACTCTTCTATTTTCTGCTTCTCAAATTTTGGACACCTCCAGACTCAGGAGAGCAGAGATGGAATTTACATGAAAATTAAAGAGCATTTTACATGTTCAATCTGTGTCACTTGTTAAACATTACCTTCGTGAGGGCGGAGGGTGTTGGATTGACAGCTCTGGAGATTGGCATCTCTATTTATAGCTGAGGAGCAGGGAAAACAGAGGCAGGAGGAGGGCAGGCACGTGCCCAGATGTCCTTTCTGCTTTCCCCCTTCCCTGCCTCATCCCTGCCTTGCCTGGGGAGCAGCAGATTTGGGATGTCCTGCTCTCCCTGCAATCCATGGAAAAGGGGATGGTCAGGCTCCCACTTGTGTGTGTGGGTGCTCACAGCCCAAGGGGGACCATGGAGCATTGCTGCTGTGAGGAAAACTTGGGAGAATTGGGATTGTTCAGCCCGGAGCAGCTTTGGGGTGACCTAAATGTGGCCTTGCAGTGCCTGAAGGAGCCACAAGAAAGATGGAGAGAGACTTTACAAAAGCCTGGAGGGACAGGACAAGGGGGAATGGTTTCACATTGACACAGAGCAGGTTTACATTGGATATTAGGAGGAAAGATAATTAATGATGTACAGCAATTAGTGTGGGGCAGGGGTGGTGTTCAGCACAGAGCAACACATTTGTCATAAATTCACCTGAAGGCAGGGATCAAGGGGAAATGGTAAAACTTGAAAAAACCTTCTCAATCCTGACCCCGCACAGCCTGCAGTGGTTCCATCTTCACATTTTTGGGAAGGAAACCTTGGGAAAGTTTTTGGGAAGGAAACCTTGCCTGCTTTCAAGACTGTGAGCGGTTGATTCGATTGTCAGCTGTGCTTGAATATCTTAACATCTCATTTCAGAGAGGCTCTTGCTTTATTTTTAAACTCTTTTTAAATTCCAAGAACAGACAATAACACTTCAATTATAAAACAAAGCCGTCCTTCTTTCTTATTTACAAATTGAATCATAGAATAGTTTGGATTGGAAGGGATCTTAAAGATCATCTTGTTCCACCCCCTGCCATGGGCAAGGACAATTTCCACTATTCCAGGTTGCTCCAAGCCCTGTCCAACCTGGTCTTTGACACTTCCAGAGATGGAGAATTCACATTTTCTCTGGGAAATCTGTGCCAGTGTCTTATAGTGACAAATTTCTTCCTATTACAGAATTAAAAAGTCACTTCACTAACAGAGATAAATGGTTGACTAAAGCAATTGAAGCAAGGTAATAAACTGAAAAGGCTTGGGGCAGTGACTGACATAAATTAGTTAAAGACCAGACAGGGGTCATTAGATCAGAGATTATTCATGCAAGAGATCTGAAGGATCTTGAAAAAGAGTTAATGACAATGTCAGTAAAAATGCTGAAACTGGAAACTGTACACAAGAGCTGGAACTTTCCTTTGAAGGGAAGGACTTTGATTACAGGAATTTTTATAATTGAGTTTGAACTAGTTTACAAAAATGTTGATTGAAAATATTGAAAGAGATAAAATAATAAAACTACCAGAAAAAACAAAAGGAGTTACAAATGAAACACAATAGCTATTTGTTGGAGAATGCTGCTTATTTAGTCCAGGGAAGTTACCTGGCTAATGAATGAAAGGAAAAATTGGTGGTAAGAGAACTTGGGGTCCCCTTGAAAAACGTCCATCAAAAAATGTTATTAATAAAACTGAGTATTTTGAGATGCAAGGTGACAGCACCATCCTGGTAGAAAACTGGTGAAGAACTCAGTTCTTCAGCGCAGAAGTGAAAAGAATTTATCTCAGCAAACCTGGAATCAGACTGGAAGGAAGGCAGAAAGCCAAGACTGGTAATTCACATCTCCCACAAAATGGTGATGTTGGCTGAAGCACGTTGGAAACCTGCAGGGTAAATCTGAAGTTGGAAAGGAGAAGTGAGTGGCCACTGGTTTTGCAGCCCTCCAGATGTCAGCAGGGATCTGCCACAGCCCTGTGAGATCCCTGCATGCCTTTATCCAAAGAATTCAGGTCCTTCCTGAAAGAATTCAAGATCCCTTCCAGCCCCAACTGGCCCAGCCTTTGGTCACAAGCAGGGCCACTGAACCCGCATTTAAAAATGTATTTTCCACAGGGCTTTGTCCTGTTCCAACACTGTGCTGGTGTTCACAGGGGTCCCAGGATGAGGGAAGAGATGAGAATCTTGGCTCCATATTTCAGAAGGCTGATTTATTATGATATATATTATATTAAAAGAAAAGAAAATTATATATTAAAACTTACTAAAATAATAGGAGATAGGATTTCATCAGAAGGCTAGCAAGGAATAGAAAGGAATGATAATAAAATCTTGTGGCTGCTCACAGCCTGGACACAGGCGCCTGTCATTGGTCATCAAGTAAAAACAATTTCACATGCTGGGTGAACAATCCTCCAGATCGCTTTCCAAAGCAGCAAAACATGGAGAAGCTGAAGCTTCTCAGCTTCTCAGGAGAAAAGATCCTGGCAAAGGGATTTTTCAGAAAATATCACGGTGACACAACACCTGTGGGAAGGCCCTGCTGGCGTCTTTGGGATTTGCTTTTGGGCCTTTTCAGAGCATTGCGTTCCAGAGAGGAAGAAAAGGCAAACTCTGCCATGTGGAAATCTTTCCATCTGGCCATTCCAGCAGCACCTGCACAAGCCTGGGGAGGGACAGGAGGGGAAGAGGGAAGGGGAAATCTCCCAACAAACCCAATTGCAGCCACATTGGGAGGGAGGGGAGTTCTCCCCATCCTGCGGCTCAGGTGCTGCCGCAGTGCCAGCCTGGCTGCCGAGGCAGGTGGCTTCCCAAGCAGGCAGGATAAATAAAAGGTGATCTGTCAGACTGTGCCTTCCCTCCCCAGGGCTGGAAGGAGGCTTTCAGCGCCGTGCTGGAGGCAGCAGTGACTGCAACACTCGGTGAGTAAGAAGCGCAACGCTAGCGCGAAAAGCGGAGCCAAGGAGGGGAGCAGGAAAGAGAAGGAGAATGAGTCAGAAAAGTGATTGCGGGGGCGAATCAATATTTATAGCAAAAATCCCCAGGCTCCAACTGACTCTATCTAGTGGCACAAAACAGAATTTTCTCGTTATTTTTTTCAGCACTAATCAGGGAATCTGTTTGACAACAATTGGGACCTGTTGATTGAAACCTTGTGCTCTGCACAACCACACTCAAGCTCTGAAGATTATTTCCTGGAACCTTTTTGTTTCAAAATAGAAATGTTTTTTTCTGATAGCTTACTAAAGGTCAAATCCCTTCCCTTTTTCACTACTTGTAGTGGATTTTACCTCTTTGCTATCCTGCAATTAAGGCAAAAGAAATCATGAAATTAGGCAGATGAAAGTGTCATTTTTCTTCCAGATTCCAGAAGTTCTTTGAATTTCAGAGTTGAAACAATTTGAGTTTGGTGAATCTGTTGCTAAGCAATTGAAGCCATCAAAGTTTAAATCTTGAATTATTATCCTTTATTGGAATAGGATTATTATGCTGGAAATAGGATAGAAATTTTTATCCTGGAAATAGGATGCAAGCGAATGGATCAAAATGTGAGCTGATATGTTCCAGTTCCAGCTCCCAGGGGCTTCTCCCAAGCATCACCACCATCCATGCTGCACATTTTGCAAAGAGCCCAATTTTCTTTGTGTTGAGCTATCCTTTTCCAAAAAGCATTTTCCAAAGAGTCTTCTGAGGGCATTGAAGCAACTTGGATTTATGAAATACGCAAATGTACCATCGAGCATGCTAAATGCTGATAGCAGCACTCCGCTCACGGGCTGCAGAAACCAGGACAGATCCTCACATCCAACCATTATCTTGTCCCACAAATGAATGGGGTTTTTTCTTGCATCCACTAATGATACTCCATGCTCTGGTTGTGTTCAGAGCCATGCTTTGTTTCCTAAATACTTTTAATTCTGTTTATTACCCACAGACATTTAATCACCCCTGGCTTAACTTTCAAAGCACATTAACATCACTCGTTCATGTAATTGCTTGGTTCAGACTGGGTTTTCTGCAGGAAATTGTCCTCAGGCAGTCGGATAAGCCTGGACAGCCACTGATGGAAGCCAGTTTGGGAATTATTGATTGCTGGTATTTTCATACTGTGCATATTTTTATTTCAGGTTGGTAGAGATGTGGGGTTCTGTGCTGTCTCATGTGCTCTGGAAAGATTTATACCAATAAGAATTTTATTGGAAGAAACAGAGCATATTAACACACTGCACATCATGTTTCTGGGTTGAACCAGCTGCTTAGTGGCTTTTAAAATACTGCTCTTCGTTGTAGAAATACTCCTGGAAAATAAAATCAGAGTGGATTTTGGTCTCCTTTTAATGTTTTCAACAATTTCAAGCAGATATGCAGGAACCTTTGATGTTGCGTATAAAAAGCGCACAGCATCAAAGGATATTAATCTGCACAGTAATGGCAGTTCCTAAGGAAATAATCTGATGGAAATGAAACCTCTACTGGATACATTTTCCATCTGTTCATCAACAGCAAGGGACACAGAGCTCCTATTCCTTATAGGAATTTTCACTTTTAGAGTTAAGAGAAATATTCAATCTTTTTGGCATCATCTTCCTCCTCCTCTCTGTCTATTCAAAAATATCAATGCATGAAGACCCCAAACGTTTTGGAACTGCAAAAGATGAGAGTAAACAGAGGTTCAGAATTAGTCTCTTCTCAGCCACACACCAAGAGGATTTATGTTTATTGATTATGTGAAAAACATAAAGAATTGAGCAACAACTGAGCTGACAAAACACCCTGTGAACAAAAGCTGTACGTCACGGACTGTGAAATCAATGGACATTTGAATATTGAACTGTGGGAAGTTCTGGAGGCAAAACCAACCAACCAAACACACTGAAGGCTGCATCTTTTCCACAAGAGACTTTTCTGCCCTGTCCAGGACTTTTTAAAGTGTGCAAGGGGAGCAGCATTTCCTTCCAGCATGAGCACAGGAAGGGCTGGAGGTGGCACTCAGTGCTCTGGTATCACTGACAAAGCTCTTGGACTCAGTGCTCTTCAAGGGTTTTCTTCCATCCTAAATGATTCTGCAATTCTGAGAACTTATGGTGAGAGTCACCCAAAAGCAGATTCAGTGAAATGTATTTTTAAAGGAATTGACAGTTCAGTGTGGAAGCATTGCTGGGCAGGTTCCAGCTGATCAGATGGATGGATGGATGGACAGCCAGGCTGCCTGTCAGAACAACCAGGCTCCATCTCATCCCCAGCCCTGCGTAGGTACAGCCTGCCCACCCACTCACAGCAAGAACATTTCTCAACAGGACCCTTATGTTAAAAAATAATTAATTAAAAATTTGAGGTTTTTCTGTGGAGGCTTTCTCATACATCCCTATAATAATACTATACAGAACAAGCGTGCTCTGTTGCTTCATTTTCTTCTACTTTTGATAAGGTAGGTTTACTGAAATGTGAAATTTAAATATTTATACTGTAGGCTTTTTGATTAGCACATTTTGAAGCTGATCATAATAGGGCTCAGCTCATTTAGTGGATGTCAGTAAAATGAATAATGAATTCAGTGACAGGGGTGAAGAGGAAAGGATGAAAAAGAAGTAATTTATACTTGTGAGAAGGATAATGTCTGTTACATGGGGACAGACCCACAGAAAGTTAAGTAGGAAACAGCTCCTACTCCCTTTCCAATTTGAGGAACAATTTTTCAGAGAATGAACTTTTGGAGCATGAAATATTTTCATCTAAAGTTTAAAACTTCCACTAAACTGGCTTTCAAGTTTCCTTTAAGTTTAATTGGGAAAGATTCAGATTATTTTAACAAAGCTGATCACAGGGAGAATTTAAATCCTGGTTTGAAAGTACCAGGGGATGCAGCACTCAGAATTTCAAATACCAGCCTTGTGCAAGTCCAAAAGAGCAGATTAATACAATTGTTCTGTTATCATCTATACATATATATATATATATATAATTAATCTATGTAATCCTGAACTTTCAGAGGTCGTGTTTGTTTATTCTGTGCAGCCACAAAGGTCAGAGGATGACTAGGAAGCCAAAACTGATCCATGTGCACAACTGAAAGCACTGAGCTCTGACAGAAATGTCTGGCATCATGCAATTTGTCACAAAATGATGGGAACAAGCAAAACAGAAGTCAACTAAACAGAGAAAGATTTATTTTGTTTCATCTCAGATGACTGTGACACATAACATTTCATCTCAGCCCTGACAAAGAGCATCTCCAGAGCATCACCCACCCAGGCTCTTGGAGAGGTCACTGTTCCATGAGGGGACTGGTGTTTGGTATTGCCTTTTGTGTGCTATCAACCATTTCCTTTTTATTTTTTTTTTATTTTTTTTTTCCCCTAAATTTGCCAAATCCCATGTGGGAACATGAAAGGTGAAACCATGGAATGATAATTGCCCAACCCATCAGATCAAGACCATGTTGTACAAGATCTGCCACTCAACACCAAAGCAAGTCAAAGAAAAAAACTTTTCATTTACATCAGCTGAAAGCAGTCACAAGTCTGAGAGGCAAATTCATTGGTTTAGCTAAAAAAAGCCAGAGACAGAAATTACAAAACAAAAGAATTGGTCCTCACATTTCTCTGGTGAAAAGTCTAGGGGCTTTTTAATGTGAAAAACATTGCACTTAGAAATTAACTTAAATACATTTTAACTTAAATACATTTTAAAATGAATGCACTGTAAAAGGGTCAAATGGGAGGCAGTTTTTCAATCCGAACCTAATTCCCCTGGGTTTGATTCCATCCAAATCGTATTTATAACGTAATTAATGAATGGATTTAGCCAGGCTGATGAGCTGGCACCATGACAAGCTCCATTCACAAAGTCACTTCATTCCTTTGGGTCAGTTCAGCATCAGGAGCCAACTCTGGTCCTGCCAATGAGCAAGGACAGATCCTTGAACTGGGGTGTGATGACTTGGCCTTTTCAGGCTGTGATTTATCCCAAAACAATCATGGCAGTGAATCCATGGCTGGCTGTCACCACATCCATTGCCTGGCATCACCTGAATTTCCTTTTTTTTTTTCCATCTGGTCACCCACACATTCTTCACTCTCCTTTTTCCCAAGCCCAGCAGCTGAGACTTCTGATGCACCCTGGCCACGCTGCAGCCCCTCTGCTCTCCTCAGCCTTGCAGGCTTGAGTTCCATTTAATTCCATCAAAAATCCTTAAATTCTTCCCAAATTTGCAGGTGGGAACAGAGGGGTGTTGCATTGCATGAAGCTTTTCATTGCAAACCTGATCAAGCTACAACTGATCTTCCCCGTGAGGAGGAAATCCTGTATTTTATTAATTATCCTGTATTTTTCAAAGAGGTGCAAATCATTAATTTATAAACATTTCTTTCTGTACCAATATTCAGAATATGTATTGGATCTATTTAGAAGACCAAGGGGATAGATTATTATGTTCTTGTGAAGTTTAATGGAATTTGAGCACCTAACTCCCAAAGGCTTCTCTGACAACTGCATTTAAAGTCATTTACCAAAGAGATGGAGATATTTTTTTAAACAGTTTCTCTAGTCTACACTTGATATCTTTCTCCTTTCCTTTTGTTGTGGTGGCTCTTATAAATATCCAGTGGTTTTTGTGAGCCTCAGCAGACCAAAAATGATCTTCAAAGAAATCCCTTACATGTATTCACATATTTTAAAAACCCTAAAATTTTCTTTAAAAGAAACATTATTGGTGTTTCTGCATGTCTGCAGATTGGTGAAAAGAAAGGATTTGCAGTAAATTGTATTTTCACTGAGGAACAAAGGGACAGAGGAAAGGATGAGAGGACTGGAACAGTGATAAACGTTCCAGGAATTCCTGTTATGGAGCTCTTGAGAAATCCTTGTCTATCCCAACACAAAATGTCATCAAACTGAATTTCTCCAAGGGTTGATTGTGCAATGCTTGTTTATTTCAAATACAATATCTACTTGTAAGCCTTAAAACACAACACACAGAGCTCCATTATTAAGCTCTAACCTTCCTAATATCTTGCTAGATAAACTTTCTGCAGCTTAGAGAGCTATTCATACAAACATTAATACACAGGCCATTGTTCTATTTGCCCTTCCTTTTTCTACAGTTTAAATAATTTTTCTGCTGACCTATCTCATGGCTGCTGCTTTAGCTCTGCTGTATCTGAGGCCTGCCTTTTGCAGCTTTCCCAAAAACCCTCTAATTTTGTGGATTCCCACACAGCCCCTTCTCCTTCATTCTCCTTTAATGTCCTTTATTACTGATGACAGCAAAAGAAAACCAGGATGCTGAGAATTTTTCCCGGTCGAAAATTTCAAGTTTTTCCCGGCATCTCTACGATTTTGCCTCGTGCCCGACAAGGAGTGGAAGAGGAACACGGCACTTGAGCAATAGCCACAGGGTAATCAATCACTGTGGGAGGAGATTGAAAACAATCTGGCCTCCCACAGGAGGTTCAAAGGCACCAGCACCATTTAATGCACCACCAGCACATGTTTTATGCATCTGTTACTCTGTAGTGGGAAGCCATTCAACAGATGGTTTCATTTTCACTTACATTAGGTATATAAAGTTGGGAGCTTGTTTGTAACAAGTGATAATCGAGTTTGAGCTATAAAAATAAGTGCATTGATGCCACCCAAATTTTCAGTGTGTGTTTGCTACTACTTTAATGAGAAGTGAGGTTTCAGACACTCAAGATTCATGTTGATAGGGTTACAGAAGGATCCACTCTCCTAGCCAAGATTTTCTTTTAAAGAAATATTATTGGTATTTCTGCCTGTCTGCAGATAGTGAAAAGAAATTATTTGCAGTAAATTGTATTTTCACTGAGGAACAAAGGGACAGAGGAAAGAATGAGAGGACTGGAACAGTGATAAATTTCCAGGAATTCCTGTTATAGAGCTCTTGAGAAATACTTGTCTATCCCAACACAAAATGACATCAAAATTAATTTCCCCAAGGGTTGATTGTGCAAGATAGTGAGAAAGTTAAAACTCCACTGAGATAAACCAGAAGCTCTTTGTTCTCTATCCTCTCCCCCACATGCTGTCAATGGGCAAGCAGAGCAGCTGAAATAATCCTGAAATGCTGTGGTCAATTCTGCTCCTCCAGCACCTTCTGCTTTAGCTCTGATGAAATCCAAAGCAGACTGGGATGGTCAGGATCTTTCCCCATCCAAAATTTCAAGTTTTTCCAGCAGCTTGAAGTTTTCAAAGCTCAGTTATTCACAGGGTCAGATGGAACCCAAGAGGAGCAGTGACAGGATGTGGGGACATCACCTCTAAGTGGCCAAATCACATCTTAATTGTGTTTATTTATTGCTTGAAAAACAGATTTTCAAATTATCTGAAAACTGATCAGAAAGGACAGAATCCACATGGATTTAATGTCAATTTACAGCTCAGGGAGTGCATAAGTGTCTGAAAACCACTGGGTCATGAGCAATGAAAGGCACAAAGCTGAGAGGCTTTTCCAAACTTGCAGTTTTAATCAACAATGGAAACTGAATATTCCTGATATTCTTATAAGCCCCAAATTCCTTTGAAATTCTTGTCAAAATTCACATTCTCAATGACTTAAGTGAATATTTTGTGAAATTATTCCCCACTGCCAGCAGCTTCCCACCTTCCAACATCCCTTTGATCAGGTAACATAACACATGGAGAATTTTCTGACCCTCTGCTCACTGATCAGACTTTGCGCCTTTCCATCATGCTCACCTCTTCCCAAAATAAAAGAATCCATGTATAAATTCCAGGAAAAATTCTAACTATGATTAACAAAAAAGAAGTTAGTTTATGTTAACATTTTAAGCAATGATTTGCACATAATAGCTGAAATGACAGAGCTGAGCTGAAGCAGTTTCTGAATGCAGATGTTTCAAAAGCAAATGGAACAAGTGGATTTGTGGTGGCCTTGAGGGGAAAAAAGTGAAATATTTCTGACAGTGATGGTGTAGCATATTTCTAACATTGTTTTCGCTTTCTTTTTATTTTTCTTTTTCTTTTATTTTTTTCCATTTTCAAGTTTCACTCAAGAGAAAAATTTCTATTGCTTGAGGGAACAGACAGAAAAGGGAAAGTTGAGCAGGTTCAGGCACATGGCATTAAAAGGGACCTCCCACCATTTCACCCCACAGACTTCCCTGGGTCAAGAATTTTCACTTTTGAGCAAACCATGCCCGTGGTTTGTTGGGTTCGAGGTGGTTTTGGTTTCTTTCCTGCAACACTGCCTGAAACGTTCAGTTCTGCTGGGAAGAATGTTGGTGTTCTTGTGTGACATTTCCTGGGCTGCTTGCCTGGAAGGCTCTGCTCAATCTCACACCCTGCCCGTGGGGAGGGAGAGGAGCTGGCATGGGATGGGCCAGGGGGAGGAAGGCTGGGGAGTGAGGAGGAGGAGGAGGAGGAGGAGGGTCTGGATCAGCCTTCCAGCCTCCCCCAGAGCAAAGGCTTCCGTGAAAATCTCAGCCTTAGGCTGGAATGTCAAAGGAAATGACACAGAAGAAGAAGAAACCTGTTTTGGTTTCCTCAAAAGAGCCAGAGACTCACTCATTGCAGAAGAAGAAAATTTTACCTGGAACAATTCTCCATGAGGCTTCTTTACCCCTTCTCCAACAAAAACCCATCACATCAATGCCCTCTCTGCTCCCCGCACTGTTCCCAGCTCTGTTTCCTCACTTGCCCTTTATTTCTAATCTCATTTTGAAGCATCTTCCCTCTCTCCTGCCTGCTGGCATTGCAAAGGTTATTTTTATACCTCCCAAAGGTGCAAAGCATTGAAAATCACAGACCAAGGCCTCATTTCTCCTGCCTTGTTGGCTTCTCTAACCACAGATAAGCAGCTCCAGGGGAAGATCCTCCAGCCCCTGCAGCCTGGCCAGAGCTGTTTCCTGGTTTTATCCCAAATTATTGCTCACAGACCCTCTGTAAGCACCTTCTGCCACCTGCTGCTTCCATATCCCTGACAGCACATTTCTGTGTGATCTGCCAGATCACCCAGCCATGCAACACACCCTGGATGAAATGGGGACATCCAAATGCTTTGGACAAGGTGTTAAGTTTCCCAAAGACCCAAAAAAAAAAAAAATCACATGTTCCCAGTTTTGTAGCTGTGTGCTTGCTCTCCATCTCTTTTTCACAGGGGCAGATTTTAAAAACAGCATTCTTGATGCACATTTTTTCCCTTGCCAAGAACACTGTCAGCAAGACAAGGGCCATAGATTTCCTTTTTCCTGGCTATGAACTGACTAACATCTTTCAGGACTAACACATTTCTAACCTGTGCTTTCTCTTAAATTTCTGTGCCCATCTCTTCCAGCCATATGTGCAGAGGAAGAAGTTGCACTTGGAGGAGCCATGCACTTGGAAAACATGGATTTTGTTGTTGTTGTTGCTGTTGTTGGCCCAGGATTTGAGGGTTCCTTCTGCCCTGGATGGCAGAGCCAAGGAGGGGACAGGAGATGGTTCTGCAGGGACAGGGCAGCAGGACAAAGGATGACAGCAGGGCAGCACCCCCAGCTAGAGGAGATGGAGCCTCCCAGTGCTTTGACAAGAACTGAGAGAGTCCAGAGCCCACAAAAGTCATGGAGAACTGCAAATCAAACCATGAGGTCAGAGCCTGTTGGCACCCTCACAGTCATGGCTGGAATTCCTGATTCCCATCCTGCACTCCCACCTTGGCCCAGCCAGCTGGTTCCTCTGCAGCAGAAACATTTCATTGCTGAAACATTTTTGGCTGCACTTTGCCTTAAAAATAAAATGTGCAAAAATCAATCTGTGTAGCAATATTGGAATCTGACAGCATCACTCTGCACAGGGCAGGCTGGTTATTAACACAACCACTCACAGCAATGATCCCACCTTTCCCTAGAAGTGTTGATCACAGGTGAGACAAAAGAGTGAGTCTGCTCCTTAATTCATACTGGCCACACATTATTTCTGAAAAAAATGGGTGCACTCAGTGTCAGTGCACAAACATCTTCTGGGGAGCTGCAGGTGGTGATTATGAGGTCCCCTGTGTCAGCTCATGCCAGGTGACAGATGAGGAGCAAGGCTCTTTCTGGGCAAGGAAATCATTAGCAGACTTCAGAGACACAGTGGTGTAAATCAGAGGTGAATCAGCCTTGCAAGATAAATCCAGAGAATGGCCAGGCAGGGCACTTAATAACAGGACAGTGGCAATTCCCAAATATCTGGGCAGTTCTCTGCAGTCAAGATGCCTTTGGGCACACCAGAGCCAAATGAAAACAATGAAAATTGTTTGCAATTTCAGCAATGAAAATCTCATGGCTCAGTCCCAGGAATGCCCCCAAACTCTCCCCATGAACTGCTCACAGGATGGGTGACTCCTCTCCTTCAGAACTGTCATTTACTGCAAACCAGCCATCCCAGCAAGTCTGGTGACATATTAAATTCAGGCTTCATTTGTGTGCTGACCTGCTCAGGAGAACTCTCTGAGAAATTACATCCTCCAAGCCTTCCTGGGGAGAGCTGGGGAACTGCAGGCAGCAGGGTGCATGTCACTTATTTAATGGAAAAAATAAAATATGCATCAAAGCATCTTCATGGAAGTTGTTAGGATGCAGCTTGGCTTTCATTTGTAAGATGGTGGCATTTCTACACTGTCACTTCTGTATCATCACTGCCATCACTGGCATCACTCATTATTGGCAGCTCTGAATATTTGATTACAACCTCACAACAGGCTCTGATTCCTTTGAATCCCTCAGCTCCAGCAGGATCCTGGAGATCCTTTCCAAAAGAAAATTCCTGGAGCTGCAGTTTGGGGAGGGTAAACTCTGTGCTGCTGCTCACTGCTTAAATTAGTGACAGTCACGTACTTCTCTTAGTGGCAGGCAGTGTTAGGCTGCTTTATGTGAGCAAAACAGAGAAGCAAAGAGCTGGCTCTCATTGCTGAGTAAAAATCCAGCAATTAAATTCAGGAAAATAAAAAAGATCCAACAATTGCTATGAAGAATATTTGCATGAGCAATCAACTGCCTTCTGCCTAAAGTTCTCCTTCAAAGGTAATGGATACAGCATATTTTCTCCCTTCTTGCCCCAAGCTGGTTTGCTGTGAAGGATGTACATTGTAAAAAGACTGTTATTTCAGCCCAGGAGGGGCTGCAGGGAGCTGGTGGATAAAAGGATGATTTTTTAGACAGTTTCTTAGAAAACTGCACTGAAAAGTACAATAAAAAAGTATATTATGATGCAATTTGTCCTCAAGATGTTCTGAGATAAAAAAAAACCCCATATTGTGATACTGGTTGTTCAGTTAAAGAGGACAAAATTGCACTCAGTATATTCAGGAGTCACTGGGTTTTTTAGAAATAAATCAACCCTGACAGGGCTGCTCCTTGTCCAGATTTTAATGACCTGTGTCACTAAAAGCCATGTCCTTTGTCTGAGCTGAGTCCTCCCCAACAAATACTTCAATCAGCCTTGGAATATAACCCGAGGAGGGATGGGGCTGTGGCTGGATGTGCTGGGCAGAAGCAGCTCCAAAAGCAGCTCCCTGTGTTTATTAACACAATTCCAGCAAATCCTGGGCATTAATTCAATGGGAGAAGAGAGGGAAGGGAAGGGAAGGGAAGGGAAGGGAAGGGAAGGGAAGGGAAGGGAAGGGAAGGGAAGGGAAGGGAAGGGAAGGGAAGGGAAGGGAAGGGAAGGGAAGGGAAGGGAAGGGAAGGGAAGGGAAGGGAAGGGAAGGGAGAGGGAAGGGAAGGGAAGGGAAGGGAAGGGAAGGGAAGGGAAGGGAAGGAAGGGAAGGGAAGGGAAGGGAAGGGAAGGGAAGGGAAGGGAAGGGAAGGGAAGGGAAGGGAAGGGAAGGGAAGGGAAGGGAAGGGAAGGGAAGGGAAGGGGGAGCTGTGTGTGCACAGCAGAGCTCTGGGCTGGCAAAGCAAAGGTCTGGCTGATGAAGCTTAATAAATGTGGGCAACACAAGCAAAGGAGCTGGGCTGAGAAGATGCTGTTGTTCAGAAAAAAGCTGTCATTAACAAGCCTTCAGGATGCCTCTAAAATAGCCCACTTTTTATATTTGATGTATGAATAGCCTAGGTGTTATCCAACGTGATAAAACCTACCTTAATCTTATGCTACTCTGAAACTGCAAGATTTTACCTCTTCACTGTTCAGTTTTGGCTCTTTTCCTTTTATTTTTAAATACATATTCAACTTCTGGAGGTTTTACTTTTGCTTGATATAGCTTTGGATCTGTGCTCTGGGCAAAAAGCCACTGTGACACACAAACAGGTTAAAAAATGCCCTGTGAAAGCATTGCTTGGAAAATATCACCTTCCAACTGCAAATCTCACAAAACCAGCCCTGCTTTCTATTTTCAGGGCATTCAAAAAGGCTCGTATTTCAGGTATTTTACATTTTCCTGTATGCATTCCACATGCTTTCCATGACATACTTAAAAAAAAACCAATCCCAAGCTTTTCTTCTTTTGAGAAAAGACCTTCATTTTGTAAGACAAAAGGTTTTGTAATTCTCTCTTCTATTTCAGGAGAATATTCACACTAAATAAGAATTCGTGCTTCTATAATCAAATCATTTATCTTTAAATTTTCTGTGGGAGGAGATCCTCATCCAGACTCAGAGCCTGGAATCTCATAAGAAATTCCAGAGGGGTAAGGGTAGCTTACATAGGAAATGATGTTTTTAATGGTTGTTTTTCTTGTGTAAGAGGAAAACCAGGGATTGTGAGACCACCCTGAGCCCATCCAGATGTTGGATGTGTCCTTATCAAAGGGGAGGAATGAGCAGATGTGGAATGAGCAGAAAATGCCTCAGCTCCTGCAGAACCAGAGGGTTCAGGCTCAGAGCCCTAAAGGGAGCATCTCCTGCCTGGACATCAACTCCCCAGCCCTGGCATCACCTAATTCAGAACATAATTATCTCTCCAGTCCCAGCTCACCAGCATCACTTTGCCTGGTGGCTTTTAATATTTGGAAAAAAAAACAAAAAAAAACACCAGCAAGAGTTATGCAATGTGGCAGATTTGAGGCACTCAAAAAGAGATAAAGAGGGGGGGAAAAAGAAGGAAAAGGAAAGAAAAGCTTTACTTTAAAAGGAAACTTAAACCTTTATTTTAGTTTGACATGAGGGAATATTCTGCAAGTGGTTTGGGTTGGAGGATTTGCTGTAAGTGTTAATGAGGGATCTCAGGGGTTACACAGCTCTGGGTCTGCTTGGACCTCACTCCTCTGCTGCCTTCAGAGGTGGGGCTGGACCTCCCCATGGTGAGACCAGCAAGCACAGAGCCCTGGGACCAAATGGGGACTGAGATAAAGGTTTTTGTTCCCTTTAAAACCTCCTCTCTTCTCTCGTCCTGGGACCCCTGTGAACACCAGCACACATCCCCAGTGCCAAATGTGGGAGATTTGCACACTGATTTATCACAAAGTAAATCAGCTCCAAACCAACACCACAAGATCCAGAGCAGAGCACGGACCAAGTAACAGCACACAAGAATGCTCTTTTTTATTTTTATTTACACAATACACAATTATTGTTGCAGGGCCAGAGCAACACATCTGGATGAGGATTTTATCCCAGCCCTCCTAATAAGAGCCTGGAAAAGGCAGAGCTGTGCCCTCAGCCCTCTGTCTGCCCCAGGCTGAGCTCTCCCATGCCCTGCACTGCTCACAGGCTGCTGCTCTTCTCCCTGCTGCGAATTTCCAGCTCCTCTCTGGAATGAGCATCCTCAAATGTCTCCTTGCCTGACTCATTCCTGCCTGGAGAGGGTGGCTGGAGCTCT
The DNA here is from genome assembly GCF_028769735.1 of Zonotrichia leucophrys gambelii. Lineage (NCBI taxonomy): Eukaryota > Metazoa > Chordata > Aves > Passeriformes > Passerellidae > Zonotrichia > Zonotrichia leucophrys. The sequence goes on from NC_088183.1 coordinate 3,087,452, forward strand.
GAGCTCCCTTTCTACCTCTGGGGCTGTGGCTGAGCCTGTGACTCACACACCCCCCCTTGGACTCCTCTGGGTTCAGGCCATTTCCTAATTTCTCTCCAGATTCGCTGCCCATGCCCCTTTCTGGAAAATGTAGTACCTTTTTATGTCTTTATCCACTTCTCTCTTCCTGCTGAATTCCTTCGCTGCATGTTGATATTTCCTGCATTTTCAGCTGTCTGAGCCCTTTGTGAACATATCTTTGTGTCTACACACACAAAACTAAACCTCTCCTCTGTTATTAGAATCACAGAATGGTTTGGGGTGTTAAGGACCTTAAAACTCATCTCATTCCACCCCTGCCATGTGCAGGGGCACTTTCCACCAGCCCAGGTTGCTCCAAGCCCTGTCCAACCTGGCCTTGGGCACTTCCAGCTATGCAGGGGCAGCCACAGCTGCTCTGGGCACCTGTGCCAGGGTCTCACCACCCTCACAGGACAAATTCTTTCTTTATATCTATGTAGCTACATATCTAACTATCTAATTTTTTTATATCTATTTCCCCTTTTTCAGTCTGAACCCATCACTACTTGTGTTACCACTACAGTTCCTAATAATGAGTCCCCTTCCAGCTTCCTTTCCTGTCTTTTACTCTGATTTCCAGGACAAAGTGGATTTCACTGCAAACACCAAATTGTTCCAGAGACAAATTGCTGGGTTTTGTTGAGGGTTTTTTCCAGCAGACATCCCAGTTAGCTTTTCAAGCTCTTGGTCCTGACTGAAGACAGCCATCCACCAGGTGTGCACCAGCTGAAGAAAAGGCTTCAGATGAGTATTTTGGAGACAAAAGAAGCTTGTGGTCCCATCTGAGCTCCTTAAATCCATCTCAGAACAGAGATCCTGGACTGTCCTGGGGTGAAATTCTCCCTTCTGTGGTTATTGGAGTTCTCAGCCAGTGCACTCAGCCCCCAGGACAGATCACAGCACGAGTGAAAAGGAGAAGCACATTACAGAAAATAGGATGCTAAATTTGAAATTTGTTTTATTGCTTGTGCCCAGCCACAAGCTGCTCTCCTTTTCATTTAGATGTTTCCCTTAGTCTACATATGTTATGTTAGGATTTATATTTCAGCCATTTCTTGAAGAGATAAATAGACAACAAGCAATTGATTCCAATCAGAGAATTTGCTTTTCTTCATTTTGCTTTAAAGCCCCTGAAGAATTACCTACTTCTATCTGAATAATGGATAGAATAGAGTAAGGTGAAAGTACAAGCTAAATTCAAGGGTGCAAGACACATTTTGTTAGGCAACTTCAGGGTGCAAGGGCATGCAAAACTGGAAGAAGAAAAGTGAAAATACAGGTTGAAATTCTGAATACAGCATAGTCTTTTTTGCATTAACTGAGGGCAGCCCTCCCTGAGCTTTCCCTGGGCCAAGGCAGGAGCAGAAGAGGAGCAGAAAAGAAAAGGAACCACAGCAGCTGCAGAGCAGGAGCAAAGTCAGTCTCTAAGCTGGGCCCTTCTCCTCCTCCCCACCCAGCAGCTGTAGCAATGCTGTTAAAACAGTAAATTAATTTAAAAACACAATATGGAAGGGAAGGCAATGGAGCAAACTCTCAGCAGAATTTCCCTTTGTCAGGAAAAGGTGAAGAGTGACAGGAGATGTGGCAGCAAGCTCAAGAGCCTCAGCAAAAAGGTTCTCCTCTGCAATTTCTTGATATTCACAGCCAGATTTAAATATCACTCATTCCACAGCATTTCAACACAAGGTGCCAGTTTGAAGTGCAGCGCTGTTAAGTGACAATTTAAATCTAACTCACCCTGATGGTACAAAACACTGGTGAAAAACGGGCAGGCACTGTGCACTTATAAATTCTGATTTTGGAGCTGTTCTTTCAAGGGGCT